>NC_071531.1:43877564-44208814 GCF_026979565.1 Vidua chalybeata | reverse complement strand
ATAGAAAGTACAATTTAAATTAGTTAATCAGAGAGAATAGAGAGCAGCAGTCAAGCAAAGAAGTGCGTGATCTTGGAAAGAATGAAATAGTGTTGTCAATAATTCAAGTAAATTAATATTAAAAATAAAAAGAGGAAAAAAGATTTTGCCATGTTTGGGTATGTGACTGACTGTAAGCATTGTTTTGTAAATTAATAAATTAAGATCAAATACTTGATCAAATATGCTATTCAGGTTTTCTGTTGCCAAGTTCTGTATTCAACTTGTCAGGGTTTAAAAATGTCCCTGGAGCTCACAGCATTCTAATTTTACTGGGGAATAGATTGAAAGTTACATATGGAAAAACGTCAACATCAAGGGCCGTGTAACTACTAACTTTAATTCAGGATCTATTTGAATTTAGAAGGATAAAGAAGAAAAATCACATGAATCAAAAGCTTTGATTTTATGATCCTTATTGAAAAAGTCTTTCAGTAATCAAAAGAAATAAGGAAAGAAAGGGAAACTCCTTTAATCACAGAAATTGTTAACCAAGTGGCATACTTGTAGAGATGGAAAACGTAACCAGATATCTGATCAAGAATTTGGCTTTTTTTAATTTTTGCCTTAAAGATCCAAACTTTAATTCTGTGTAAGAGAATCTGGAAAGTGAGGGTGTGTGCTTGTTTAAGCTACTTGTTTAAGGGCTATTCAGCATAAAGGAAACAAGTAATAAAGAAATCTATAATGAAACATATGTGCACACAAACCTAAAAGTAATAACAGTGACAATAATGGAGATCAGAGCTCCGATGGTGGATAGAACATAAAGGAACTATTCAGCTACAGCCTTGAAGATGCTTACCTTGAACACTGTAACTGCCACAGGGAAAAAAAATAGCAAGAGTATTATGGGTTACTTGAGTGGGATTTGTGGAATATATAAAATTTACTACAGGACATTTAGGGTAAGGGTCAAAGATGGGCAAAAGGGGGCACCATGTGACATCAGGAGGAACAAGTGTGGGAAGACAGAGAACACATGGGATAAAAGGGGACAGTTGCATGTAATAAGGGCCAGTCAACACACTCCCAGTCTATACTATATTTTTATTATATAAATCCATTTTTTCTTAAATATATTTTCCTGTGTAATTTCACTTTCTGTCTCCCTGCAAAAGGGAAAAGAATCAACTGTATCTCTCAGCCTGGACAGGGACTCCAGGTACCAAGTTTGGCTCCAGCAACCAAGGAGGAGGGAGTCTTGGGCTGAAGCTGCTAGAGGAGGGCAGACACTCTTAACATGCCTGAACAGCTCAAATACCAAAATTCTCTAATATGGATGTTTTTTATTTTAAAGGCTGAATACTGTTCTGGCAGAGTTGCATTTTGAACAAAATATGTTATATTTAGAGCTTTCAAGTAGGAGCATTCTGATTTTTAATGTCAAGCCTTTATAAATATAGGGAAAATACACTCATGACAATGATTTATAATGAAGAAAATGAGAAGTCAGCCAAGTGACTATTTCTGTACTTATTTTATACAGCATGAGAAAAATATGAAAGCTGGCTTCAAAACTCAAAGATAATGAAGGCTGACTTCCTGGAATTGGGATGAGATACATTACACCATAGTCTTATTTCTGAGCAGAAGGAAAAAAATTCTTCATTTATTAGTGATGTGAAGTTACAATCTTTTAATGTTTATATTAAAATAAAAGACACAACTCCAAGTATTATAACATCATGTACACGCTCAAAAATATTAAGAAAATAACAAAATGCAACAGATGTGTTCCATGCAGAATAGCAAATGTGTACCTCATCTCAAAAACCGTATGTTTTAGGTATTTTGTCTTTGTGCTAATTTTAGGCATTAGTGCAATTTTAGTGCATAATTTTAGGCATTAATTTTTTCCAGTTCCCCCCTACCACCCTCTGTTTCCCCAAAAAGGCCTTATTTTCTCTGGCAAAACATGACTCTTATGAGTTTTGCCAGCAGCAAGGATTATTTTCCCACAACTCTCATGGTAAATTAGAAATGGCAAACCTCTAAAGGTTTGGAAGCACAACTGTGATAAAAAATTTATCTGAAACTTTTCTTAGTGGCCCAGGGCCTTTTGTGGGAGTTTATCATTCAGCATTCCACCACATATTTGGAGAATTAACACTTTATTGTACCACATAGGAGTAATCAAAGGAAAGTTGATTCCAGAAGCCATATTGTCTCGGGAACATTGGAAGCATGAACAGTTTGAATTGTGTCAGTTGAGGACAGAAAATAATTTGTTGCCCTTTTTTTTCCAAATAAATTTGCTCCCCTTTTGAGGATTATCCAGCTTTATTACTTGCCAAATAAGGGGTTTGTATCAATCCATGTATGTCTACTTCAAATGTTTTGGACAAGCACTTGAAGACTCCAGGAAGAGATTCTAGTCCCTTGAACACTGACAGTGCAGATTTATTCTGCTCATTATTTCCTTTTGTATCTGTGTAAGAAAAAAGCTCATTACTATCCTAATTTTATTCCAGATCTGTAATCCTAAATCATTTTAGAAAAGGGAAAATTGTCTGATGTTATAATCTAGGCTGCTGGTGAGTAGTCATAAATCCAACACTCCATAGTTCTGGATTCTTATAGCTTTTATTTCTCTTCCCTATACAATATGTCATCTTCTTTCCCTGTTAATTACAGACAGAGCCTTGTTCAATTGTTCTGTGGTCACAATTCAGTACTAGACAAATTGCAGGCAGTGCATTTACTCCAGTCCTTATCCCAATCAGCTTTCTTGTGCCACCATTGCTACTGAAATATGCTACTCATTGAATACCTAACATTCTTAATCCCAGACCTCAAAAGTACTTTCTCTTTTCTTAGTTTGTTCCATTATATTTAATTTTGCTCAATCTTTTAACAGTGCTCCCTGAAATAATAATGTATCTTAATTTGGATTTCAGACATGGTTGTTATTTTGCCAATGTATTTCATAATCTTTTTTTTTTTCTTAATCAGAAACTGAGGGAAAATACTTTTGCTGTAATTGGGACAATGGAAACAATCTACAGGCATTGCATTAATAAGAATTATGCAACTGATTGTGAAGACTACTCCAGGAAAGGAATGTGGGGGTTTTCTGGGTAGATTTGCTGAAAAAAGGCAGAGATCATATTTACAGATTTTCCATTAATGATTGTCTTATTTTACATACTATCTCAGTAATGCTGAGATACATTCTGAATAGAAGGTAAAAAGTCTACTCTAGAAATAGATTCTGCGACTATAGGTTTGCTAATTTACATGTCTTCCTCAGTGTCACTTTACAATTACAAAATGCATCGAGCTGTGATTTTTTTCTGTCTGCCTAATGGACAATTCATTTCATTGTGGTAGTAACCTGCCAAATTGCCACTGCAATTTTGTAAATTTCCAGGGGCTTCACAGACCAGAAACAAAATAAGATCTTGCATTTAAATTGATTAAACTGTATTCCCAATTCCAACAAGTGAATATAAGCAGAATTTGTGTTTCTACCATTCTGACCACTGAGGCACTCCTATCAAAACTCTCCAAGCAGTTGAATCAGATTAATGATTCTTGGAAATGCAGATATATCACTGCTGCCTGCCCTCTTGATATCAAACTCAATCTTTTATATGGATTTGCTTCTCAGAAAACAAATGACCATGACTGTTGAGCGCTGTTCCTCTTTCATAGAGGTAAATTGATAAATACTAGAGGTGAAGGAAAGATATAACAGCATTAGTAACTACTTAAAATCTCAGTTTTAAGAAAGGAGTTCTTCATGACTTGATCATCAACTGTAGAATAAATATGGTCATGGCTAAAAAGATTATTCAATAAATTGCAAGACAAATGCAGTGAAAATATAGACTGAGAAGGACAATCACTCTTAAATGCAGTTCCACACAATTCTTCAAATTGTGCCATTTTTGTAACTTCTTTTTACCCGATGCATGAAAACTACTTAAAGCAGAGACTGTGTGTTCTTATTTGGACAGTTCTGGGCACAACAGGACTTAATAAAAGAACTGCTGGAACAATAGAATCTTGCAAAAGTAATTTCTACAATTTAAAGTTAAGATTAATTTCAAAAGAGGAAACATTTATGTGTCAGGCTGATTACATGAAAAGGTTTTCTATGTAATTTAGATAAATGTTTTCCTGGAAATGAAACTGAATAAAAAAGTATTAATTATTCACAATGTAATCATT
Organism: Vidua chalybeata; assembly: GCF_026979565.1. Lineage (NCBI taxonomy): Eukaryota > Metazoa > Chordata > Aves > Passeriformes > Viduidae > Vidua > Vidua chalybeata. The sequence continues at coordinate 44,204,599 of NC_071531.1, read as the reverse complement.
AAGACATTGGGTAATGGTAATCACATTGCACAACCAAATGAAATTAACAGATGTCACCAAGAGGAATAAGAAATAATATATAATTAAATACGGGGGAAAATCACAAAAAAAAAAAAAAAAGGTATAAAAATGTAACAATACCACTATTTTTAAAATGAATGGGATCTTAAAGAGGACCAAAGTGAATAGAAAATTATTACTCTGTGTACTTGTGCACATACTAAATTACTAAAATTTCTGGACAGGAAGTAGAAGAGATTTAAAAAGTATATCCACCTTCTATATCCTATTGTGTTTCTTCTCTCAGAAATAAGAGGATGCATGTGAATAAAACATTTGGAATGATTTTGTAGACAATTTGACTTCACAAAAAAGACTTGCCATCAATCACGCTTTAGGGATTTTTGAAAAATTATATTTCATCTACAAGCAGCACTTTCTGTCTTAGAACTTGCACTCCTTGAAAGACACGAGGATTAAGAGATCATGCATCCTCTGAAATCCAAATCATAGTTTTCTAGACCCACACTGAAAATATGCAGTACTAAATGTGTTTGTTAATGGGTATGGGGCATGGATTACCTATGACAGTGCAACCTGAGTACTTCAGTCAGTTATGTTTTTACTATGAATCAACCTTTGGAAAATTCCATAACTCTTTTCCTCTTAAATGTTCATAATTGTGCAAAAAAATCCATATTATGGATAGATACAAAACAAAAATGGTTTTCAAAATTATTCATGTAAACTCAAATATATAAAATATTTAAATTGTACAGATATTATTTTGCAGAATTACGTGCATGCTTTGACTTGAAAATCTATTCCAAAGTCCTTCAATGACTCCTAACTTATGTTTTTACAGTATTTTATACCAGCTTTGCTTACTACACAAAAATGGAAATGCAAAGAAGGGTTCAAGGAGCCCTCTGCACCCTCTCCTTTCCACCTTTCTTGTCTGCAAAACAAGTAAAGGATAATCATGTCTTATGCCACATCAGATGATATAAAACAAGCTCACCATTTCACTAAATTCCATTTAAATGGATTAAAGCCAAATAAAAATATATAGTAACCGAAGATAAGAATAAAACTGATTTTAAAATTAAGTTTTGGTTACAAAAAACAAATGCCAAAGCGCTAGCTAAAATAAAAGTATAATTTTCATTGAAGAGACAGACATATGGTTTAAGAGCAGAATGAATTCTTCTGAAAAAGAGGGTTTCATTTATTTTGAACATGTAAATTCTTTTCAACTTTTAAGAAATGGGAAATTTCAAAATTAAAAGGGAATTTAAATAAAAAGTGATGCAGATATTAGAACTTGTTATCATTGTAGTGAAAAAAGAAATTACACTTTCATCATAGCTTATTTTCCTGAACTTCATGTTATCTCTACTTTTAGCCAAATTTGCTGCATTTCCTGCAACATAACCAATGCTGGCTTTAATACAATAACTTTTAAAGTGTAATTTCATAAAACTAGGTTCATTTCACAAATACAACCTCTGGGTGTCATAGTTCAATACTCTATACTTTTAGTTTTTTCACATGAGGAATATTTAGAGTTTTAGTACTAAATTTATTTCTTTGAAGATAATTGACATTGCATGGAGTTTTGATTTATAAAAATGATACAGCAATAGACTGTTGCGATATGTGGTTTTGATTGTAATTCGGTCCTAGTAGTCAGTTTTTATACCCCCCTTCCATTTTGTATCATTATAGCATATTTTATTACCAATGGATTGTTCCTTTCCCCCCTGTGTTGTTGGTTTTGCCCTAGTTGTGCATCTCCCCAAAGACCTGCCCTTTTGTTCTCTCTTCCTCCTCCCGTTCAATGTCAATCCCTTCCCATGCCTGCTCATTTCTCTAAAAATTTCCCTATCAATTTCCCTATCAAACAAACCCTTTGGTTTCTTTAAGTTGTTTGCCTCCCCTCTACTCCCCTATTGGTTTAAACATTGTATTCCCCACATTGTGTTCCACCCCCAGTTTCTCCCAATTGGTTAAAGAGTATATCCTCCCCCTGTATCCTCCTCTGGGACCTCCCCTGTTTATAAGTTGATGTCTGCCTTTGTTTGGCATCTTTTCTGTTCTTGACCCTTGGGCTAGTAAATGCCTTTGGAAAACATACAGAAGACCTCTCCCTGTTCCTTGTCCCTACTGTCGGCGCAATCCTATCCCCAATGCAGTCCATCCAGGCCATAGAGCAGCTATGCCCTCTGGATTTGACAGCTACCTGGGGGTGGCCCACTCTCACCAATGGTGTCGGGAGCTAGTTGTGCCAAAGAAATCTGGCACCGCAGCAATAGACTGAATTGCAAACACATGCACAATACAGCAATTGCAATGTACATTTGGATCACAATACAAACATGATTCCTGTTGCCGTGCTCACTGTCACAACTAAGCATCCCCAGGCACCGGAAAGGACTGCATAGGTTAATAACAGCTCAAGCCCTTTGCTCTCGTCAAAGTTCTCTCTGTTGCTGGCTTGTTTTTTATACTGCATACTGGGCTGAGACACTTAAAAACGTCCTCCATGTTGATCTGTCTGGATTAGGAATATAATGCATTCAAATGATTAATTTTGGAAGACCATTTAAAAAATTGTTTGATCTCCTTTAACTGATGAATATGTGTATTTGCAGCTAAGTCCACCTTCTGGTCCTCTTGTTGAGAGAAATTCAACTTCCCTTACAAAGCTGTGATCCCATTCCTAAGTTTTTTTGGAGCATCATGAGTGCATCATTGCACTGTTTTGTCTGAGTTTTCCTACATTGCTGGGGTTTGCTGATCACTTATAAATTGATAGATTGATCTCATGGCACTTGTGTTAGTATTCTTTCAAATTAATTTTTACAAGCTCTGAAAATCCATGACTTGCCATTTCAAATATAACATATCAGAATGATCTTTCTCCTGAATCCAATAGTTGTTTTTTTTTTGTTTTTTGGTTTTTTTTTTTGTTTTGGTTTTTTTTGTTTTTGTTTTGTTTTGTTTTGTTTTTTTTTTTTTTTTGTAATAAAAATAAATTAAGACAGAATTAACCATGTTAAATATCAGGCAAATAAATGAGCAGTTCCTTGTCAGTCTTTACATCAGGGTGAATTACAGCCAATTCCTTCTTTTTTTTCATATGATTTACAAACACAACATATTCTTGTTGAACAGATCCATATGACCTTCTCTTCTTTCAAGTCCAGTCAGGACTCAGTCCTCCTATAAAACCACATATGAGATTAAACTGAGATGGTGTGAGTATATTTTCTGTGTACTACTTGATTCTTATTTAATCTGGATCCAACTCTACATATGCTGACTGTTCTGGTAAAAGATCAAAGACAGACTAATTAACATATGTTCCAAGCACTTTTCTGACAATTTGGATTCTTGGTTTCTTTGACATACACATTTCTTGTCCTTGTAGTGTTTGATAGCTGAGAAAAGCATTTTGGGCACAGAACCCTACAAACATGCTGTGAGAAACAGCATGCCTGCTTAGTAGGATGATTGCTACTGTATTAAAAGTCTCCTCTGGTGCAAATGGTGTGTAAATATATATATATATATGCAGCTATCTAATTTCACCACTTACTTAAATAAATTCCAAATTATGTATATATTGATTCACTTGACTAGGTTGATTCCAAAGAAGCCATTACTTTCAATCAAATAAATGATAAGCATTTTCAAAATATTTATGTTTAGTGAATCACATAGTCAATGAGAAAAATAAAAAGCATATTTAAAATTACGGATCATTTGAAAGACTATCACTTCCTTACCCTGCATTACCACATAGATACATTTTGGCATGTATCTGTTTGCTTCAATTTAATCTTACCTTAATATATATGTAGAATAATCTGAAGAATTTTTTTTAATTTATGCTGGAGTTTTTCTGCTGTAGCTAAGGATGAAAATTTACATTCACCAATTCTGGCTCTTACTGGACGAAGATTTAAGGAATGCACAGCATAAAAGCTGCAGAGAGCTTTCAAAGTTCATTGCCTGAATATGACATTACTGACAGTGTGAAGGGAGCTACACACTTTTTGTAAGGTTCAGGAAACACACAACAGTCCAAAATGTGAGCTTCTCTACCACCTACTTGTCACCTTAGCTGGGGGGTACTCAAACACCTGACTCGCTAAGAAATAATCATCAGCTATTCCAGTCTTCAGCTGCTCTCCACTCTTCACTGCCAGTAAATTCCATTTTTTTACCCAAAAAAAAAAAAAAATGCAATGGCAGTTACAGGAGATAGTGGGAACATGACTCTCTAGCCTACTATGTGGGATTCCTACAAAAGGGCGGTGAAAGAGGATTCTGACCCTTGTTGCTAGGGCTCCTTCTTTAATTTGTTCAGTTAGTTATGTAAAAACACTGCTGGGGGCAGGGAGCATAACCCATGCAAGCACATTAATCAGTAATTTGAGTAAGTATATACTCTTTAGAGTCCTCCTGGACTAAAGAAGCATTCTTCATTTTTGCTTCTCTGAAAAAGTAAGTCTTGAAGATATCTCTCCTCCACAGAGAAGACTTTATGACAACGGGAGGAGAAAGCTGCCTGATAAACACAACAACATTAAGTATCTCTTACTTTAGGTCCTAGCTGAAGTAGGGTCATCTGGTACAGCTCAGCGAGCCCATGCACCTGGTCACTTTTGTCTCCCCACAATATCCCATACATCCCCATACATCCCAGACTGTGTCCACATGGTGGGAGCTGACAGTTTTATTCCGGATCAGCTACCATAGGCAAACAAGCAAATTCTATCAGGATCACATGATAGAAGAAGATTTTCTGGGTTTGTGCTTGCAGTAGAGTATTTCTAAATACTTTTATTTCTAAATACTTTTTCATCAGTTTGACTATTCCTCTAAAATATTTTAAGGTGAAAGAATCTTAGAGTGATTAAGGTTGGAAAAGTCCTCTAAGATCATTGAGTCCAACCATTAACCTAGCACTACCATGTTCACCACTAAAGTATATCCCCAAGTGCCACATCCACATGCCTTCTGAACACTTCCAGGCATGGTGGTTCAACTGTTGCCCTGGGCAGCCTATTAGCAATGTCTGACCATCACTAGCTTTTTAGTGATTGATATATCATTCAATGTGGATAATATAATTGCCAGAAATATATGATTCAACATATACACATGCAAAGCTACATCTTATCTACCTGGTCATCAGGATGCTAAAAAATTGCAAACTATACTTTTAAAAGTAATAAATAAAAAACAGAGTTAGAATTCTATTAACTCACAGTTGCAATAAAAGAATGCACAGTGCTATGATTTAATGCTCTTTGCAAATTATTATTTCAGTAAAAATACCAGTTGTACTTACAGAGTTCTTTTTCACTATCTTTACTGTTTTCTTGTATTGTATTAATATGAAGATATCCAGTCTCTAAGAGCCACCATGACCTAGGAGTAGCTGCAAGTCTTTCCCTTGTCTCTCTTTCTCTTACAGAATAAAGCAGAAATTCCAAGAGAGTTTTGAAAGTATGTAGACAAATGTAAACTGGAAATAATTTTATTTCATCTTCTCTAAACTAAATGCCTGGGATGTAGCTTGATTTTCTATAATCAAATTTTGCTTCAATAAAAATGCATTTATAAAAGTGAATGATAGAATAAGCTTGAATTTACAAATTGTGGCACCTTGTGCTGTGATTGCAATTTAGAGTGATATGTTGCCACTTTGAATAATTTTGCATTGGCAGCCGTGGGTTTTTTTAGAACTACAAGTTATTTTGGCCAACAGCCAGAATAAAGAAAGTGATGCAAAAATGTCTTTACATTTATTGTACTTGCATGACTGGAAGTTTTTTTAGCTTCAGTGTTCCAGAATAATTTTATGTAACAGCAGGAGGTGTGTACACTTCAAACTAAACTACTCCTTTGATGTAACTTTTCAGAAATCTACATAGAAGATACAGTTTGTTTTAATTACTGAGGCAAATGAATGAGTTCATGGGATCGATCAGTGAAAACCTTATTAACTGATTTACTTAAAGATAGAGGTTTGACATTATTATTAGAATACATATTTAAGGTTTTGGTTTGATTTAATTTTTCAGTTTCCAAAAAATGTTAAGACTCAAGTAGCATCTGGAGCCTCAGAAGTTCTCTCTCCTACTTCTTCCATTCCAGTAAGTGCATTTTACATTAAAGTTTGATTTGAATAATTTGTCTTGCTGTTTTGAAACAAAAAAAAAGAAATTAAAACCTCATAAATTTTTCTCTGTAATTCATAAATGCTTCTCTTTAATTTGTAAAATGCCATTGCTTAGATTCTTAGATAGAGAATACTAAACGGCTCGTACATTCCTTTCAGTATCATTTAATTCACCAATGCGTTGGTTTCTGAATGGACTGAATGAATCCAGAAGCATCTTTATAGGTTCATTTTTCAGTGTTTAAGAAGCCTTAAGCACTTCAGAAATTATTTTTAAAAATCCAATATACAAACTAATAAACAGCAGGAGAAAATTAAAGTGTCTGAAACCATATATTTTCCGTTTGACCTGCATGTGGTTCAATGATAGCTACTGATATCTTGTTGTATAACATCTGTGCCTGAGATTAATAGTCAGCTTTTGTAATAAACAGAGTTTAGGACTTTTTCACAAGATCCCTGCACTGGACATTATTTCCAATGTGAATGACATCAGTTTAAGAGTAGATGGAAATATTTGGAGATTATATAGGATGCCTTTATGGGTTTGGAAATTTTTGCCAACTCTGGTCTTTTTTTCAGGTGAGTATGTACACAAACTTCTGCTGAAGAAAAGCATACTTCTTGCCATTCTCCAAGAATTGTCCTTCTTCATCCAATGAAAGGCTTCTACCTAGCAATTATTCTTGATAATACTGGCAATAATAATCATTAAAAAAAATTGCTTTTATGTTTTCATAATTTTGCTTATCAAGCTTTCAGAGCACTTGTTCACATACAGGCGTCAATCTTATGTTATTTAACAACAGTTTTCTTTCTTAAATAATCCTTGCCTTCAATACAGAAAGGTAGGTATAGTATTCCATGTAAGATTTGTAACTGAGGAACAAGAAAGTAGATGAAAGGGAAGGTTTGCGAGAAATTTGTGAATTGCTCAGTGAGATAAACAATGAGTAATGAGAACAATGAGTGAAATTTCAAGTTCCTAACTGTATATGTACATATCTGATGCTTGACTTTTTCTAAGTGCTTTACAATATTAACTAATGAAATTGAAATTTTAGTAAATTTTCATTTATCATCTTGATTAAAAAAAAGGTATTATTAGGCTTGAAAATTTCACAATTAATGCTAAATGGTACAGTGGAAATCTGTGTTTAACCTTCTGAGATAATAAATAGATTCTAACATTAACTTAAATCAAACATTTATTTGCAATAATTAATTTGCAAGTTGATCTTTAAATGTTGGATGCATATTGACCCATTCAAAAATTTGTAATAGGAAAATTCCTATTTTCATCAAAGTATCCAGAATGTTCCGAAGGAGACTTTATCTTTACAGATAGCAAATTATCTTCTTTGAAAATTACAAGAAACAGAAAACCTTTGGGTTTTTTTTAATACATGTATAAGGCACTTGCCATAAATATTCACTGTTATTGTAATACTTGAGCATGCTTCTCAGAGACTTCTTTAGATTATGCCTTGGTTAGATAATTTTATATATTGGATACAGAGACATATCTTCTTACCAGTATTTATACTTTAGAACCCTACTGGACCTAATGGAAATTTATCTGATATGCCATTAAAACTATTTTATTCTAACATTAGAAGACAGTCAAGGATGTAGATAAAGACATCATCTTTTACTGGACCAACAATTGTAACTGGGAAGAATTTGGCAGAATTTAGGTACAATATTCTTTACTTTGGTCTAAATACAAACAGAGGAAAAAAATGTCTCTTTAGTTTCATATGCATAAATTGGGCATTCTTTGAAAACACTGGTAGCTGGCATCTGTGAGAAGGGACTTATTTTAATTGGAAGTGAGGAGAGAGAAAGACAGAAAATAGGGGACAGAAAGGAATGAGACAGAAGGAGAGGAGTTATGCAGCCTAAGAAAAATGGAATTATTTGTGTTTTGAAGTTTTGCTATACAGGATTCAAGCAAGCTTTAAATTTTAATTTACAAGCTCATCTTTGGAAGATGAGCTGGTGATCAGTGAAATGAAGTTCTTCCTTACTAAGTGCTACATTTTCACTAGATTTTAGACTGAGTTAACTATTACACATAAAGTGAATTGATCAAAGGAATGTTTTTTCATCAGGAAGATATGGTAGCAGGTAGTAACTGGTTTATAAGTGCAGAAATATACATCACACAACGGAGTCATGCATATCACTTTTGGAAGTAAGGCTTCATCTCAATCTAATGAGTATGGGTTTTTTTCCCTGGATAGTGATTATAATTACTATAGCAACTGTTAATGAAATTTTTGTATACGCAATTATATAATTTTCATGCTCTGTAAGACAACTGTTTTAATATTTATCAGCTTCAATAAGCCTAAAATAATAAAAAGTAATTGAAAATAGTATATAATAGTTAATATAATATATTATATTATAATATATTATAATATAATATATATTACAATATAATATATATTATATTATATTATATTATATTATATTATATTATATTATATTATATTATATTATATACATCTAATATATTATCTATTTTATATGTATCATATTATATATATAGGTATGTCCAAGAATACTAATTGCAAAGAACTATGTAAAAAAAAAATCCCCAATAACTAATAAGTTATCCAGATGAAATTCAAATTTGAAATTAAATGTATCAGCCACAACAGGTATCTGAAATCTATATTGATGAGATCCAGGCTGTTATTCTTGCCATTTCAGGATTCCATTAGCTCTGAATTTTAATGACTGTGTGTATTCATGTAAAGTATATATAGTGAAACGCTTTCTTGCTATTTTTTGACTTCCATGTACTACCATTCCTTAAAAAATAATCCAGCTGGAGATAGATTCTAGATCCTTATATAAATTCTGTCACTTCTGTAATATATTTTGTATGATTTACCCATCCCAACAGAGTTTTCTTCTCATGTCTTCTGCCTCCAGCTGGGGAGACTTGGAGAGAAACAGTAGAGGTCAGGATTTGAAACTCATTAATCAACTGCACAAAATACTGAAACAACAACTACTACCACCCAGAAATAGGATGATGGTTAGTTATCCATGGGGAAATGAAGACTCTATTAAACATCCCAGCCTCTCAATATCCTGATGTTCCCTGACAAGCCTAAACTGCAGGTTAAATTCATCTCATTCATCACACAGTGTAAATCTGATGCTTTTAAACACATTTCAAGGTTGTGTTTGGCTTAAAGTTAGCCTAAAACAACGGCTTTCCCTTGCTCAAACCAAATTCTTCATTTAGTTTCCTATTTTCTTTTTTTTTTCCCCAACCTTTCAGTTTTCAATGCATATCATTAAAAAAGCACATGACAGAAAACCACCTGTGCAGGCATGCACTCTGGCAACTTAATAGGAAAAAAATACTGAAAGAAACAAACCACATCCACCTCTGGGTTTTAATTTTGCAATTTTCATAGTTACTCACCTACCATAGCAATGGAACTAGAGTAGTGTGACCAATACCCATTTAAAAAAGTAAACACAATTCCAATGAATGTAGATAATGTTTTGTGAGAACTTGAAGGAACAAAATAATCATGGTGACAATAGCATGGAAAGGAAGATTAGTTGTTTCTTCCTAGGTTGCTTCTAACTATAACATGAACCTGTGGTTCATGAAATATTTTGGGGTGAATGGAGTAATACTGAAGATTAGATAATGTACAGATTCTCAAGACAACCATATATTTAGGATATTTAAAAAATATTTTACTGTATTAAAATTTCTCCTTGAGTTACTATTCATACTGCATAGTTACACTTCACTGTCAGTAGCCTGAACCACCAGAGCCATGTACCAGATACTAGCTCTTTCTGAAATATTTTACATCTTCAGTAAGCCAACTGCTGCAAACAGAAATCTGGTAAGTTCTTACACAGCTTCAGAGGTTATGCCATCCAAAGTAAAAAGTAAGGGAAGGAGGTATTAAAGGGAGGTTTGCTAAAAAAGGGGAGATGCAGGAAAATGCTCACATTGTTCCTATGTCTATAAAAGCCAAAAGCAGCTTAGTGTTCAAGAGCCATAACCTCAAATTTATGTATAACTATATGGGTGTTTAGAATCTTTGGGCACTAAAGGAAGCCCACTTAAAATTAGGAAGCCTTCCTAATTTAATTTTGTCACCCAGAGCCCTCCTAATTCTGCGTAATTTCTATGCTGTCTAACCCACTGAAAACTCTGCTTCCAAATATACTTTTGTATTTAGCAGATGTATTCTGTAGTGACAAACTTTACATACAGACACATCTCCATAAACGCTTAGCAGATGGATATTTACCACTTCGAGTTTATCTACAAGCACAAGGTTTTGGTGACCACCTTTCATGTCTTGGTTCACTGGTTTATCAGTTCATTAGTATTTCCTATATTTTTAATGGAATGTGAGAAATAAAGTACCCAGGGTAGTGGGAATTTATAGAGATATCTAAAATCCTTCAGGAAGTCAAAAGTCTGAGAAAAAAGGGGGACTAAAAATTGATGCAATCACTTCTGTTCTCCTACCTATCTTTCTTTCCAACCCAGAACCAAATTTCTGATTTCACTGTGGAAACCTTCAAACGATTTTCTATTTGAATATTTAATAAAATACCAACCATATGAAGTAAATTCTATATATGTCTTCATTCTCCAAGCACTTTACCATAAATTTTGCTAATGTTCTTCAAAGAGATGTCAATTTATGTATTTAAAATTATATATTTTGGATTGCTTTATCCTTCAGTAAATTTGGATAAAGCTATGGAGACCAGCTCATTGCTTTGTGTTTCTTTAATCTATCAAAGATTGTCTGTGTAGAAAAGGATTTTTTTCTTTAATGCCAAATGTAGATGTTCTGAAGAGTATTTGTTCTGCATAGAACACTGCATTTTATTTTAGTCATATTTATGAAGCTGTGACTCATTTTTTACATAGAGTCACAGGAAAAGAAGTCATTCTGACAGGTTTCTTGTTTATATTTTGTTTGCTTGTTAATTTTTGTTCATCTGTTACATGCTTTGCATAATGCTTCAGTCATGAATGGTCAACTGTGGCGTTAGCTTTCGCTCTCTCCGGCTGCACGCAGCTCTTGGGAGCCCGGCTGTGGCGTAGGTTGCACGTGCTGCCGGGGTTTGCTGCCACGGGTTCCCGGACACGGCTCCGTGTCTCGGGCACATGGGCTGGCCAGCCTCTGTTACCGTGCGCTAGGGATCCGGCAAAGAGGTAAGGAATTTGTCCATTTACTCCGTGCTTGGCAGGAATGGTTTATTGATCCCGTGGCGTGGTTCAATGGAAAGACGCGACTGCTCCCGGCACTCGCATGGGAGAAAATGGTGCCTGGGTGCCGGCGGGGTAGGATTTTATGGAGGGGCGGGGCGAGAGGATCCACAGCCTGCAATCCAATGGGGGCGGCTGCCGTGGCGGTGACGCCAGCAACAGCGACCAACCAGAGAACCCCGCAGGGGCGGGCACTGAGCCTTGGGCTGAGTGGGATCGTGTGGATTGGGGTAGCAGGCGCGGGGTTTCCTGGGGCTGGACGGGGGAGGAAACAACACGAGGGGTGTGCGGGATTACAGAATTTGGCTACTTATTTTAACATAAATTAAAAACCCTAATCTAAACCAGAACACCAGGATGCAAAAGTCAACCCTGAGAAGACAGCACCTTTCTTGCATTTTTGCTTCTTATTACATTACTTTTTGTCAAATATCGGTATTTCACTTATAATTCCATAAAAAGCAGAAAAATGCATAATTATTTCATTTTTGAAATAAAAAATAATAATATTTAATTTTTAATTGAAGCATCACTGAAAAATGGATAATGAACACTCAAAAAGAAAAATCTTGATTTAATTAATAAAAAGATATAGAAGTACAAAACAGTATTATGCTGTGAAAAACATCAGGCAATCTTCATGTTGAAGTTTGAACCATAATTCATACAAGTTCACCTTATTTCAGAGGCTGGACAGAGAATGCATTGAAAGCATCACTGAGAAGAAGGAATTGGGAGTTAGCAAAAAGCTCAACATGACCTGGCTATTTGCATTTGCAGCCCAGAAAGTGAACTCTATCCTGGGCTGCATCCAAACACGTGTGGCCAGTAGGTCAAAGGAGCTGATTCCCCCCCCCTCTACTGTCTTGAGACTGCATCTTGAAGGCTGTGTTCAGTTTTGGCACCTCTAAAGGAGGATATGGACTTGTTGCAGTGATTCTATAGGAGGGACACAAAGATGACGCTTCATTTGGGGCTGCAGCACCTCTGCTATGAAAACAGACTGAGAAACTTGGGTTTGTTCAGCCTGGATAAAAAAAGGCTCCAGGGAGACCTTATAGCAGCCTTCCGGTATGTGAATAAAGAAAGCTGGAGAGGGACTATTTAGCAGGACACGTAATGATAAAACAAGGGGCAGTGGTTTTAAACTTAAAGAGGTTAAACTTAAAGTGGATATTAGGAAGAACTTCCTTACTGAAGAAATTTTTTCTTCCGTGTGAACATAAAAGTTTTTGAAGCCAGGATGGATGAGGCTTTAAACAACTTGGTCTAGTAAAAGGTGTACCTGCCCACAGCAGGGGATTGGAACTAGAAGATTTTTAAGATCCCTTTCAATCAAAGTCACTTTTTGATTCTATGTTTCTATGATTTATGAAAGAAACATTAGAGAAATTAGAAAGCACAGGAGATTCCTATCTCAAATATGACACCTGGTCTGTGTGACTGAAGGAAGACGATTGAGGGTGAAAGGATAACAATACAGAAGTCTGGGAAAAAATATGGTTGCTACTCCATGGACAGACCCTGGTCAGAATACCTGACCTCCTGTGCACAATACACTCTAAAAGGGACTAAATGAGGGTGGAGCAGGACACTGTAGACTGGTTGGGCACAAGAATCTTGGCTTTCCTGAAGTGCTGACAGACTAATCAAGTACTAAGGGTTTGAGAAAATCCTCCCTTTTCACATGATGGTGACTCTATTCACATATAACTTTTGTAACACTGATTTATTCTCAGATTACTTTTGTCTACAACTTCAGTGTTTCATAAGACTGTATAACCAGTCTCCATATAAATCACCACACAACTTCTAAAAAAAAAATCTAATTATTTTTATAGTTAGACTTTTTTTATTCTGCTGATATCTGCAACAGTTAATATTGATAAAAAACTATTAAAAAGACAATTTCCTCGATTCCTTAAAATGAAAAGAGTCATCATAATTGGTAAGCAAATTACTTATTCTAGCTAACAGTGATAATTACAGAAAATCTGCTTAGATTCATGGGGTAAAAATAATAAGCAGCTTCATCAGGTTTCAAATTCTTATGTCTCAAAAACTTTTTATTTTTGAGACATTAAGCAAGTACCCCCTTTACTTTCACATTGATTTAATTTAGAAAAGTTTGGAAATATCAGCATGCCTGCTGCAAGGAAGTCTGCTCATTAGCTGTCTTTTGTTAATGTGCTGGTATAGTCTAAGATCATAAAGTACAGAAGAATGAATGGAGAAGTAGGACCTTGCTGACTTTTTGCCCTGAATATTAAGATCCTGTTGTTTCTGTCTGGAATGATTGATAGGGTGGTTTTTTTTTTGTTTTTTTTTTTTTTTTTTTTTTTTTTGTTTTTTTTTGTTTTTTTGTTGTTGTTTTTTTTGTTTGTTTTTTTTTTTGTTTTTGTTTGTTTGTTTGTTTGTTTGTTTGTTTTTCTGTTTACTTATCTTTCTGTTCTAGAAGCATCTCTCCTCCTCCTAGGGACACAGGATTAAATTGAGCTATCTTGTCTGAAAGCAGTAGAGACAGTAACCAATTTGAGTTTTGACATTTAGAGATTGATGGAAGAGAAAATAACACAGGTAAAAAATTTAGGCAGTGATGAAATAGTATGTCTGAAGCCAATTACTCAGAAGACAGCCCTTGTACTAGCAAAGGAGAAAGCTTTACTGTAAGCTGCAGAAAACAAATGTTCTTTATAGATGATAATAATATCTCATATAGAAAAAGCACTTTCATTTCTAGAATATTTAGCTATATGACAACTTTTTTTTTTTTTAATAAATGAATAAGGCTGTTATTAAAAGGAACTGATGGGCAGTGACACAGGAATCAGAAGGGAATCACTTTCCTGCTAAAAATAGTGTTTTGGGAAGAAATCTCTTATAGGTAATATTTCTGATGCAACATTTTTAATTTTCATAAAGCACTATTATAATGCTGAGTTTAGTTTTGGCTCTTGTAAAGAACAATGTTCTTTAGTTGAAAGCTTTGTTGAATGAATTATTTGTCTGAATTTCTCCCCTGAGTGACCTATTTGGGATTAGCTGCATTAATATGAATTAGGTGCTTACTAAGGCAGAGTTTATTAACTGGTGTTTTCTTTTAAAGAAAATAAATGGTTTGTCATCAAAAGAACCCAGCCCAAAACCAAAACCAAACAACTATTAGAAAGAAAAGTAAGTTAATATTGGGGTTTTTTAATTAATAAATGCCATTCAGATATTAGATAATTCATATTTTCATTTTGATGAGACAGTAAGCTGAAAACAAATACTTGTCTGAAACATCAGCCTGGAAAATCAACACTGATAAGGGAATAGTATGGTGGAAAAGGAAATCCTTCAGTTATAGCAGATGAATGTTGGAAGAGATTGCCAAGGGCAGGTGTACAATCAGCCTCAGTGAAAGATTCAAAGCCAATTTACACCACTGTGTGAGACCTGGCTTAAAAGTAATAAAATATTTCCTCCTCTAATGCAGAGGTATTGGCTAAATGACCCAGCAGAAAACCTGTCACATCGAAAATACTCTTTTAAGAAAAATCCATTACACTGAAAACTGTAATACATTTTTTTTACTGCCCAAGGAAAATACAAATCTGTATTTCCACTGGACATTTTGGATATGAGCCAGCAATGTCTGCTTGCAGCCATAAACTCAATTGTATCTTGGGCTGCATAAAAGGAAGTGTAGCCAGCAGGTCAAAGGAGGTGATTCTCTGTCTGTTCTTCTCCTGAGATTGTCATAGGTAAAATGGGAGCTTCAGACAAAGTTTATTAAAGAAGCCCTCCCAATGAGTCATAGTGCACAGAAAGGACCCCCTTGGTTTTTAACTCCTTCTCAGAGAGGAATCTGGGTTTGGCTGGATCCAATCCTAATCACAGTCAATGTCTTATATCTAAAGAATAATATAGCTGTAACTGAAACTTTATAGAACTTTTTTTCCTGCAGGATTAAGGATGACAAAGCAAATACAATTATATAAATAAACCAAAGGATTTATTTAAATTATTTAATGATTATAATGATTATAATAATTAGACAAAAATAGCTTAATCAGAATTATTTGCTATAAAGCATGGATAGTTATAGCTGCTAGCGTAATGTACTATTTTGGAAGCAATATTGAAGCAATTATATTTAAGCAATTACATTGAGGCAACTATATTAAAGCTAGCAAAACAATTATTAAGTTGAGATTGGTTTTACTCACCCACACCGATGACTGTGGACAAATCTGTTGCTCAGCCTCAAAGAGTAACCTTGAGGGGTGTTCCCATTCAGGGGAAGGATCCTCACACTCCTAGTATATCTCCTCAGGGAGATATACTAGAAGTCCTCACAGTGCAAAAATGGGACTGGCCTTTTACTGGATAAAGTGATTGGTTGCCAGTCATATATATTTTTTAGATTATATGTTTTCAGATTTCTTCAGCCAAATAGACTTTGTGCTGAAAAAAGTGTTACCAACTCTTTGGTTTCTTCTGCTCGACACTTTTGACTCATTTCTGTATCAAGGCCTGCACATCCTTGCTGCTCCCACCCTCATTCAGGGAACATCTGTATTGCATGTCCTCATGGTGAGTCTGATAGGTCAGTCAAGCTGGTCTCAGCATTCTTCAACTCTAACAACAGCAGACCCTTCTGTCCTAGTTGCAGCGAGAGGGTATAGTGTAGCACAGTGTGGGGATGACTGAGGTGTTGTCCTACACCGCTGACTTC
This sequence comes from Vidua chalybeata, assembly GCF_026979565.1. Classification (NCBI taxonomy): domain Eukaryota; kingdom Metazoa; phylum Chordata; class Aves; order Passeriformes; family Viduidae; genus Vidua; species Vidua chalybeata. The sequence goes on along the minus strand of NC_071531.1, from coordinate 44,188,405 downwards.
ATTCCTGTGGAGCATAATTTCAGGAATGCGATACACCCTTGCAAAGAAGACCTGTTTGCTTCACTCTCTAGAGTGAAAAAAAAGCTATTGGCATCAGCTGTGGGTACTCCATCCTTTAATGCCATCCTTCCTCCACTCATCCTTTTGAGCTGCAGCTCCAGAATGTGGTGCTGAAAAAAGTATCAAGGTGGCACTGAACAGCAGTGCCCGTGGGGCAGGCTATATCCCTGTTTATGGAGAGCATCCTGCTACAGAGACCCCACCTGGAGTAGTACTGTGTCCACCTCTGGAGTTCCCTGTAAAAGAAAGACCTGGATCTGTTTGAGCAGGTCCAGAGGATGGTCACAAAAATCATCAGGGGATTGGAACACTTCTTCTATGAGAAAAGGCTAAGAAAATTGTGGTGGTTTAGCCTGGAGAAGAGAAGGGTTCAGGCAGAACTTATGGTGGCCTTTTGATAGTTAAAGGAGGCTTAAGAAAGATGGAAAGAACTTTTTGCCAAGGCCTGAAATAATGAGACAAGGGGTAACAGTTTTAAAGTGAAAGCATATAAATTTACATTAGACATTAGGAAGAAATTTTTATTTTTTTTTTTTAAACACAGTGGAACAGGTTGCCCAGAGAAGTTGTGGGTACCCCACCATAGGATGTGCTCAGAGTCAGTTTGGATGGGCCTTCGGGCAATCTGATAAAGTTAAAGATGACCCTACTCACGGCAGAGGGTTTAGACTGGAGGATCTGACCTGTACAGAAGCAGAAGTCCCTGTTGGAATTTTTTGCCATTATTAGCTGCTTAAAGTTACTAAAACCACAAAAACATACCTACACCTTACTTTTATAGCATGAAATAATGTATTTCTACCATGAATTTCCACTGTATGTTTCCAAAAGCATAACTCATGATGACAAAAAATCCAAAATTTAATTTCACCTCCTGGCTTTAATAAATTATAGAATTTCATTCCGTTACTTCATACAAACATAAGTAATTAAATTTAATTCACCTCTCTTAGATGAGAAGTCACACAGTGCAAACTCTCAGGACTATCCTACTTGATCTCAAAAATGCAGAGGTGAATTGCAGTAGGTCTGGAGTGTTGCATATAACAATTTATCTGTTCTAGGAGATATGGTTTTGACACAGCTGATCACCTGTTTAATCCCTTTCCCAACAGTTTTTTTTGTGTAGCAGCATCACTGAATGTAATCTTTCTGAGCACCAACTGTTAATGACCTGTTCTAGTTGTCCCTTATTTTTGATTTGCATTTGTCTGTCTTGGCTCTTGTTATGCCCTTTTTGCTGTACTGAAGATATCATTGTAAAGAGTTATATTTACAAAATCTGATTAGATCACTTGTTTATCTTTCTCAATAATTTTCTTAAAACTCTGTGAGCTTTGTATTATTTCTACCTTTATCCTCTCAACATGAGTCCTTTAGGTCCCTGGAATAGTTGTCATTTAGTGTCACGTAAAAAAAAATAAACTCACCCTCACTGTTCCACTTCTTTGAACTCTAGGCTTCCAGCACACTTTTTAATTTGCATATACGCATGGAGTCTGTTTATTCTAGAATGACATCATTCTTTTGAACGTCACCATTTGGCCAGAGGTACTGGGATCAGAAATGAGTCTATTATAAACCACTCTTATCAAATCTCAGCTGTTAGAAGTAAGAACTTTTCTTTATGTTTGACACCTCCTTTCTTGTTTAAATCAAGCATAAAGTCTTACACTGGCAAAAGATATGGAGTAAATTGGATATTGTATTCCCAGTTCTCCAACTGACTGTTGGTATAATCTGATTTATAGAAATATCTTACAGCCCTGATAATATTGATCTTAGAAGAAATCTCAAGACAACCAAGAGGCTAAGAAGTATTTAGTCTCTCCTTATATATCACTTCATCCACTGGCCTGGCATTGATATCACCCTGTCAGCCCAGCACTCTCTGACCCAGTTCATTTAGGTTTTCCATATGGGGAAAGTTTAATGTTTCAATATAAAATTTACTTAAAGATAATTGATGTTACAGAAGATTTTGATTTAGCATAATGCAATGTATTGATATCACAAGACAAGCACAATATAAAAATTTCAGTGTGCAGTTGGATCACAATGTAAACACGATTCCTACTACTGGTCTTTGTAAATTCACTGCCACAATGCTGTGGCATTCCTAATTGCTGGGAGACATTATGTAGCTTGAAGTCAGCTCAAGGCTACTTCTCTCTCCAATGTTCATTTTGACAGCTGCTCAGGTTTTGGGAGCTGGTTCCCCCAGGCTGGATTGACTAAATCAGGAAGAGATTAACTTTTTTTTATTAACTCGGGGAAAACCATTTAGACAATCAGCTGACACACTTGTCTGATACAGCCATGTAAGTAACACAGTGACCACCTGCTGGTCCCTTTAGTGTTCAGGTAAGTTCAGTTTTCTCTATAACACCTGTGCTCACTCCTTGTATCCTACCCTGAACTTCTTGAGCACATCACCTTGGCCCACCTCCTCCATGCCTTTTTCCACTGTAGATGCTTGTTGATCAGTCACACAGATACATCCCATTTTTCACCAGAGTTTTCTCTTCTCCATAGAGAAATTACTGTGTCATAATAAGCATGTTGTGATAATGCTTCATCAAAGGAAGCAGGAGACAAAGATAAATCACAAATACAGACTTGATGACTGAAGCCATTTACCATTGGCTCAGCTTTGTTGTGCAACTTGACATGAGACAGATTCTTTGGCATACATATTTATGTTGAATTTTCAGTGCATATGACTCGAGCCAGAGTACGGGAAACCTGCCCTTTGGGATTGCAAAATGCTTTTAAAACACACGTTCTTTTTTTTTACAGTTGTTTCAATCTAATGTGGCCTCCAGCATAAATTGAAGCAGCCCATGAAGCTGTTCTAGCTAATGTGTCCTTAATACAGTTGCCTCTGAAGGCCTTTAAGACCCAGAGTTAAAGACTTTGTTACTCCTCCTACCCTTAGCAACAGGTAAGATCTGTGGGATGACAAAATGCACTGTAGAGGTGGGCAAGTTTAGGGGCTTTTTTGTTTATTTGTTTTTAAATTCCAATCAAAATGGTATTGGGTTTGAAATTATTTAATCTGAATCAAGAAACTGAGCCCCATTCAGTGGGCAAAGAGGGTCAGAAATTTCTATAAACCAATCAAATATGATCTTGAAGGAAGTAATGCCCTCAATACAAGATCTGGATTATTGGGGGAAATTGCTTTATTTTCAAAATAGTGCCTCAAAAGACTACTGAGAACCTCTGGGAAAACCTGCAAAGTATTAAGTCATCCACTCTTTCAGCAAAAGAAAATTTGTATTGGTTAAGACTGTACAAACTTTTCCCTGTCTCTGGGGAATAAATGATGGTACACTTCAAATTACCTTGACATGTCTATATTCAGAAACTGTGTAGATCAAGCCTTACTAAAGAGAATGAGCCAGAGGTCATTAAAAAGTCACTTGTAAAGTTATTGATATTTTTGAACAGAGCAAAGAACACTTTGTTCCCATTTCTTAACAATTCATCTCTGATAAAGCTGAGAGACAAGGAATGAAAAGTTGAAATACAGTAAAACCAGCAAGAATAGAAGCATACATCTATATTTGATTCTAACCTTTCATACTCTTAATCTATATTTTCAGCAAGGGTGTGAAGTTTCCACATTCAAATAAAGAAAGCTGAAATTATTTTTCTTCAGATTTGGAATAATTTCTGCTGCTGCTGCAGAAATACTGGTAACAAAAAGGAAAGCAAAACACTTCATACCACTGGCACGTTGCTGGGGAGATATCAAAAATGTTCATCTTCACAGATTTTGAGCTTTTTGAAAAAAAAAAATATCATTGAATTTCTTTCAAAGTAACAAAAAGCTCAAATTCATGTATACTGATCGCTAGGAAAGTCTCCTAGCCAGCATGCTGCGATACCAGATAAAGTTTACCAGTTTTGTTGCTCTATTTTCAAATGAGAATGACTTAAACTCTGTGAGTTGAGGTTTTGAGGGTTTTTAGGGTTTTTTTTGGTTGATTGGTTGGTTGGCTGGTTGTATTTTTTTTAATAATGGTACCTGGAAGACATCTTCTTGATGCAGTTGATCTTGGAAAGGCTGTTTAAGAAATTTGCAGTGTTGATGATTCCTACCAGATTAAGATATGCAGATAAATTATTGTTTAAATTCTAGAAGGAACCTAAAAGAAAGCTTTGACTGACAAACTCTTAAGGTGAAAATAATGTTAGCTCTGGGTTTGACAGAGGAATATGGGTTCTGAGCGGACACAATTTTGGTGTGTTCTAATTCAATCTACCTTTGTGTCCTAAAGTAGCTTTTTATGTAACTATGATTATGGAATTTCAAAGATTAAATGTGCTTCAAAAAGACATTTGAGCACTTCAGAAGCCTTTGAGGACTACCGACAGAAAGGCTAAAACTTTCCAGAAACTGCCATCATAGAACAAAGATGCTGGAGTTAATACAGGTGAGAAAAAGAAATTCCACAGTCTGTCTGGGCCTTTTGGACACAGAAGATAGGTGAGATTTTGGAAAGCTATAGCCATCATTGTCACCTATACTCCTAAAGTGGGGTGTGTAACTCATTGATATTGTTGTTCTAACTGCTCTAAAGCTTATGTCTCTTATTCATATTTGGGTGGTAGACACGTTGCAGACTCAGGGACTGAAGAATTTCAAGTCAGAATTTCAAGTCAGAATTTCAACCTTCATTTCAGAAGGTTTATGCAGTAAAAGGAAGATTTGACAATTATAAGTATTTTCTTCAAAATAAGCAAACAAATACCAGCCAAAGAAATACACAACCAAACCCCACAAAACAAACCCACAATGTATCAAATGAGAGGTGAAACCTCAGCTACTGCATAAAAATACCTGGGAACATCTGTGGCCTGAGGAAACTATTGCTACAGTTTTTAGTATGTTTGGGATTTTATTTGAATTCCCAGACAAGAGCTCTGTCCTCCTCTTTACATGCATAAATTAACACCATGCTTCAAAAGAAAATAACAGAATAGTGTCATCTTTGGATTATTACATTACTAGAACAAATGCCCAAGTTTTGATTTTGCAAGCAGGTGCCAGAATAGACTTAAACAATTTAACAATTTAAATCAGATTTAAGCTGCATCAAAAGCGATGTGACCAGCAGGTTGAGGGAGGGGATTCTTCCTCTCTGCTCTGCTCTTGCAAGACCCTACCTGCAGGATTGCATTCAGCTCTGGGGTCCTCAGCATATGAAGGGAATAGAACTGTTGGAGATAGTCCAGAGGAGAGCCACCAAGATGGTCAGTGGTCTGGAGAAGCTTCCCTATGAGAAAAGGCTGAGAAAGTTAGGGGTTTGAAGCCTGGAGAAGAGAAGGTTCCAGGAAGTCTTTACTGTCCTCTTTCAGTATTTAATGGGGGCCTGAAAGAAAGCAGGAGAAGTACATTTTTCGAGAACTTGAAGTGAAAGGACAAGGAATAATGGCTTTAAACTGAAAGAGGGTTTAGATTAGGCATGAAAAAGAAATTCTTTACTGTGAGAGTGGTGAGGCACTGGGAGAAGATGCCCAAAGAAGCTGTGGATAACCACCCCCTGGGAGTGTCGATTAGGGCTTTGATCAACATGGTCTAGTGGAAGCTGCCCCTGCTGATGGCAGGGGATTGGATCTAGATGGATCATGAAGGTCCCTCCCAATGCAAACCATTCTACAATTCAATAAATATTGCAAAACATGTGCATTTTAATTACACAGATGTTTCATTAGTCATGTAAATACTTATTTTGACATGAAATGTTGGAGAAAATATTTTCCCTTTTTTCTGTAATTTGTTAAATGCTTCTCATTATTGCATTAATTAAACCTTAACTGAGCACAAGGAAATGTCAGAATAATTCTTGGTGAGGTTGGCAGCACTTACACAGAAAGAAACCCATCTTCCACTTCTTTTTCCATTGAATGTTTAACAGCTTAAAACTTAACTGAAGGGTTAAACTGATGGTGAACAGGATGGGGTCTTCAAAACTGATCTCACTTTCTTTCAACTGATAATATTAATATTTATAAGCATTCTGTGAGAGTTTGAAGAGAGATTTTTATTGGAATTCTAAATGCCTTTAAAAGTATTTTTCTCTTTTTTCCTTAAATACAATTGTATAGCTCTCTAGTTGTTACAGTGCTGTCTTCAGGTTGCCTGTGGCCTTCAAAGCTCTTTTATTTATGCACAAGAGAATTTTAAGTTGTAGTCAACCATTAGCAGAAGAGCTAATGAATAGCAGAATAGCTTAATGAAAGATCATCAAAAACTGCATACCTCTAAATCACAATCTTTGCAGTGATGAGCATCAATACATCTGGTGTAATATGGCAGTGAATAAATGACCATGTACTCCAACTCTACATTGAAATGAAGTTTTAAACTCTGATTACTTCAAATGATAAGCAAAAAAAAATAGCTGAAAAAAACCTTTCCACTTATTAATAAATAATAGTGATACTGAGTCCTCTCCTTTTATAACTTTGTATAAAACAGATCACATCACATCTCTTGACTATAACAGCAAAGTATTTGAATGAACACTTTATAAATCCTTTTATATGATATTCATAAGTAGATACCAAGGGCAAAATTCTTGATATCGAATGTTTCGGCTATATTGAGAAAACTTTAGGAAAACTTTAAGAAAACAGCCACTGTTAAAATTCAGAAGCACATATGAGTTTAAAAAACAATTTCCTTTTATAATAAGTACTTTTAAAGAAGAAACAACTTCAAATAAAACATATACAAATATTTAGATACTACTTCCTAATAAATAGCAGAATACTGGACAACAAAGCCAAGATAAAAGTTTAAGTTTTTTCTGAAAATATTTTTAAAGAAGGAATTCTAACTGTTATATAAGCATGTCTTTTATTTTGTTTCACATAAACTAAATAGTCAGATTCTATTCCTTGCTATAATAATATAAGCTATATTAACGAGGGAAAGCTTCTGCCCTGCAATTTTACCAGAGAGTTTCTTGGAAAGTACTTTGAAGGTAGTGTTGAGAAATAAATGAAAGTGGTATAAAGATTTTGTGCCATTTCAAAAGAAAAAAAAAAAAGGGGATGAAAGAAAGGGACAAAAGAAGGATGAGTTTCAGTTCAGTACAGTGGTGAGACTGAACTAAAGCAAATTATAAAGAAGAGTAAAATATGAATACATTTAGGACTGAGGTTATGCAACAAGAATTTCTTCAAACAATCATAGAACCACAGAACCATGTAGGTTGGAAAGGGACTCTAGAGGCTACCTAGCAAAACCTTCAGTTCAAAGCCAATTCTGTTTAACTATGTTGATTTGTCCAGTTGACATTTAAATGTCTCCAAGGGTGGAGATTCTACAAACTGTCTCTGCAACCTCCTTGTGTTTCCTTCTCCTCCTTAAGAAAAAACTTTTCTTGTACCATTATTGCACTATGACAACTGCTGCAGCTGTGCTAACTGCCTTTTTTTCCCTCCATTTAATGACATATTTTCAGGACCTCATGTTGCTCAGATTTATATAGTTACTAGCTGTGTTTTACAAGTGTCTCTTACCAAAAAACACTAATAAAAAAACTCGGTAAATAGATTAAAATAGTGCCAAGTGTGTAAATAAACACGAATATTGCTATGTTCTTTTGTAATTCTGAAAAGCTGATCTATAATACAGTAGTGGATATAGATGAGCTTTGAAAGTGTACTGGATGTATCTTTCAACAACATACACTATCATGGCACTTCTACTCCTACTTCTGCATTGCCTCCAACAATATTCACATTAATTTAGAAGAACAGTTGCTGGATTTATTTTTCCATTATTATGCAGCTTTCAAAAAAAAGTATGGAGTTTGTGTTTCCTTAGTTTAACTTGTGGATAAATTATATCAATAACAACCAATAGCAAATAAAGGTATGTGTTAAATTTATTGTATTATCACACTGAGGCCACTCACAGTGATAAGCAACATATAGACTTCTTGGAATTTCCTATGACTAATATATGCAGAACAGAACACTGTGTTTTAATTTAGTTTATTTTGCTCAATTTTTATACCAATTAGTGTGTTTAAATATTAAACACATGCATATATTCTGATACTGTAAAGGTATAAAGGAGGAGAGTCTGTGTCCCTTGACCTGGACACAAACCTCTTCTGTGCAGAAGGTTTCTGGGAGAAATGAGAGAAATTTGCTTTCTTCTATCCTTTAGGTACCTCTCACATTTGCCATGACCTTTCAAAGAAAATTAAGAATTGTCTTACAATTAAATTGAGCAACTTGCTCAGAACTTGTGGTATATACCGACAAGTCCCATGGACTTGTGTGTATCCAGTGTTTTCAAATGTCCCTCAGATTGGTCATCCTCTACTGAGTGTGAATCTGCTTTAGACTTTCCCTCATGTTTTGGGGTCCTGAGACTCCTGAAGGCCAGTCTTACTATAAAGATTAAGATGACAAAAGCATTCTATGCTTTAACTTTTTCCATGTGTTTTTGTCACTGGATCCTCTGCTCCATTCAGCAGAGGGCCCACACTGGGCTCTATTTTGCTTCTTTTTCTTATATTAATAATTAATGATGTGCTGATTTTTTGTGTGCAATTGATGGAAACTGTTCTCTTTCAAAGTACCCCAAATTTTTTTCAGAGCGAGGAGATGAATGAAACATTATTGGCTTTTTTTCTGCTTCATTAGATTGCATTCAGAGTCTTTGCATCACATTAGATCGGTTTGTTTTTATGAAATGTGATTTTTCTCACCAATATCTGATGTACATTTAAAATGTAAAAAACATATATGGCTGGTGATAGCCTATTAGGGAGATTTCTTTAAATAAGGAAAAAATTAGCAGGTTATGCTCCAGACATCTGTGTGTATGTATTTGTATCGTATCAGCAAGAAAGATTGTCACATCATGCAGGCAGTTGCAGAATGTGACAATGTAATGCACTTCCCATATGTAATAAATAGAAGACAAGAAAATGGTAGAAAAAGAAAAAAAAAATAGAGGCTAGATGTTGCATCCCAGAGTTTGGGTTTAGATAAGAGTTTTTAATTTATGTTAAAATAAGTCAAGTTCTGTAATCCCGTGTTTCCCCCGTGTTGTCCCCCCCGCGGTTTCTGGCCGCATGCTGCCCGCTGCCGGATTCTTACCCCTGTGCCGCTCCTGTAACCACCCTGCCGTCCGGCCCCGGGAAACCCCGTGCTGGCCACCCCAAGCCACACGACCCCGCTCAGCCCAAGGCTCGGTGCCCACCCCTGCGGGGTTCTCTGGTTGGTCGCTGTTGCTGGCGTCACCGCCACAGCATCCGCCCCTATTGGGCGGCAGGCCGTGGATCCTCTCGCCCCGCCCCTCCATAAAACCCTATCCCGCCGGCACCCAGACGCCATTTTCTCCCATGCGAGTGCTGGGAGCGGTCGCGTCTTTCCATCGAACCACGCCATGTGTGACCAATAAACCGTTCCTGCCAAGCACAGAGTAAATGGACAAATTCCTTACCTCTTTGCTGGATCCCTAGCGCACGGTAACAGAGGCTGGCCAGCCCACGCGCCCGAGACACGGAGCTGTGTCCGGGAACCCGCAGCAGCAAACCCCGGCAGTACGTGGTAGCTACGCCACAGCCGAGCTCCCAAGAGCCGCGTGCAGCCGGGGAGAGCAAAAACCCACGCCTCAGCTATAGGGTTTTTTTGTTTGTTTTGGCCTATTGCTAGCCCTACTCTGTTTCTAATAAAATTTCCTGAAAATGTTTATAAAATTCATTGCACTATTTATAGGCTAAATTCAGAACATTACCTTTATCACATTTACTGTGAACAACTAACTAAATGAGCTTTTCCATGTAAGTGATTATAGTTTATGAAAAGCCCTTCTAACAACTTTTAAGTGCAATGAATGGATGATTAAAAAAAAATATTATCATAGCACAATTATTTTCAAATCCTATTCCCAAAGGAAAAGTACAAACTCCTTGAATTTAATAGAAGATATTAGAACTTTAGATGTATTGCATTTCTTTATTTTTCCTTTTGGAAGGTTTTTTTAGCAATGCTGAAGTACTAAGGTGACTAAGGATACAGTTCAAATAGGATAACTTCAGGCATGCCTAAAGGAGCTATCTGGAATTCTAAAATGCTATCATAGTAAATGGGGAGGTGCATGTCATTTTAAGAAACAATTTGGATGGCCATATGTACAAATCTAGTACAAATCTAGTTTAGAATGAGATTAGTCATGCCTTAGAAGAGCTCATCTCTTTTTTTCTATAAAAGTATTCCGAGATACCTCGTTTAGAATTATAGAATATCCTGTGTTGAAAGGCACCCACAGGGTTCACTGAGTTCAACTCCTGACTCCAGACAGGGCAAGCTAAAAGCTAAATCATATAGCTAAGAGCACTCCCCAGATAATTCTTGAGCAGTAACAGGCTTGGAGCCATGACTGCTTTCCTGGAGAGCTTGTTCCACTGCTTGATCAATGAACTCTTCCCTAATATTTAATCTGAGCTATTAGTGATGCAGCTGTAAGGCATTCCTTTGTGTCCTGTCACCAGACACTAGAGAGATGAGGTCATCACCTCCTTCTCTGATTCCTCCCGTGAGGAAGCTGTAGACAGCAATGAGATCACCCCTCTGCCCCCTCAAAGCTGAACAAACATACTATGTTCAGCCATTCTGCATAAGTCATGCCCTCTAGACCTTTCACCATCTTTGCTGTCATCCTCTGGACACATTCTAATATTTTTACATCCTTCTTGCATTTAGAAAGGCAAAATTGCACACAGAACTTGAGGTGAGGATGCACTAGTGCTGAGTACAGCTGAACAATGCTTTCCATCAGTAAGTTACTCTGTGCCTAATGACCCTCAGCATACAGTTGACTCTTTTGGCCTTGAGGGCATATTGTTGACTCATATTCAGCTGGTCATCAAACAAACTCTCCAGATCCCTTTCTGCAGGTCTGCACTCCAGGCTCTTGTTCCCCGATCTATACATCCATCCAGGATTACATTCTCAGATGCAGAAGCCAGTGCTTGTTATGTAAATTTCATATGATGAGTAATTGTCCAATGCTCTGATCTATCAGAATCTCTCTGTAAGGCCTCTCTATCCTTCACAGAATCAACAGCTTCTCCTATCTTAGTATTGTCAGCAAACTTATTCTGTGTGCATACAACTCCTGTGTCCAGGTTATTGATAAAAACATTGAAGAGAACTGGTCCTATAACTGAGCCCTAAGGAACATCACTAGTGACTACCTGCCACAAAGGTTTTACCCCTTTTCTCTTTTGCTGTCTTAGTATCTGCACCAGGACATTGTCTTCAACGTGCTTCAGGAATTTCCTGGACGTGTTCGTGTATGCCATATGATAGTCCCAAGTTAAAATCTAGGAAGCTGATTTCATCTGTAAGGCCAAGAGCAATTGATCTAGAGATTTCTCTTAATGCCTTATACATTGATGTCATCACAGTGGATGGATGATCTACATAGATTCCCACAGCAGCATCTACGTTATTATCTTTTCCCCTAAACTAAACCCAGAGTATCTCAACCATGTTGTACCTAATTGCAAGCACTGCTCAGTGTAATCCCTCCTCTACATGAAGTACTACCCTTCCTCCTCACCTGTCCTGTCTATTTATCCCTAAGAGACATACATTCATTGGGAAAGCTCTTGGATAACTTGAGTGAATATTAATTTTCACTGTAATTTGCAGTCCTAAAACCTGTAGGTGCTTTTCAGAAATTCAGTCCTACAATTAATGTATCCTAGGTCAATATCAATATATAGAAAAATTTTGAATCCATAGAAGAATTTATTAGTTCTTTACTTGTAAACAAAAGATAAATAAAAGTTACCTAAATGGCAATGAAAGGACTCAAGACCTTCTGAAATCAGATGAGATTTCACTATGTCTTTTTAATTCTTGGAAATTACAATAGGGCAGTTACACATAAAACAGTTTACTATTAAGATGTGTTTTCATAATCTAATATGCAGACTATAGGTAAACTGACATATCATATGACCCATGATAATCGTGTAGCCATAAATATGAAGGTACGTTAAGGAAACCTAATTTGTTGAGGGAGGATAGTCCCTCATTTGTTGAGGGAGGATAAGAACACTTCTGTTTTGTTTGTTTAACCCATTCTTAAAAACCTCCAAAGGGGGAGTGTTGCATCCCGGACTTTGGGTTTAGATCAGGGTTCTGGTGTGTGTTAGCAGATTCTGTGTACCCCCGAGTATCCCCAACTTCTCCCCTCTGCAGTACCCGGTTCCCGGGTTGCCTTACCATGCGGGCCTGGCTCCCATCCCCCCTCTCCCTTCCTGTGGGTCGTTTACTGCCGTTACCCCTCCCCTGTGGCTCGGGTTGCCCCAGCCCCAGTTCCAGCCCCGGCCGCATGCCCAGTGGCCCCCTCCCCGGGCCATGTCGCACCCCCCGTGGCCGCGGGGCTGCCCCGGGCCCTGGCACCGCCCCTGCCATGCCCCTATTGGCTCCCCTGGGCCACGCCATGCCCCGGGACCACCCCAGGACTGCCCCAGGACCTGGTGTCGTCCCCTACTGCGTCCCTATTGGCTTCCCCAGACCATGTGACACCCCCTGCTCCACCCCCGATAAAAGCCCTGCGAGGCCGGGAACGCATGACCATATTCTCCAACACAGAATCTGGGAACAAAATGCTCTCAGCTCCTGCTGCGGGGAATTTGGTCCTTCCTTAACCCCCTTTATCGAGGTCCCTCGCACACGGCAGTAGAAACGGCCGACCCCCCTTCCCGAAGCGCACGGCGCCCAGGAACAGTGGCAGGACCGGGATGGGAGGAGCTGCAGTGCTCCGCCAGCCACAGCGGCTGCTCCGGAGCAGGGAGAGACATCAGAATGCCACAGGGGAGGCCTCAAAAACTTGTATTTAGAAAATACTTGCTTTTTTCCCCTTCCCCCATAATGTTTCTAATACCCAAATTGCTGAAGAAAACAATTACTTCACCAGTTTTGCTGCAACATTTTCTGAATTGAGTCTTCCTAGATCTTCTCTTAAAAGGCATACTTTCTGTTTTCTTCTCAATTCTGCTTCTACTCATTTTTTTCCTTTCCTCCAGATCTCTAATATCTTCCTTAAGAGTTGGTGCATAAAAGTCAATATAATAAGGTATCTTCCTTCCTGAACATTTTCTTCATTAGGGAAATTGGAAAGGAGACAAAGAGACTACTATGAAAAGGTAAGATTTTTTTTTTTACATACTTATAAAACACACTTTACTACATTTACAGTCTCACCAACATCAGATACTAGAAATCCACTTTTCTTTATCTATTTCTATTTGCTATTACTATTTTTGACTGACATACAACAATATTGTTAGTCTGCCTCAGAATTAGATTTATTTTTTCAAAAATACTTTTTTATCCATTATAACCTCCACATTCTTCTTTACAACTCTGCACAGCCATTTTCTCCTCATTTTGTAGCTATATATTTGATTTCTCCTTTCAAATACTTGACTGAGTGTAATCCTATTGATCTGGGGGTAGTTGTCCACAACTTTTATAAACTTCTGACATCATCATTTTAAGTAGTAACTTAACCTCAGCAGTCTGGGCATCATACACTGTTTTCCTAAGTGCACTCTCTATCAGGCAGCTTTGCAAATAAAAAACCTGAATAGTACTAATCTCATAATCAATACTTACAGGATTTTAATGAAATGCTTTACTAATTAGGTAGTAAACCATACTTAATCTCTTACATTAGTAATATTTTCCTGAAATAATTACACAGAGTTAAGGTGTTTTCTGTGAAAATATCTTCCTCGGTAGGGAATCTGAGTAGAAACAGAGGCTAAAAAAAAAAACTGTTAAGATTTTTCTGACCTGATTTTCTGTCCATAAAGAATTGTGGTCTAATGCATCTCAAATTTGGAGAAAACTATCAAATAAAAGGAAGAGAATTGAGTACCTCCTGTTTTACTTAAATTTAATATAGACTATAAAATACTGAAATATATCAGGGAATCTTATTCAGAATTGTCTTCAGTGTTAGACACAAACAGAAAAACCCCTTTTATATTTGAAAGTAGCATGCACAAGTCTTACTACAAAAAATTATATTTTTCCTATCTAAAAAAATTTACCTGCATCAGTGATCTGATTATTGATGATCTACTATGTGTAGAAGGAAATACTGAATTTTATATTTATGGGTCTTTTTTCAGAAAAAAAGTGGGAAAGGTTTTAACTTAATTTGTTTCTCTTTGCTGTTCAAGATATGCAAAAATATCATTAAATACATTTATCTACCATTATGTACAAGTGTTTCTGAACATTTATATACACCTAAGTGTTCCATGTTCAGCCATGACAAAACACAGAGCCTCATATTACAAGGATAAAAGTTAGGATGCAGATGAAAAGCATTAAATGAGTTAAATAAACTGACACCTCCTTTTCTGAGCGGGAAGAAAGCTATCCTTAATATTAGACAGAATATGAAGTTTCAATACTTAGGCTTTTCAAATAAAAGGAAAGAAGTTTTGTAGAAGTGATTAGATTACGGACTGATTGAAATGTGGCTAAAATAAATTTAGGCTATATGGTACTGCCAAAGCATGATCTAAGTAACTGCCATCAATGCTCTCAAGGAGCAGCTTGCTATACATATACACATAACTTTCTTTTCTCATATGACAGCAACATCTTAAAAGGACAATTGGACAAATTTTTAAGGCATATGGATGGCTATTGTCTGCCTTCCATTGAATGCACAATTATAAAATTGCGTTATGCAGTACACTAATAATCCTGTAAAATACAAAATACATTTTTTAGTGAAGATTTTTTAAGAATCACTAAATAATGCTTGCTCTACTAATCAAGGAAATGTGGCAACTGGTATAAATCCTGAAAATGAGAGAGGATTTGAAAAGGAAGAAAATGAGGCCTAGTTCATCTGTGAATCTGTCAATTCATTTATTTTTACATCTCCTGGATCATGCTGAAATTTCTTAATTTACTTTCAGCTTAAACATCATCTAATCATCAAAAGTATATATTAGGAAGCATGAAATTACTCTGTTCTTTGCTCTTCAGTGCCAGCTGCAAGCTTGAATCATAACAGAAGCAGGACAAATACAGAAATCAAGAGAGTATTGCTAAATCTAAAGTCATGTATGGTCAGAGTTATTCTTTCTAATGTTGTTTAAAGTTCACTAAGACCCGATTTGGGTTTTCATGGATGTGCTTAACAAACTTGTCCCTTTAATAACATTCCACTCTTAACAGCATGTGGGAAGGATCTTAGCTTAAAGAGGCTACTGCCTGTCTTAAACCTGGGTTAAAACACTTATTATCAGTTTCATTGACAAAAAAGCTACACAGCAAAAAACCCCCATAGAATATGTTACATAGCAATGGACTTTTTTCTTGACATCAGTACACTATTGCAAGATTATTCCTCTATACTCTACTACCATTTAAAAACAAGGTCTAACAGCAAAAAGAATATTTCACCCTGCAGGAAAAAACAGTAAAGACAGCCTGCTCCTGCTTTGCCTGTACTTGAGGTTACCTTGTTGTTGTTGTCATACCGAGAGGACAAAATGGTAACAAGTGTAGCTCTAAAGAAAATAGCCCAGTTCTTTACACACAGAACAACGCAAGAAATCCACTATGTTAATTTAATTAAAATATGTCCAGTATTCCTCATTCTGAAGGCACTGTTTATGCCAAGTAAAACTTACTATAAAAATTTTATAATAAAATTGGTTTAATACACAGAGTCAAGGCTTCTTCTGCTTCTCACATCACCGCATGAGTGAATAGGCTGGGGGTGCACAAAAAAGTTGGGAGGGGACAGAGCCAGGACTGGGACCCCAGCTGACTAAAGGAATATTCTATACCATACAGCAACATGTTCAGTAATAAAAGCTAACTGAAGAGGGAGGAAGAGGGGCACAGTCCAAGTAATGGTGTTTTGTCTTCCCAAGTCACTGCTACAAGGGATGGAGCCTGGCTTTTCTTTCACCTGCCTGACCATGGGAAGTGGTGAATGAATTCTTTGTTTGCTTTGCTTGCACCTGCAGCTTTTGCTTTACCTATTAAACTGCCTTTACTTTAAGCCATGAGTTTTCTTACATTTATTCTTCTAGTTTTCTCTCTCATCCCATTAGAGGAAAATGAGCAAGCAGATGCATGGTGCTTGGTTACCAGTGGGCTTAAAATACAGCAACAATTATATAAAATATAACATGTTCTATAAATATCTCATAGCATATGATTAAATAATATAAAAATTTATTACAGAGTTCAGTCCTGTAATGTATTGTTAATGATCTATTCATTCAGTTGGTTAATGAATGGACTGACAATGAGTGGCTCTGCTTATAAACCAGCACACTAAATTTCAAAAAGTTTTTAGTGACTTACATTACAGCAAAAATTAAAATAATTTTTTTCTTATCCTGAAACAGGTTTCTTAGAAAGAGTAATCAAACACTGTTCCCTATCTAGGACCATTAGTTAAGTAACCAAGTGTGTAAGCATAAATTCTACATTGAAATTTTCTTGCCTGTTTGTTAGCTTCTAGCCTACTACAAGCAATGTATTTAAACATTTACCTCAAAGAAGGAAATACAGGGTATAGTTACTCTGTATGTTTCTGTACTTGTAACTCCAAATACAGTTTTAAGATATTTCTGTATTTACTGTAAGCTAATAAAGTGAAGATAGATAGTTTGTAAACTGAGGTGTACATTAGTATAATGGTATGCAATTCTCATACAGACTTTACTGTATATTTCCTATATATTGCTATCATAGGCAAGAAAAAAACTCTAGAAGTGTGAATTCTATCTATCTTAATTTGTCAACACACAACACAAATGGCTGATCTCTTTTTTAAGATATTGAGGGGAAAAAAAGAACACAAAAAATAAGCGCAAGCATATTTCAACACACTTTCAAACACACACAAACCCCTGCATCCACATAAATATTTTCTTTTCTCTCCTTTTTCAATTTTACATATTTTCACCATGCCTTATAATCTGTCTGTCCAGTTCATCCAGACAGGTGTTAAGTGGCTTAGGAGGTTGAGGTGGTATCCTTGCCTTTAATGACTTCTGCTGCTCTTGCCTGGTCTGGGTCACCCAGGGCCACAGTCCCTCGTGGTTGACCCTTACCCAGTGTGGGTCATCCATGGACTGTGGCCCTCAGGGGTGTCCCTGCATTGGCACAAGTCCCCCAGAGACCCCAGTACCTTTAGGGACTTCATGGAATGCCTTCCTAAAGTGTGCCTCTTCAGCCTCTAATAGCTGCTTGCATCTTTGTTAGATAGATTTAGGTAGGCCCCCTTATTGCTTCTCTGATTGGATCAAGTTTGGTGTAGTATAGTGAAATTTTGATGCACAATTAATATTTTAAAGTATTTTAATATTTTTAATAATATGTGGTATTCTCTCCTCTTGAGGCAGCCTGGACCCCATTTGAATAGACACACTGCAGCTCATGGTGTTTCCCTCCCCCACATGCCACAACTGCTTACACACATTTCTGCTACAGACTCCACCCTTTGCTCCAGTGAAACACACACTGAAGAATATAAGATGAAAGTTAAAGAAGTAACTGAACATTATGCATTTCAACTGTGAACACAAAAGGGCTGAGAGTCACTTGAAACTGTTATTTTTGACAAAAACTGTCTTTTATTTTGAAAAAAGGATTTTAGCTTTTTATTTCCTCTCAGGGCATTACTTCAGTTATGGTTGTCTCATTTGTAAAATTGATTTTATGTTGAAGCGTTCACCAAAGAGAAGAACTTTGTGCTTTTTTTTTCTGTCTATCCTTTTTTCTCAAGGTTTTGTACTAAACAAATGAAATGTACAAAGGAAGGAACAACCAACAAAAAGTGAAAAGCAAAATACATCAGCCATTTAATCCTTTTTTTTTTTTTTAATTTGCTTCCATGGTTTTGTAAACTTTCTATTTATGAGATATTGTTTTATAACCAGACAGTCCATACCAGTTTTTAATCAAGTTGCATAATTTATACCCTTGACATTGAAATCTGAAGTATATTTTTTATTTTTTCTGGATTATTTCCTGAGGTTAAGGTTTGCAGCAATTTTATTTGTTTTGTTTGCTTTCATTTCAATATTTTAGCTAATTACTTTCCTTTGAAGTTGATTTAACCTTGATTGTTCAGAACTCGGTCATTTATCAAATTTTGTTTGGTTGATTAACTACTCTTAATTCTGTGGAAAAGTACAGGATACTGGATAAAATAACAAAAAAGAAGAGATTTCTTATGATTTATAACTATTTTTAAAGGAAAAGTGATGGTATTAAAATATGCTTTCTAGCAAAGAAAAATCACTGAAAGTTAACAAGCTTCCTAGTTTCATGGTTGACCTTGAAATCACATGAGAATTTATTTATGAGAACATAAATTATAAAAGAGTTAATCTTAACAGTGTTTATTTTTGTCGTGATTTGGGGAAGAGGTAAAACTGTTCAATTACCTCACTTAACATAATTACATAATCATGAAAATATAATACAGAAAATTCACCTCTTGTTGGGTCACACTCAGACGTCATGTGCACTGATTTTCACAGAAGATCTTTAAGTGTTTTATCTATAAAACTGAAAAAAATTGTCTTATCCAAAATTTTAACTTGAGGAACATTTTTCTCCCTATTCTTATTATTCACACAGTTTTCAGAAAACATCAATTCTAACATCATTTTTATTGTCTCATGCTAGTAAAATTCAAGAATAGCTATAAATCTAGATCTCATCTTTACAGAAAAGGAAGCATAATAACACAGTTATAATTGTTATACGCACATTTTATTCCTACCACTTTTCCTTATGTTAGGATCACCCTTTCACTCCCTTCATCCTGAAGCTTTGTAAATTCTCTAAAAAAGCTTATGACCTGTTATTAGCAACACTAATACTGTATTACAGACTTGTGTATTTCTAAATCAATCATACCAGGATTCAGGTGTAAATATAATAAGCAAACTTTGCCTTACCCTTTTATACCCAAGGAAATAATTTCGACTGAAAAGGGTGGATTACAGAAGCAGAATTACTTTTATAGATCATCAGTGCATGGAACCCAGGCTGAGAGAGAAACTATATTAAGATTTTAGAGCAACTATTTAGAGATTTTAGATGAGGTGAAAAAACTCTTGCTATTGAAAGCAGGAATGTCGTTTTTGTGGTAAGGACTGATAAACAAAAGAGTAAAACAAAATAAAAGAAAACAAATTTAGAACAAAGAAAACGAAGAAAAAAAAAGAAAACAAAATTAAAGCCTTCAATGTCTGAAAAAAGGACAGGAGATGTTGCAAGCTGTCACCCATGTCTATGTAGTAGTTTGGTTTCTTATAATCAAAACAATAAGAATACACAGAAATACTGTGTATTCTGCAGATTCTGGAAAGAATAGCTTGTTGTCTGTTTCAGAGACACGTTTAAATCTGGCTTGCCTTTGTCTAATTTGCATTACAGAATTTAAAGTCTTTCATACTACAGTGCCTCTCTTCAGTTCATTGGAATAATGCATCAATTTGTTGAAGTTCTCTCTATTTAAGATTAGAGCATGATCATGTGTGGATAGTGCATTTCTCATAGCTCTACTTCTGAGTACTGAAGAGTCATGAAAATAGTGTAAGTACACTTGTAATATCTGTTTTGACTTCATTGACAGATTTGAGTCAGATGGCTTTAGATTAAATTCACTTTTATACAGAGGACTAGAACTCCTACAGCCCTCTCTCAGGTTGCCATTATTCATGTGAGAGGAGGAACTCTGTAAATTTATGCATTGTACATTTTTAGTAACACAACAATAATTCTAAGAAAGGAAAGACTCGCTCAAGAGGAACAAAGTTATTTTAAGTTTCTTCCTCATAAGTTAAAAAAAGTAGTTCCAAATTTTCCTGAGAATTTCTTGATTCCTCAGGGTATAGGTTTGTCCAGATAAAAGACAGGGAATCTTGTCCAGACTTTTTCTTCTCTGAGCAATGACGTGGTTTCAAAAATGTGAAGTAACAAGAAGAGATTAAAGATACATATGTGCATGAGGTAATGTAAGGTAGCATTGGGTAGGGACACTCATCTGAGAATGAGGAATTTTGGTGTCTTCCTGCTATTATTCTTGTGCAATATATAAACTTCTCAATGCTAATCAGTTTCACTTTCTGACATCTAATACAAACTACACAATACTGTTACAGCATATGAGAAGTAGGACATACAATACAGACACACACTGCTTCTGTGTGAGAGGCAGAACTTTTGCTATACTTAACAGCCCCATCTTTCTCCAGAGGAGGAATCAAGAGTCAAAGGAGAAGGAGGGAAGGGTACAATAATGAAATATAAGCAGGGGGTGAAGTTTGGGTCTATAATGAGTTCCACCAAAAGAAGTGGAACAAAATAAATAAAACATACCAAGAGACATCCTTCTTCTAGTGGAATCAAAATAGAGTAAATCAGAATTCTCATAAATCAAAATTCTTACTGGAAAATGCCATGGTGACACTTCAGAAAAAATTTATAGAAAGTGTAAGACACCATATGTTCCCCAAGTTTAGAGGTAAAAGTTGTACTGGAACTACTTAGGATGGGAGTACTTTTCATAATAGCAGTTCAACTTGTACCACGTTTTACACTTGTGACTAAAGCAGTCTGAGTAGCACAGCAATGTTGATAAAATGCTGAACAGTGCTGGCACAGCATCAAGACCACCTCTATTTCTTACTCTGCCACCCCCCAGCATGGCAGCTAGAGGTGGGCAAGAGTTTGGGACCAGGCAAAGCAAGACACTGACCTCAGCTACCAAAGGAATATCCCATACTCATCATACTCAATCCCATACTCATCTTACTCAATAAAAGCATGGTGCAGAGTTTCCAAAGTACCCAACAAGTCTGTATGGGACCAGCCATTCTTCTGCTGGTGGGAGGTGGTAAGTGCTCGCCTCTTCATCACTTGATTGTCTTTTGGTGATTTTTTCTGTCCTTCCTCTTTCTTTTAAACTCTCTTTATCCTAACCCAAAGGTTTTCTTATTTTTGTTCTTACAGTTTCCCTCTATTTTCCTCTGGGGGCCAGGAGTGAGCCAGGAGCTGGTGGATGCTTAATTGTTAATTGAAACCAAGTCACCACAAAAGTGAAAACACGCTGGAATAAAAAGGTCACATCCAAAAGAGATTCTGTTAGAAAGGATGCGAATCTTGTGTGCTTAGCTGAGATGGGAAAGAATTTTAATAAAATTACTAATTGGAAGGAAGCTGTTGGTGCAATGAAAAATACATCATACAGAACTGTAAGATGATAAAAAAACAAATTGCATGAAAAAAGACTGATTAAAAAAATAAAGAAAAAACACAGAAAGAGGAATAGCAGGTGTGGAAATGAAAGAAAAAAATGGGAGATGAATTGACAAAGAATCCTGTTTTATTACAATATTTCACTACAAAGAGTTCTTTATTCTTTCATGCTGATTTAAAATTCATGCAACTTCACTAAATCTCACTGAATTAGAAAAAAAAAATCACTGAAGTAATACAAAAACAATTTAATGCTTTTAAAATTAGACAATTTAACATATAAAGGAGAAAAACATTTTTAGTATTCCTATACTATAGTGTAGATGTAGACTGTGTATCATACATATAAAATATATACATACTGCATGTACACATTATGTATTAGATGATCTATATGCACACTCTGCATACATATGTAGTCTGTATATATGTAGATAAAAGATATATAGCAAATACATCTCTGTATGTCTACATATTATATAAGTATTATGCATAAAAAAAGCATATGTAGACGGCAGTCAAGTCTGCCTTTGTTTTTGGCTAGGTTTTTTCCATTATTGCTGTACCAAGACTCTCTTAGTCCCAAATAAATGCACAGCAAATATCATTCATCCACAGATTATATAATAGCAAAGGGACAACATCTGTCTAGAGAAGGAGGACAAACTTGTTAAAACAGGTAAAAGGAAAATAAAAAGGAAAATGGGAAGGGGAAAAGAATCATATAATCATAAATTCTTTTTTCTATTTTCTTTTGTTTGTTTTTGGAAAAGAAAAAGGAAGGGGAAGGGGAATTACTATTGACTCTCATTGCTCTTTGTTCTCACAACTCTTTCATTAGGAGGCAATACTGGTTTCAGCAATTGTATCACAGTGTCATCCATCATGTATTGGTGATAGAAATAAATCAAATTAAAACAAGGACAACCAGAAATAAGTAATTGAGGAGAAATAAAGTTGAAGATATACAAACCATTAATACTGAGTTTTGAACATTTCCCATTTTGTGGATCTTCTGTATATCACTATAAGTTGTAAATGCATCTACACAGAATGCACTGGGTCAGAGAGTGACTTCCAGGCTAAAACCCTTGCTGCAGTTATTGCTGGCTCTAGGGATCTCCTCCACTGCCTTTTCACTGAGCTACACCAGATCTTACATGACAGAGGAAGAGCAGATAGCCAACGTAATTCTCTGAGGCAACTTCAGTGATCTCTGCAAAGGCTCTTACAACTGTCTGATTCCTCATCTTAAGAGAGCCTTGAAACCCAGACCACTCAAGCAGTATTAATATCACCAGTCTTTCTAAGAGCAAGACTGTGTTCCTGAAATTCCAGGAAATTTTTAGGTTCTGTTATTCTCAAATCAAATAAAGAAGTAATTCAATAGTTGTTTGCCATAATTACCAGAATTATTAATGATAACAACGTCTAATAATTATTAGGTCTATCTATTCAATTTTATTATATCTAATCACTACATTACATTTGACACAGTAATTTTTCTGGTGGGAAGAACAGACTAGATAAATAAATAGTATTGTTTTTGTTGTTTTAGAATACCTTTCAGATTAACAACTTGGCTCTCCTTCCATTTATCATTCTCATGATGAAAGAAATTCCTTAAAATTTATATCAAAGATTCTGACCACAGGCTTATATTTTTCAACTACTTCATGTTTGGTCCTAGATACAACTAGGTTTTCATCCAAGCTGGCAGCTGCAGCCCTGAGAGGCTGCAATTGATCTTTGAGGATGTATTTCAAGACCAGAAGCTTGAATATCCTCAGTTCAGATATACTTAATATTGAAACATTTCTGTATTATACAGGGACCTTTACCTTCTGGAGGAATTATTTGAATGAGGTTTTCCTGGTACAATCTTGAATAAATGATGAGCTTTTCAAAGCATTTCATAGAGTCACAGAATGGGTAAGATTGGAAGGAACAGCAGTGGGTCCAATCTCTCTGCTCAAGCAGGTTCATCCTGGAGCACATGGCACAGGATTGTGTCCAGGCAATCCTTGAGTGCCTCCAGTGTGGGAGACTCCACAACCTCTCTGGGCAATCTGTTCCAGTCTATGGTTCCCTGTATAGTAAAGGTGTTCTTCTTTTTATTCTTGACATACTTGGCCAGATTTATTTCCCAATCAACCTTGGCCTTCCTTCTCTCATTTCTATTTACTCTAAGAACTGTTGTATATTCATTTTAAGATTTTCCAGCAGATTTTCTATAGGAAAAAAAAGCAGCTCAACCACAGCCCACTAACCATTGAGGACAGTAAATTTCATATTTCTCTGCAGTGTTGAAAAGACTTGACCTGACCTTAAAAATCTGCACTAAGTAGTATCTTCTACAGTGTATGTTATCAGTTGCATCTGGATATTGATGTCCCACATACATTTTTTCCTTAGAGTATTTCTTCTCAGTTTCACATATATTTAAATTATGAGATAGTCTCTGTCTCTTTCCTTCGCACATGCACATTGGACCAATCCTACACTGATATATCCAGGCATTATTTCAATATTACTATTAATCTGTGTATGCTGGAAGGAAATATTCTATTTTCTAAAATTTCTAAAATTATATAATATTATATAATATTATATATATATATATTTATATATATATATATATATATATATATATATATATATATATATATATATATATATATATATATATAATATATTTCTAAATCATATTTCTGATATTAATTGGCCGGGGTAAGGATTATGACTAATTTTTTAAAATAGATTATTTACAACCACTGATATTGCTCATTTGTATAAAAGTAGGAAACTGAATGACTGAATGACGGAAATTCAATAATATCACAGATAAAATTTTGCCCTATAGTGGCAAAATTCCATAGTGGCAAAATTTCTATAGTGGCAAAAGTTGTGTCTAGCTTCAGAAGTCCTTTGGATATGTTTTTCACAGCTGCCTTGCCCAAGCTGAAACTGAACAGAATATTGAAATCAACACTAAGATCTAATTACATTAACTCAAACATGAATGCTATTTGATTTTTAATACAGATCTGACAGAAATTATATTGCTGCTCCCAGTTGTCTTACTTTACTTTCATCATATTAGAAAAATATGGGCATATTGATGTTTTCCTTCACTGTCTCATTGTGGGCTTTCTAAAAACTCACTAAGTAATTAACCTTTTCAAAATACTGAGTTTTAACCTATCTCTGTTCACATTGACTTTTGTGAATTAGGCCATCAAAGTAGTTTTAAAAATCCCACCAATATGGAATTTGCCTCTGAATAATAATTTCCAGAGGTAAAAAAAAATCTTTTTAATTATTGCCAAATTGCCAGGTTTTGTCCAAGAACATCTGCAAAATTATTCATTAAAATTACATGTGCTCTTTGAGTAGTTTTAGTACTTGTTTTACTTTTTAATTTAACAGAAACATAAGGAAAACTATCCTACCTTTTTATACTACATATTGAATCTCTTTGAAAACTAAAATAGGTACTGTTATGAAGGTTTTTTATCCATGGTGTGCTTTTTTTCAGTTTTCACTGTAACGCTTACTCTTTGAGAAGCTTTATTCCATATGTAAAGTCTTCTATAAATCTATTTATCATCTTAATCAATGTCATCACATTGTTGCATTAATTTTAATATGTTCTCAGTTTAAAACTATTTCATTGCAATGGACTATGGACAAAATTTTCTTACAATCTCTCTATATCATCTTTGGAGACATTTTTTAGCCTAAAACAGAAATAAACTGCACTACTAGATGAAGTAGTTTCCTTGTGGTTTTCTCAATCAAGAACCGAATGGCCTATTTAAGTACATTGTCTTGTATCTCTTGCAATAGAAGCTCAAAAGTTTCCGTAAGTATGTAAATCCTTCCCAGTTACAGCAGTATCCGTAAAGCAAAACACAGAGAGACCTACTGCCCTAAATTGCTTACCCTTTTTGGGGGGTTTTACTGAGTGTCTGCATTTTAAAGTGGAATCTTGGTTCTGGTTCACACTTTTCCATCTTTTGTTCTGCATAATTAGAATTATTCTTTTGTTCCAATTCATAACCTATACACCTATTCATATCTATTCACCAAAACAATTTCTCCTTTTAAACTTTGCAAATCTTGTAGAACAAAAATACTTGTTTTAGTATATGGCTGACACTAAATCCTAGTAACAATTCTCATAGCCATCATTGTGTATTTTTCTTTTATGAAGGAAAAAAACAATCTGTAGGAACAGCTACTGATTCTACTCTCAATTAGCATTTCAGAACTGCATCCCTTTCCATTCCCCTTCCATTCCCTCATTTTATATAAAAATTTCTGGAGGTAAGGAGAGACCCTTGGAGATAAAAGTTATAAATCCCCTTCTTTCAGAAAGGCAAGATGGATGACCCTGGATGCTTATAAGCAATGAAAAGCTATGGAAAGGACATGGAGCAAGTCTTCTTGGAATAGCTTTTTCAGTATGGAAAGAACAAGAAGGTCATCAGGAGCAATCAACATGAATATACCAAGACAAAATCATGCCTGAGCAAGCTGAATGCCAGTGAAAATGAACCGAGTGCCTCTGGGAATGAACCGAGACCTGTAAGCCCAATATCTAACTTGAGATTACCAAAGTTTATAAAACAGACTGCAGTCTCAGGAAGCTAAGGAAGTATGGCCTGGAAGAGCAAAACCCGAAGGCAGATGAACTGACTAAATTAAAAGGCAGAAATTCCTGGCAAATCTCCAGGCCTGAAGGTTGTTTTGCTAAAAATAGATTAAAAAAAAAAAAAAAAAAAAAAAGAAAAAAATTTGTTCATTCATTTTACATGCTTTTGTGAAGTAATACAACTAAACCAGCAAATAACTCTTTCAGACAGTGGATGTTATGACTTTACTGGTGGGATCATATTTATAATGCCAGAGGTTCTCTAGAGTAGAAAAGACCTAAACAACATCAGCAACCAGTCCTGATATACTTCTATTTCAGAATCAGAAAAAAATTCCTGAGCAGATGAAGGCTTTGAATACTTTGGTTTCGCTTTACAAAAACTGCTCCATAAATCCATTAGGGTGCTAAAGTTGATGACAATTTGACAGTGGAGAGTTTTGAAGGTAGTCCTTGAAAATAGGGGAAGAAGGATAACACTTTTAAAGGCCTTGTGTGTTTTGGTTGTGTGTGCTAAAACTTCCTCAGGCCTTTCCAACCACTGGAAAATGACAATCAGGCAAGATGATTCATCTATTCAACAGCCATACCTAATTCATACCACCATGTGGGATAAGAATTCCTTTAACTGAGTTCATTCTTTTGGAAATACAAATTCTTTGATATAACCAGAGATTCTTTCTAAAATTTCTCAGTACACTAACATGCAGAAAGCCCTCAAAAGAGAACTTTTGATGCTGTTGTTGCTTTGTTTCTTTTGTTCGTGCTGTGCTAATGCCTAAATCAGGGCATTACATTTAGATGGGAAATGGAAGGATAAAATTTATCTCTAACATTTCCATAATCTAGTTTCTTATTTCATTTCCTAATGGTGATGGGGAAGAATTCTATTCTAGAGAAAGAATAGAATGATGTAAATGATGACAGAAGCTGATGACCCAACTTTAATTCTAACACATCTGACTGTAAATAAATTTGTCAGAATTTACTGCAGACCAGATTATAATTAGAACTAACTTGAGTTTGCATGGGAGTTTTTGCAGGGTTTTGTTTTGATTTTTAATGTAATCCATCTGAAATAAATAAGATTTTTTTTATGACAAAAGTAGAGTGAATTCTGACAGTCAACCTTTGCAGCTTTTCATAACTGAAGGCACAATACAGCAAGAAACTGTCAAGATATTTTTTCCTATAAACTATTTGATAAACAAGCTATTTTTCTGATAACAGATTATTTGTGAACCAGTAAAGATTTATACAAATGTATTATTTAGCTGTGAATGGCTCCCATGAAAAACTGAAAAAAAATGCAGTCTGTGAGTGTTCTTAAACTTCTGGTTTTATTTCTTATTGCTGTTCTTCATTTCAGTGCAGGAGAGCTCATCTGGGTGAAATATAATCTTTTTTTGTGATTGCCTAACTGAAGCTCTTAAATGGGAAAATAAGCAAATGGATTATGAGTATCAAATGAGAAAATAAGACATCTTATCCACGTCCACATTAAAAATGAATACTTTTAATGAATATATTAATTCTTTAAATATTTGTGAAAATAGAGTATTTAGATAGGACTATCCAGAAAATGTACAAAAATGTCTAAGCTGAAATTGAATGAATCCATCTAAAGATGACTTCTCTATTATTTACATAGCTGTAATCCTTAATGCTTAGAATACATCTAGTATGTTAATAGGATTTTTTTGCATTTGATTTTGAACAGTAGATAGGATGAGGACAGTCCCCCTCTTTTATGTACCAGTATACAGTGAGATAAGTCATTTCACAATGCCAAAAACAGCAGTTGTTCCATAAGTATCTACTAGAAGTTTTTTTTTAGAAAAACCTGTTTTGTTTGATAGCTGTGAAGGAACGACTGAAACCAAGCTGCTATGATTTTATAAAGTTGCCTGCTACAGTTTTTATGAGCCCAAACTCTGCTTCACGAGTATAATAAAAGGCAACTAGTGTTCTTGTGTGTGTTTGATTTGTTCAGTGCAGGCAGTGTAATGAGGTCTACAGGAGTTCTCGTCATACAGCTGAGTGGCTGTGTTCTTTTTACTCATTATTTTTTCTAATTATAACTTCGAATTAACAAAAAAAATACATAGAAATATTGGGTATGGGAATTTTGCTATTACATTACTTTTAAGCAATCTAAACCCAATAACTTCCACATTACTGAGTACTGGAACAGTTTGTCCAGGGATGGATGGAGAGTCTCTCTTCACTGGCGAAATTCATGAACCATCTGGACACAATGCTGTGCAATGTGCTACAGGATGACCCTGCTGGAGCAGGGAGGTTGGACCAGATGATCCCCTGTGGTGCCTTCTAACCTGACCCATTCTGTGACTCTCATATGTTTGCAGGTGTGTACGCTTCTGCATGCCCACACACATGTACACTCACATTTACAAGTGTACAGAAGCTGACTTCTCATGGATGAGAACCAGACAAAAACTGGGATTAGGGATAGGCTTGTCAAATCATGCCAGGTCCCGTAAATCAACACAGCCAGCTGAAGCTAAGCTCTATGTGTCTCTCTTTCTTCCAGATTGTGGTGGCATGGTAATGCATCAGCAGAACAGCATAATGGGAAGGGATGTGTAAAAGAGCTGTTATGACAGAAAAAAAATTCAGCTATTTAGAAGTACTTTTGGGCACAGTGAATGAGTACAATATTAATAAATCTCATTAAGTTATGATTTAATTTCCTCTGGGCAAGCAGGAGGAGAAACCAGTGGGTAGACCAAATAATGGTCTCAGATTATGAGAATTTCAGCTTTATTTGAAATAAGAACTAATAGCTCTGGATTTCAGTGAGGAAAGATGGCAAATTTTTCCTTGTTTGTGCTAAACAAAAGAGAAATATCCACACAAACTCAAACGTGCAATTTCCAAATGAAACTAATAAATATGTAAATAAAATCATATCAGTTGGAACAATAGGAGGATACTGTTCATGTCCTTTTAAAAAGTTTGCCAAATATTTATTGCTTCTTGTCATGGTTTGACACTGGCGCAATGCCAGCGCCCCCATGAAAATGCACCTTCCCCAAATAAATGCTGTGAGATGTTATCAGGAACAGAGCAGAGCAGGCCCAAGCTTAATAACAAAGGGAAAAAAAAACTTTATTAAACTACTACTACTACAGAAAGCACATAAACTAAATCCAGGATGAAGACCTTTTAAAACACCCCTCCTCCTCCCAATTCCTAAAACACCCACTATGAAACATCACCCGGGATTCCTGATCAAATTACCACCCTTCAGATAATCAATACTCAAGCTATCAAGGGAGAGAGAAGTCTCTCTTGCACCACAGACCCCCCAGGAAACACAGTTGCCACCTCCTGTGTTTCCCTGTCACACATGGCAACCACCCGGAGAAAATCTGCCAGTGTGACACTCTCTATTCCATGTCACAGTCCATGCTCTCACCACTGTGCATGGACAGACTGCTCATAGGGCTCCTTTAAGGGTGCTTTGCCATGGACCCAAAGATACAACAGTTCAGCTTCTCATCCTGGGACTACAGTCCCCCCCATTTTCCCCTGGGGCCAAGGGTCCAAGAACAGAGATCATCTTCTTCCCGAAGACAGAGGGCATCACCATTCCCTCCTCAGCTTTCTTCTGTTCTTGCCATTCCTGTGCTGTTAGAAGCTGAAGCAGGTCTCCTTGGGTCACCACTGCATCCCCCTAAAATGCAGTCTCTATTGCAGGAGATTTTGGTTCAGTCCATGGCTAACAAGAAAAGTCCAGCCAAAAGCTACTTCATCATCTCCTCCCACCTAAATATTTCTTCTTCTAACATGTCAGGTCCCGGACTGTCTCTCTTCCACTACAAATCAAGGAGGAGTAATATTTTACAAAGCCCTCATTTCCTGGAAAGGGTTAAAAGTTCAGACTCCCTGGACGGCTGATATCTCGATCCAGCATCCCGTCTCCCACGCTGGACATCATCCCCCCCTTCTCCTTGTCCTCTGCCGGCAAATTTCCAGGTGCCGTCAGGCTCTCTGTCACTTTCCCTCTGTGGGGGGAGGGGAACAAAGGCATCTCCGCTTCTCTCCACCCTTCCATCCGCAGGAGCTGGCTTGGTTCCAGACCTTCAGCCCCTCGGCCTACCTGGACAAGGCCACGTGTCTTCCCCTCCCCCACCCAGCCCATGGCTGGGCAGGGGAGATCTGCACTCTCTGATGACCGGAACCAAAGAGACAGTTCCCCTGGGAGTTCTTGCTTTTAACCCCCTGTGTTCTCAGAGGCATGTCCATACTTTCAGTGGTCACTCCAGGTGCCAAAATCCAAACCTGACCACTGATTGGTTTGACCCAACTTCCTGGAAAGAAATTCACTTCCATGTCAAATCACGACACTTCTCTGAGACAATGGTTCTGGTTTCAGTATTAGGGACATTAGGATGTTAATCTTTCAACCCTGACTACACCGTGTATCTGAGGAATAATGGGATACATAATTGCCCTCTAAAAGAAATCATGAATCCTGCTTAAAAAAAGACATTTGGCCTTCCCCATGATGTCTCATAATCCATCCCATAATCCAATATGTAGACACTACAAGTGCTCTGTATTATATAATTCCTTACTATTGATAGCATATTAATATGGAAACAAAATTTAATAACATCATTACAATAATTTGTTCTTTTCCCATTACCTTTTCATATTTTACTTTTTATCCTACTCCTCATTGATGATTCAATGTTTATTTTGGACTCTATTATTTTTGTTAACTAGACATAGTTAGGAGTTAAATACAGAGGTAATGACACAAATAGAGAAAGTTAAATGGTGAGAAACATGTATATTTAAAAAATGTGTGTAGGAAAAAGAATTGATAGAAGAGAGACATAAAAATAAAATATACTGAATCCCATGAAAAAGAAATTACAAACAGAAAGCATGCACATCAGTTAAGGGACTGTAATGAGTAAACTGGATAAAAATAGCCAAATTTCAGTAAAAAAACATAAGTCAGAAACTGAATCTAAATATCTCTTAAAATGACATAAAATAATTTTATAAATGCCTTAATTTCAACCCTACAATACATACTCTAAAGCACTTGCATTTTATATTGGATATACTAAATTCTGTTTTCAAGAATTATTAGAAAGCTTCATCAGCAATACTTCCACTGAATTCTTCATCCAACAAAATTTGTTAGAAATAGGTATTTTATCTATTCTGTAGTATCATGGGAGTTTATGTATTATTATAATATATTTAATTAAATGCATTTTAAAATGCATGAAATACTTGGCCGGAGGCTAAGCTCCCAGCCAGTTGCTCGCTTGCTTTCCTAGCTAGAGTAAAGGTTCCTCTAGAGGAGCATGAGCTGAAAATTCACAAGTAGAGATAAAGATAGTTTAATAAGTGAAGCAAAGTTCCACACACAAGCAAATCAAAGAGAGAATTAATTTACTACTTCTTATCAGCCAGTAGATGTCCAGCCACCACTTGGAAGGCAGCACTTCAGCTTGTGTAACAGGTACAAATCCCATAACCACAAACACAATCACTTCCTCCTGAGCTTTTATAGCTGAGCATGATGCCATGTGGTGTGGCCCATCCCTCTGGTCAGTAGGGGTCAGCTGTCCAGGCTGGTTCCTCCTAGCATCTTGTGCAACCCTGGCCTACTTACTGCAGGGCAGAATGAGAAGCAGGTCCTTGATGCTGTGTAAGGACTCTTCAGCAATAGCTAAAGCATTGGTGTGTTATCAGCTTTATTTTTGTGACAAATGCAAAGCACAACCATGTACTGGTGCTATGAAGAAAGTTGATTAACCTAGTATAACTACTGGGAGCTTAAGGAGAAAATTCCAAGGTCACACTGCTGTGTGGCATGTTTGAGAAATATTTACACCTATCTGCTATACAAGTACTCTCAAAACATGCAGTTGCATGGCTTTAAAGGGATAGATGAGCTGGGAACCACAAGATGAGGATTTTCATTTTACTGGCATGCCTGAGGAAAATAAACAGCATTTATTGCATTTTTTTACTTGTTATGGATACAAGAAACTACTCTTTCCATAACTTGCAATTGGACAAAAATCAAAAAGGTCAATGAAAGTGGCAGTGACAAAAGTGATAATAACAAACATAAAAGCAGACTGAATCTTAACATCAGTGGCCTTGTCTGCAGACATGCATGATTCAGAGCCTTAACTTCTAATTACTTCACAGACTTCTGACCAGCATGAGTTTGTAGGACACATTTCTCTTCAATCCTGCTCTGTACTTCTTGTAGGTCTTCTTCATTCTGCTTTGATGTCTATAAAAATACCCTTCCTCGTGACTGTTCAAAGATCATCATTGGTTGTAGGGTTGGGGACATTATTTTGCTGAAATTATCAAGAAATTTATTTCAGATCAGGAATTTGTGAATTCTTTATACAGGAACTTGTCCTTGAAAACACCCTAACATTAGTAATTCAAATTAAGACCTTGAGTTTGGAGCAGAGAGATTTTAGCATTGGGCCAATAGAAACTTAATGGTGTTCAAGGATCAGAAATGCAAAGGCACATAACACCAGGGGGATCTGGGAAGCATCTGGCTGAAAAGCAGTTTTGATAGAAAGAAAAAGGGGAACACTAGGCTGAATATGAGCTCATAATTGTGCTTTTACATTAAAAAAAAAAAAAAAAAAATCTGACCCCTCTGTGATACACTAGGGAAAGTATGATCAGGCAAATGAAGAACATTGTTATTCCTCTTTACTCAGTGCTGGTGAGATTGCACTTGGAACACTGTGTCCAGTTTGGGATCACCCTGATAAAAAAGAATGTGGAGAAATTGGAGAAGGCTACCAGGACGGTCTGCAGCCTAGAGGACCTAAATAAAAACAGAGATTGAGAGAGCTGGTATTCTTCAGTCTTGCATAAAGAAATGTTTTATATTATATTGAATTTATTATATTGAAATGCAAATTACTGATATACTTAATGCTAAGTGACATAGTAACATTATTTTAAAGTATGATAACTGTAAATAGTAATTCAGTATTTCAGTATTTCAATCTGCTGCATTACAGCTGAGGACAGTTACATTACTTATAAAAATTTTGAGAAGAATTGTTAGGAACAATTATTTTTTTCAGGAAGCAAATCCAGGTTTTGCTCCTACTTATTGATATTTATCAAACCCGGAAGCAAAATTATGTGACAAAAAGTTGTGAATGATAGACATTCAGGTATTTATGGCTTTGCTAACCATTTAGTATAAATTCTTTCATTTAATATATAATTTTTAATATAATTTGGATTTAACTAGGTATTGAGGCTTTCCCTTTAGGCAGCTGCTCCTTCATCAAGCAATTGTCATGGACAGGTGATTATTCTTCCTATTCAGTTTAAATATTATATTTTATAAATGTCAAGATATAATCTTGCATTATAATCTCTATTTCCATCATGGACAGTACACTGTTGCATGAAGTTTTTTTTTTCCCAGATATTTCTTCGAATATGAGTAGCTTTAAAAAGATCCGAATTCTACATTTGGAAGAAACTGGGACATCAGAGACAATCTATCTATTAAATTGCCTTCTTTTTAGTGTAATCTCACCTGTCATTAGGTGATTTTGTTTGGTTATGTTTAGGATCTTAGTCTAGGTTACATTTCCAAATGGAAAGATATTTACCTTGGGAAACATGAAGGTTTGTTATCTCCCTTTTTCTTTCTCTCCCTCTATTACTATGTAGAGAACTTATGTTAACTCAACTTTGGGACCATACTGACTAAAGTATTTCATTCACTATGGAGAAGATAAACACCAGCTGGGATTTACGAAAAATGATCAGTAAATGAAAACCACATTTTGCACAAGTTAGCAATATTTATCAATATGATTCTGTTCCAAATTATAACGTAAATTAAAACATTAAATATAAATTACCTCTCCCTACAGTTAGACATCTTTCCAAAATTCTGGATTAACTCAAGGTAGCGAAGCTACCTTTGATGCTTTTATCCACTATATATGCATTCTGAATAAAAAAACACAGATTCAGGAAGGAAGGAAGGAATTGAAGAGAAGGAAGGAGGCCAGCAGGAGGGCGTGCAGGAGGGCACACAGGCTGGTGTGTTTGTGCACTCTGTGGTTACAGAGTTATAGTAAAAAATTATTAACTAAAAAATAAATCTGTAACAGGTATTTCTAACGTCTTCATGTGTTGGGGTTTCTTTGTACTTTTGTGGCTTCTATTTCTCAATATCCTTCTTTGTTATTAATTGCAGTAACTTATATTAATTTATCCAAGACTAATCTATTTTGCTTGTGATGACAATTACTGAGTGATCTCTTACCTTGACCCATGGATTTTTAAATTTTTCTCTCCCTCTCATATTGATAAATGGAAGTGATATAGTGCCTTGGTGGGTACACAGCATCCAGTCAAAGTCAACCCATCATATCTTTCTATTTCTTTTTCTTTGCCTGCTACTATCCTGCAAAACTTATCATAACTGTCTAGATGACTAATCTCTTTGCATCTTATTTAAATAAATTGATAACCCAGAGATAACTACAACAGTACAGTAAAGTGCATAACTCCCTTGGTTCTATGATAGGGAATTAATTTCCCTTTAATCAGAAGTACAATTGAAAAACTTGCTTGCAGATGTAGAAAATTGCAGAAAATTTTGACTACAGGAATCACAAAAAGAAGTGTGTTGGAAGCAAATGACAGAATGTTTCAAATTACATAAAATTTAGCAAGCTATTTATGGTGCATAACATGGGGTACTCAAACCAGGAATTAATCTAAGTAATTAAATTTTAGGCATTTTTTTAATCACTTCATATAATCTAGAGAGATGGAAGGGAAAGTCTTACGCAAAGAGTGATGGAAAGCAGAATAATTTACAACCACATTAATTTATACAGTTCATAAACTTCAATATCTGACACAACTAAAATAATGTAGTTCCTATTTTAAATTCATCAGTCTGCCTATACCCAGTTAAAAGCAACATTTTCCTCATCTCAATAACTGTAATGCCCAATTCATTGTGTTGGACTTACACTTTCATGATTCACACTCTTCAACAGCACAAATTAATTCTATAAATATCTGATACCAGCAAAATCCTGTCAAAATTGTATTTACTTTACATTTATGTACATGAGTGTGCAAGTGAGTGTGTGCAACTGATCAAAAAATCCCTAGCATGGAAGAAGGCACAGAGGAGATGAGCACCAGCATTTGTGAAGCTCAGGGTAGAATATGGGGAGTGAGCACAGCTGTTGTAAAGAAAGAACAAAGGGACCAGAGAGTGGCCAGAAGACTTTAAATAAATGCATCAGCTGTCTCTTTATCAGCTGGATGGAGCAGCTCTTTGTGTAAACACCCCTTGCTAATTGAATCAAGAGAATCTGTGCATGTCTTCCTGATTAAGACAGACCAATATGGGAGACATGTATACATGTCTCAACCAAACCTAAAGGATAAAAAAAATGAGTGACCAACAAGATATATTTTGAAAAGAGCAACAGGTTTGAATCTCTGTGTTCCTTCCCAGTGACTGAGGCTGCCTGCTGATGTGATAAGAGAGCATGTCAAAATTGGTCATGGCAATCATGTTTAGATTGTGATCTAACTGCATAGAGCAATTTCCATGAGGTGTTTATGTTGTGATTTCACTACATTGCTGTATCACTCTGCTAATTCAAGTGAAGCATGGATTATTTTCAAATAAGTAAATTTGGTGTTATACCCTTTGTGAAATATCTAAAAGAACATGGTCAGATAACAGAAAGTATTCATGTTCCCTTTAGGAAAAGCAAAATTAATGTGACATTAATTTCATTAAACCAAATATTTCGAGAAATATGTTTTTTGTAAAGTTTGTTTCTTAAATATTAGAATTATTTTTTATCTTATTTTAATATTCTCTTTTCACTACAACCCTTAAGCATTTTTTCATCTAACAGACATTTTATAACCAATTTAAAACCATGTAATTTTCACCTAAAGTTCTTATATTAATTTCATACATATAAAGTATGCATATATGATTTGTTGGAAAATAGTAGTAGTAGTAGTAGTAGTAGTAGTAGTAGTAGTAGTAGTAGTAGTAGTAGTGGTATTTAAGTGTAAGGATACAGTTATGGTTTTTCCTTTCCTATTATGTCCTTAATATTGTATTATACTTTTTGCAAGCTAAGGAGAAAGCCACCTCAACTTTTCTTTTTATAGCATCTGCTTCCCTTTAAACAGTATCATGGTCCTGGAATTAGATTATGTCTTTAAAAGAAATTGATCATAAATAGAGCTTACATTTTTATCTCCCCAAATACTTATCCGTATGCTAAATATTTAATGCTGAGGATAAACATCTATTTTGCTTTGGATTAGTGGAAAACCTTGTACGTAATATTTTAAAGTTTTATTTTAGCAAATTTCTTAAAACATGTAATTTATGACAAATAGTAAAAAATTTCTGTTAAAAGCTTGCTCTGGAACTAAGTGTTCATCAGTGTAGTTTTATGGCTTAGATGTGTTGAGATTTATATTTAAGGACATTTATGTCATGTTCATAAAAACCTACATTTTTTCATTTTTCTGATGCAGAAGATGATGTATATTTTACCATTTTATGTCAGTTGAAATGGGGTATTTTTGAGACGATCAATTTTCCTATTACTGCTGCATATTCTCTCACAGACATTTTTGATTATTTGAGGGTTTCATTCTGCTCTCCATCCCTGTCTTCTAGCTCAGGGGGCTATTGGTCTTAGCTCAGGAACAATTGGTCTTATTGTTAGAAACTGAGGCAAATAAGGCATTTATTACCTTATCCATTGTCACTGTGTTTCATCCCACGTGCAATGATGGATGGAGATTCTCCTTAGTGCTCCTTCTGTTATTCATGTATTTATAAAAATGTTTTTTAGTGCCTTTTGCCACAGTAAAGCATTGACATAACCCTTCAAACAGATTACTAGAAAGCGAATTTCAAAGCTATCATCTAGGCTAATAAGTCATAGTTGTGGATGCTGTACAGTCTGAAATGAAAGCTATTAATCTAGTTATTTCTGTGTACAAATCATGATATATGGTTACTGAAGTCTATTAATGTTACAATAAACCAATTAACTGTAACAGCCTGTCAGGGAATGTCATAGAAATAAAGTAGTTATATAAATTGGTAACAAGAACAAAGAGGAAACACCTCATTCTGCCTCAGCATGAATGTCCTTCTGGAGTAATCCTGAAGAGCATAAAAGCATGCACTTGTGAAGAATCAATAAACAGAAATAGATCAAATCAAACAAGTTAAGAAACAAACTGATTCCAAGCATAGTGAGAAAAAACCAAAGCAACAGAAAGGCTTTTCCCAGGAGAAGCTGACATGGGAAATGGCTTGGCTAAGAGACTCACATCTCATGCTAAGACACCAATGCAGCAAAGAAAGGATCTGTTAAATATAAATCAATAACTGAATTTTAATGTCTTGCTTTTTAGTGGCTTTTTACAATTGAAAATGCCCATGGGCCCAGGACCCATTTTTAAGTCATCCAGGCCTGTATGTTCCAGCAGTTCTGCAGCAGCACTCCAACTCCCAGCTCCACCCCAATTCTGCCTTGCCCAGCCACAGAAGGATCTGACTGGTTTGGGGTCACATCCACTTGCTGACATCCCAGCATGGCCCCATCCTGTAATGAATAGTTTCCACGTGTTCCCCAGAGATGCGGGCAGGGCCTTCTTAGTTCCCATGGCAACACTAAAAAAACTACTAACTTTAGCTAAGTACCGATATTGAAATGTTAATTAGCTAATTGCTCTGTTTGTTTTCTCTAAACTACCTGGAGATAACTGGCCTCCCAACCCCCCAACGCTGTCATTCTGGGACTAACAGGCAAATAAAAAACCCTTAGGATCATGTGAGTATTTTTAGGCGATAAAGAAGACCCTAAATCAAAAACTAAACACAGTAGAGGGGTCTAGACAAATGCCCTAGCTGAGGAAGAGGGAAACACATCCCTGATTGACTTTTACCCGTCACCATCACCTAAAAAAGAAAGAGCTGAACATTAATAAAGGCATTAGCCCTGTTCATTTCAATCCCATCTCCATGGCCCTGTTGTTCTGTCTGACCCTGTTTCTAGTCATTGAGTCTGAACCTGAGCCCCTATCCTGCAGTAGCCTTGGCTTGGCCACATCCCCACTTCAGTGGACCACCAGAAAGACTGAGAAACTTATGTTCTTCTCATAGTGTAAATACTAGAAACTAAAGAAACAAACAAAAAGAAACAACAAAACAAAACAAAACAATATCACAAGAAACACAAAAAAGACCCCACAAAAAATAAAGATCTAGAAATTATCAAAATATGAGAAATAATTTACATCACCACTTCTCCTCCCCAGATATCTACCACTTTATAACTACTTGTTCTTGAGGCTGTGGTAGCTGACTGTTGTAATAGAGGATTAAAATCTGCTGTCTCCTCTGCCACTAATCTCTTAGAGAGAAATATGGAACAATTCAGTCTTTTGCATCTGTATTGGTTATCGTGTTTGTTTGGGTTTTTTCCTCTTACTTATATCTTATGCCAAGGAATAATATATAAGAAATAACTACTACTACTACCTTATATGGCTTCCAAAATCCTATTAATTAGATAATAATTTACATGTTCAATTGACAAGTAGTGTTGATATAGGTATTATCATAGCATTAATTTGACAAAGAGCAAAGCAGCTCCAGAGATTTGTTTTAATGGACTTAAAAGACACTAATGGTACTGATAAACTTCAAGAAGCACCTCATTACTAACACCACAATTTTCACTTTGACCCTGAAATAGTATTTCTTTTTTTTTTTTTTCAAAATTTTGAGTCTCCAAAACATAAAAAGAAAAAAACAAATTACAATTTGACTTCCTTTTTCTGCAAAATGGGTTATCTATTAAGAAATTAGGATTCACCTTATGCAGTGTGAATGACCTAGTGTCATTGCAAGATTAGTATTGCATACCAGTATATGAGAGATAGTAGTAGAAATTTTATTTTGAAACTGTCAATCTATAGGGAATATAATGTTTTGATTTTTTTTTTCAAAAGGGGTAATTGGATTCTGTTTACACTTAGACTGCCACTTGAGACAGTGGTTTGACTCTGTCCTTTTGTGTCCACAGATATTTACTTGCACTTGCAAGAGTTTAAGCTGGCTTTAGTGTTTAAATAACTCTTTAAAAGCACATTTTAAAAACCCTAAATCAAACAAATAACCCTCTCTTTTGCTTTTCTATCTTTGTGTGAAATATTTTGCTGCCATATACCTACAAATCTCTTTTAGTTATGATTAACAACTTGATTAAGCAATGAGTTTTTTCCTCAGCTTTTTCATTCATGAACTCAAAGATGAAAAATGTTTCAATCAGGTAAAAACAGACACCCAGAAATAAACAACCAGACATAGGGCATGGAATTTCTAATATAAAGAAAAAAAAAAATCTAACTTCCCTGTCTTCCCAGAGCCAAGAACAAAATATGTTTCACAGAAATATGCCATTCATATTTCTTGGAATACAACATTTTCACTGTTGCAAGAATAATGAATCCATGATTTTGTGCTTCCAGATGGAGGAATTCCAAGACTGATCATGAAAAACCACAGCCAAGAGGAAAGGTGGAAAGGAGGGGAAGACGGCTGGCTGCATTTACTTAAGATGTGAAAAATCATGTTTTCTCACAGTCTTTGCAAAAAAATACCTCACCACTGAGGAAGCAGAGAATATTCTTTTCCCTTTGGGGAGTGAAGCATACTACAGAAAACATGAAGACAGCTGCTCTTACATATTAAAGAATAAGTGTTTTACTTTCTATGGTAATTTTTTTATTATTTTCAAAACAAAATTAAACTAATTAAGAACAACATTAAAACCAGAACTCCACAGAGTTCTTTTTATTTGAAAAAAGAAATAGCAATTCCTGACTTAACAATGCCTGACTTATTCCTACTAAATAAAAAATTAGTTAGTTCCATTGGACAAATTATATTCGTAATTATGGCTTTTTAACATGTGATAGTATCCTGTTTCATCTTCCGTGAAAACAAGCTGTGCACTGACAGAAAATACAACAGGAAGACAATGTGGTAATATTAGGCAAATTATTCAATTTCTGAATATTTTCATAGTCTGGTAATGTTTTATTTGGTGTTTGGCCCCAGGCAGCTATAGCACTCTCGGTACAACAATATTTTTGACTAGCAGTAATAATATCTTTAAAGAAGAAAAATAGAGCCACAGCTTTCTTTTGCATGAAAAATTTTATATATTTATATCTCTATTATACATTACATAGGACAGCTGTAGTGCAGCTAAGTATAACTGAGTTTTCCCAGATTTCTTCCAAACTTCTTTGAAAAAGAGAACCCTTTTGATTTTCCAGATCTTTGAATACTTACATTCCATCATATGTCTCATAATGATTCTTTTCTAGAAAGCTTCATTTGTCAGTACTAACAGCTCATACAGTTTTAAGAATATTTCTCCTTTTCTACCACAGAACATTATTACAACCATTTTGTGGAGCAATACTTGTAGACTTGAGATACTGATATGAGAGACAACTTTCTAGGTAAGTTCAGGAACTGTGAGTAAAGGCGTGAGATTATCTCTTCTCAGTGGTCTCATCACTCACATGCAAGAAGCAGGAAGGGAAAAGTGGAGTGATTTTCCTATAGTTAAGAGCACTGAGCACTGAGGACAAAGGAAAAGTAGTTTGGCACATGAAGACCTGGAAGGGTTTCAGAACAGTAAAAAAAAAAATCACTGTTGGGCTCAAAAGAGGGATCTTGTTAGACTTACTGAGTAACTACAAAGAAAATATCATGAAAGGCACACAAAATTATGTAAATATGGGAAATTCATCTTTTGCACATAAAGTTATGGGATTTAAACTGATCATTTTCATTCTGAAAAAGTTTGTGTTAGTCATGACAGATAGTTCTAAGGAAACATCAACTTAGTGTTCAGTAGATGTTTAAAACAGAAAAATTATTACCTGTTTTTATGAAATGAAGTATGAAGGCCACTTTGTGAGGTATGATTAAGTAAGCTCTAAGTGAAATTTAGAAAGGACAAATAAAGCTGAAGTTCGACAAGTACTGTTATTTGAGAGGATGAAAAAGAATTAGTGAATACTATTCTGACAAGAATTAGGACACCACAGGATCTGCCTCTTTCCCTGTCTAAGTTAGGTGTAGAGTTGGCTTCTATGGCATGAGTAAGTGAAGAGTTACAGTCCAGAGAGTTCAGGTAGTAGGTTTGGTGGATTATGCAGGTTTCAGCAGACCAGTGAAACTGACACAGTCCTGCAGGGCTGGTCCTGTCCCATTCATGTGTAATCACCAGGAGAAAATGGAAGCAGACCTTCTAAGGCTTTGAAATTTTTTCTTTAATACAATACTATCTTGCAACAGAACAACAGAAAAATAAAAAATAAAAAGCAACAAACCAACCAAAACAACCAAACAATACAAAACCAAAATGTCAACTGTCCTGTGTAAAACTCATTTTGCCTTTTATATCTAGTGACTATGTCTAAATAAAATTCAGATTTAAAACACATAGAATTATTTTATTCAATAAGGTAAAAATGCTTAAATTTTACTAGTACCAATTCCAAATGAGTTATAATTTGCACTTGAAAAAGAGATTTGCAATATATATTGCAAATTCAAGACCACTCTTATTTTTCTTCTTCTTTAGTATATTTCTTCACACTGAACTTTAAAATACTTACTTCAATATCAGTCAAATTATTAACTAATTTTTGAAATGGAGACTAAATCCCTTGGGAAGACTGTCAGGAGACTGATTTTGAAACACTATATTAAAAAAAAAAAAAAAAAACAGAGAAGAAAAATCTTGTTGAATATCTGAAAGAACTAAACAATTCACCTACATTTTCTCTGTGTGGAGAAGATACTAATTAGTCAAGTGTGTGGTCATGAACTTGAGAATGAAAAGATCTTAAATTTCAGTCTGAATATGCAACCAAACTGTGATTGCTCTGCTACCCTTATCCTATCTCTGTTTATAGATCTGAGGTAATCATAATACATAATACATAATGCAGAGGTAAGCTATACATCACTTTGTAAAAGCCTTGTGGAAGCTGCATGTGAGTAGTGCATTCAGGTAAGCATAGCTTATATGAATGCTGATCATAGAATCATAAGATAGTCTCAGCTGGAAGGGATATCTTTAGGCCAACCTCCTGCTCTAAGATGACACAGACATTGAGATGGCTCAGGGACCTAAACTTTTGAGTTTTGAATATCTACAAGGATGGATACTCCACAGCCTCTCTAGGAAAGCCTCAGGAGCATTTGACTACACACCTGCAGAATTGTTTCCTCATACAGTCAAATTGTCCTGTGATCCAACTTAGGTCATGTGCCTCTTGTGCTTCAACTGTACTTAGCGGAAAGAGTCTGTCTGTTTTTTTCTCTATTTTTCTCTCAGACACTAAATAGGTGTAGATGGCAAAAATAAGGTCTTCCTGAAATCTTGTTTTCTGTAGGCTGAAGAAAATCAGTTCTCCCATACTCTCCTCATATCCCATTGGTTCTAGTCCTCTGACCAATGGCCCTTCACTAGATTTATTATGCCCACACAGCATTCTCTAGATGAGTTTTCATTTGATGATATCATTTTACTTGTGACATAAACTAAATATGGTGGAAATAAACAAATAGATAGGTTTTTAGTGATATAAAAGGTCATCCCTAATCCTCTGATGATCAATTTCCACATAGCCACTATAAGGGAAAATAGTATATATTTTTCATTGCCATTACTAGTTTCATGAATACAACTCTTAGAAAAGTAGCAAGAAGCTAAGAGCCCAGTTAGCTTAGATTTCTTCCCCCTAATTGTCTGACTTCATCATTTGAATGTAATGACATGAAAATACAATGTGACTTATTTCATTATAACCTTACTGCTTCAGCAACACAAATTGCCAAGTCTCAGGATTTAAAGCTAAATACAATCATGATAATTAGCTAAGAAAAAATTAGGTCATTTTAATTACTAGAAAGAGGAACAATGTTGTGCATTTGAAAACAAATCCCAATGACAACTTTTAAAAGGTCTATTATTTAAATATGTAAATATTTTAATTAAAACACTAAATAAAACCACTTAAGGTACAATTAAAGCATGAAAGTAAAAATTAATTGACTTATGGAAGTTTTAAGTTTCTACTTTACCATAGATAAATTTGTATAATTAAAATCCTTGTCCTAGATTCCATCTCACTTTAGCTACGTGAAACAGGCAAGCATGGCAGCAGCTTGTAAGTCAAAGTTTCATTTCAATCAAAATAAAGTGACTGGCACCTCCAAAGGACAATTAAAAAATTGAATTAGACAACTTAGCCCTTAAAGTTAAAAGGTTTGGCAAACATCCAACAGTCTTAGGTAGATAGTACATGAGGTTTTTTCCCACTGGTTTTAAAGATATTTGATATTAATTCCATCTAAAACCAATGGTGGTATGGCATGTTCATTCCTGAATGAGAAAAAGAAATAAGAATTAATTCTGGGACACATCTGAGGTCTTAACATCAGGATATTTTTGTCTCTTGAAGTGAGACCTCGCTATTTTTGCTCC
Source organism: Vidua chalybeata (assembly GCF_026979565.1). NCBI lineage: Eukaryota > Metazoa > Chordata > Aves > Passeriformes > Viduidae > Vidua > Vidua chalybeata. The sequence continues at coordinate 44,144,710 of NC_071531.1, read as the reverse complement.
TGTAGTTCAAAGTGTTATATGCCAGGTGAAGAGAGTGGGAAAATTGTATAAGGGTAGTGCATGTGATGTGCCTAAAAGTCATTGCATTGGATACCAATGTAATTGAAGTGCCAACTTGCATTACGAAAAGATCATATCATGCTGTAAATCACTTATTGTACTTTTGTACATCCAATCATTCTGAAAAAGAACTCCATGTACTAGAATATAGGTAACCACAATAAAAGGCTGTATACTGGGAAAAGTGTATTTAACAGCCCCAGAATTTCAAGACCCACATACTGTTGTCCCAAATCTTGTTATTCTGAACGTCATCTTCACCTTTATTGTCTTTTTGAGTATGTTCTTTTTCAGCAAACAATGATTTTTCTATTATTAGTCAGATAGGTTACATACTTCTCTCCAGGCATTCCAGTCCTTTAAAAGAAATAATCTTATAGATTTGTCTTTTTTTTTTTTAAGCTTTCCTAAGTATTGTAGAAGTCACAGGCTCAAGGTCAAAAACCCCCTTTGAACCAGCAGGTTTGAAATGCATACAATTCGCTAATGCAAGTACTGCTCCATACAAATTATGCCTAAAAGGAGCATATCACGGGCATCTACAGTGATCTTCTCTGTAGAGGTCAGGGAAAACAAGGCAGAAGGTAGGTATGTACCTTCTACTCAGTTTCCATATCCCGACGGGACAGGTGGAAAGCTATGAAGCTTGAAACCAAAGCAGACATTTTCAAAGCTGTGTTGAACAGGGTGAGGATTTTATCTGAGAATTCATAATTTCTAGAACCTCACCAAGTTCCAAAAGCTGCAAGGATGCTTGATAAAAATTAATTGACTCTAGGTGTTTTGATGAATTCTGAGAATTGAAGCAGTTTATTGATTTATTAATGAAATGTAACTAACTATCCAATAGCTATATATTCAGACTCAATATCCTTAATGTAACAGAAAAATCAGTTATAGGTCAAGTAGAAAATGCTAATTAACACCTGCAAATATATAAAAAAACCTTGTAGGGTTAATCTGAGTATTTAAACCTACATATAGACACATCCCCTGGATGTAGGAGCTGCCATCACTCCTTCCCCATTTTTGTATGTCACTGCCACTTCTGGTGCACCTGCTGAGGTGACTGCACCTGGTGAGGTGACTTGAGAAGTGTCCTGTACCCTGAGATGAGGGTCCCATGTACTGCCCCCACTCTGCCAGACTACCTCTAGCTGCTGGCTGCTCCCAGTGCCCCATGGCAGGCTGCCCTATATGGTTTGGACAAGGGTCAGGGTGCCCCAGGGTCACTTTTGGCAGGGACAGACCCCCCGTGGTAGTTACTGCTTCCTCTTCACTGTCTCTCCCTATGTCACAAATACCCCTCTTCCCTTGTGTTTCTTTTAAGATTGACCTCGTCTGTAATTTCCTGCTAGATGTTTAATCCTGATGATGGTCATAATCTTCTCAACCCCCCTCAGACAGTTTTGTGTGTCCCGCGCAAACCCCTTGGTTACACTCACATACTTAGCTGCTGCTGAGTGGACCATTCAACGATGGTGGGGCATCTGAGTGCCTCCATAGCTTCCCTTCTCCTTCACATAAATATTTCCTCTCACAGTCAGGGGATGTTTGATGGGGGCCAGCAAAATTATGGGACCAGTTACACTTAGTTTGAGAATGCTTACAAACAATGTAAAAGTAAAGCTTCTGTACCAGAAAAGGAACTCACTTGCCTAGTGACACAGCTCCTCAACCACAGTACAACTTCAGCAAAAGAACTGCTTTTTCTGCCCCAGCCTCATGGAGAGGCATCAGTCACTTCTGGCAACCTGTGATCTGGAGAGCTCCATCTGCCGTCAGGAGATCATTGTGGCTGGAGGTCTCTGACATGGCTGGGCAGTGACTGCAGCAGATGCAGGGGAATGAGCTCCACAGTACGTGTCAGCACCATGACTGAGGAGGCTTATACTAGTGTGCTAATGATACAGGAACTGAAAGGATCTTTTTGTGCTCTTCTGCGCCAGATACTGAGTCTGTTTATCTGCCTTTATTGGGCCCTCTTGGAAAGGAGCCCTTCCCATTCACCCTGCCTGGGCAAGCTGTCCTGCAAATTGCTGTGCCATGCCCTCACTGACATGCCCTACCTTTCCCGACATGCCACGACCCACCCCCTGCCCCACCACGACATGCCCTATTGATGTACCATGACTTTTGGCATGTTTATAATGTTGATCTGGTCTGTTGCTGAGTCTGTGTTTCACCCTAGAGCTCTGGTCCCTAGCCCCTTTGCACTAGGCTTATGCTAGTTGCTTCTGTACATTTATTTTTAGTAAACTAGAAAGCTTCCCTTAGGAGAAAATCAGAAAGCAGTTAAGAAAATTGTTTGCTTCCTCTGAACAAATAGACAGCTGGTTTAACTACCCTCCCCATATTCCTGCATCTAAGGCATCACAGGACACTTCCCTTCTTTCATACAACACCCCATGAACATGTCTGACACATTGTATCTGTGGATATATCTGTATGCATACTATAAAACTTTCATTTCTGCAGGCTGCAGAGAATCCTACTTGTTATTCAGCTAGTTGGTTAGTTTGTTGACCTGCTGTTAACATCTATAAAAATGTGATAATGATTGAAAAGCCCAGAGATATGTCTAGGACTCTGAAAAAAGAAGAGTGCTTGGATCACAGTCAGAACCCAGTGGCAAAAAAATTGTTTATTTAACTTTGAAAAATCCCTAACGGGCACATATGAAGGCTCACAATTAAATGTGGCTTTCCGATCCATATCAGCATACATTCACATACTTAGCTGTGCTAGCTTCTAGGAGTTTGGGCACCTGTAAGGGTCCAATCTGTGGACCCTTACATTGGCAGATATACTAAACTTGCTTAAATTTAGTCACAAGAATCCATAGATAAATCCCATTCACTTTATCTCAATGTTTTTACCATTCAAAGTCTTTTGGAGAGGGAAGAAGTAATGGCGTGTATTTTTTTGTGTGCTGTGTATTAATAAATATTTATTAATTATATATTTTAAGCAGTATTGTTCCTTTTCTTTATAAATATTTATGGAGCCCTTTCCACACTTTTCCTTTGTCTGGGGACAAGTATGGTCTTCTAAGGATAGATGTATGAGGACTGAAGGACTCCTGTCTGAAGAGGTGGAAATCTCAAGAAAGGGCAGGAAGAAAACAGATACAGAAAATTGTAATTTATTTCAAGGCAAATTGGTTCTTATCGACTCTCTTTTGAACTAATTAAAGTCATACAATTACTGAGGTTGAAAGGAATCCCTGGAGATCATTTACTCAAACTGCTCTGGTCAGAAAAGGTTTTGCTAGGGCAGGTTGTTCATGTTGCTGGACATCTACCATGTGCAGAAAGGTTTTCACTGGCTCAGAGGATAGAAATTCTACCAAATCTCAGACTAATCTGTTCCTGGGTTAATCCTGTTATGACTTTTTTCTTTTACATTTAATCCTAAAGTCATAGAGATAAATTTATTACTATTTCCCCTTGTCCTGTCACTGAATACCTCTGAGAAGAGTTTTAATTTGTCTTCTTTACTCCTATCTATCAGGAATTTTTACACACTGATTTAGTCCCATCCCCAGTATTTCTTCAAGTCACCCATGAGAACCAGGACCTTGGAACATGATGCTTCTGTCAGTTGTACAGAGTTGCACATCTACCTTTTCTTCTTTGTGCTGGGTCTGGCTGGGTTGGAGCTAATTTTGTTCTTAGCAGTCTGTTAAGGTGAAATGCTTTGGCGGTGTGACCAGAATGATGTTGATAACACACTGTGGTTTAGCTGTTGCTGAGCAGCATTCACACCGCAGCAGGCCCTTCTCTGCTTCCCATGCTATCCCCCCGGGTGTAAAAGAAGAGGTAAGGGGACATTACCAGGTCAACTGACCCAAATGAACAATCTTCATATAGAGCAATCTTCAGCCACTGAAATACAAAGGGAGGAGTATTTTGGATAGGTAGCCATTGCTTAGGGGCTGACTGGACATCGGTTTTCTGTGGGAAGAGACAAATAATTGTGTTTGCACCACTTCTTTCATTCAAATTTCTCCTTTCTTTCCTCTTCTTCTTTCCCTCATTTGTTATTTTTTTCTTATTTGTTATTTTCTTATTATTTGTTATTTTTATCTTGTCCATAACTTTTGGGGTCTTTTGCTCTTCCTATTATTTCTCCCCATGATGTTGGTAGCAAAGGAGGTTAGTGAATGGCTGTGTACTGCTTAGCTGCCAGTCAGGACCAAACCACTACATTCTTGAATTAATTGGTGAAGGAAAATACACTCATAAAGGTTAATGGAACTGCAGAAAGTAAGCCAACTATCTAATTTATATGTATGTGGAGAAGAGATTGAGTATACTTGTCCTACTCTGTGTGTGTGTATAGAACGGATTCATTTCTGTTAGCAGAATTTGGAAAGGGCTTAGTTAGCTATTCTGCTTCAATTATCTGAGGGAAAAGTGTAAAAATGGGATTTATGAAAATCTAGGTATGGTTCTTGTCATTCTCTGACCATAAGGACTCAGATATTTTGTGTCATGCTCTGTTGTTGTTTACCTTGAACTAAATGACTGCTAACAATGTTAGCTCCCTCTCTGGAAGTGTTAATCATGATAGGGACAGGCTAGGAGCTAATGTATAGGAGATGAATAATCCTGCCTTGCTGGAAAAAAAAAATTGGCTAGAATAGCAAGCTAGCCTCATCAAACAAACTGTTCCTGTTAACAGTAAAACTGATACAACATGGCAACCGATGCCATCACCTAGATTTGGAGTTCAGCCTGTTCAACAAGTTGGCTGAAATAAAAATTCAACTTTAACCTTGCAAAAAGATTAATGACTTCATGCTAAAGGTTCACATCTCAGCTCAGGATTCCCTTTCTTGACTACAGGCCTGAGATATCTTTGTTTTTCTGAATTTTTTTCTTCCAGAATGAAAATCTATTAGCACAGTGGCTACTGGGAGCTAAAGAAGCCTGTGATAACCAGACATATAACAAATGACAAACCACCAGACTGTTCTACAGGATACAAGACTTGGATTTAAGGAGTACATGTTCTTCTATCTGATCAAGGAATCTCTGCTCCCTTAGTCTTGATATAGTTTACAGTGTTAATTATAACTACTTTTAACAATAAGTTATATTGTAGCCTTTAATAATCAATTCCAGGTCTATCTAACATGTGAAAAGCAATTTGTTATGACAACTTTGAAAGTAGTTGTTATTATTTTTTATCTCAGTATATTCTTTCAGAAGACAACCCCTTACTCAAGCTTTTTATATTCTTCACATAGAAAAAAAAAATTAGGAAATTTTCCTAATTTGCAGATGGAAAGAGACATAATTTGATTAATGTTATAGAGAATTAAAAGTAGATTCAAGAACCACATGTAGATCTGTAAGTGTATTTGCTCAAAAAAAGTACCACACATTTTTAATAGTACTGAAGACACTTGAATATAATCTATCCCTGATGGAAATTCAGTGTGCTTGACCTAATAAGGAATTTGTCAGCAAATACACCACTAGCCACTAACTGGTGACTATCAGCCCTTCAGATTGAAATTTGGCAGTGTAGACACAGGTATAACAGGTCTTTGTAAAAGAACAAGATACAGCAAATTACTAGTACTTCAGCATGGCCTACCTGTAGCACCTAAAAAGCTGATTTGCAAATTTCTAAATATAAATGGTAAATATGCTTGTGAGAACATGATGGATAAGTCTTAGGCATTTTTTCACTTTTCTGTAGTTTTGTCAACATTTTCCAAATAGTATTTTCAAAGGGGATTACTTTCCCCTGATATCACACCTGAGGCAGATAGACTAGTATTGCCCTTTGTCCTCTACATTGTGTAGTTGCATTTCAGAAACTCTTGGCAATGCATTCTGAAATTGTCCAGGGAGTAACAATTTTGGGTAGTCTAGTACGTCCAATTATGTTTTACAGTCCCTTTTCAAATGTAACTTTTCAGTTGGATAACCTGTCCTTGGTTAACATGAAATCCATTCATGCAGTTAAATCTTTTATTTTAAGGTTGGGGTGACTCAAGTACTTCTGAGCTGTTACACAAGCTTAAATCTGTGAGTACCTAACTACTTGTAATACAGTATCTGAGAAGCAAATATTGCACAAAAAGAAAAGCAGTATATTAATATTTCTCTGAGAATCCAGTTATAACAGAAAGAGTTGTGGATAACCAACTATGCCAGAACTCTATTAATGATGTTCAAAATTTAGGAATGTCCTTCATTTCCTCATGACAATTTCCACTACCCACTTCACTTTAGCTTTGATTTGTAAGCATTGTGTTTTGATTTTTTTGGTTTTGTCTTCTTTTTTTTTAATGCTTAAAATAATTTTAAATTGCACGATTGAGTTGAATGAGTAGAAAAACACCAAAATTATTTAACTCAGACATTCAACATGAAGAGAGGAATTCACATCTCAGTTCCTTCAGCTTCAGTAATTTGTAATGGTATAGAAAATTTCTCAAGATCCATTTCATGCTAATCATGTAACTTAGTGAGAGATGAGAGGTGTTCACAGTAGTATTGGATCCTGAGTTTAAAGATTTAAAAATAAGATTTTTAACTGGGACTCTTTTTTTTGGCAATAAATTACTGTTTGAAATATCCTACCAAAGAGAATATTTTTCTATATTTGTTCCCAAAATAAAATTCCATGTATTTAAGTGTTCAAATATATTACTATTCTGTGAGTTAACTTTTTATTCACTATATATATCAATTTTTTTCTATATATTACACATAATTATATTTATCTGTGATAGTATTGCAATTTTCACATTCTACTTTTAGATTTCTTGCTGATTTTGCAGGCAGATATGAGATTTAAGTTGTTCCCTGGCATTATTAAAGTACAAGTTGGTGGTTTTTTTTCATTTGACATTGGATTGGTGACTTTTTGATCTCTGCTAAAAAAACTACCTATTACCTCTAAATATCATGTTTTCTAGTTTATTTTAAGTCAAGCATATTGGAAAGCATATATGAACCTTTATAAGGCCATAATTTTTATAAACTTCTCTAAATAGAACACCTTCTGAAGCACAATCCATATGAAATAGAACTTGTTGATCTCATGCTGAATACCACTAAGTTTGTTCCAACAGAGCAGATGGAATTTTGACCTTGTACATTGTGTTCTCTCCAATTCACCATACCCTTTCAGAATTGGAAACAACTGTGAATTGTTCTGTGCTTTTGCTAATAAGGGACTCTAGCTGTAACATAAAAAGACACAATTCTGCAAATCATGAAGTTCACTAAATTTTAAAAACATACATGAGCACTATAAGCAGAGTTGTATTACTTGGCACAATCCAACTGCATTGCAAGTAGGACAAGGTATTGCCACATACAAGCTAGACAGTGTAGGAAAAAGACATTACTTTTGACGGTATCAAGAGAAAATCTTGAATACCATCTGCCTTCTAAGACATGTGAAGGGAATTTCACATGATAGAGCGTGAATGACTTCCTCTGCAAAGTGAGGAAACAGATTGTCAACATTTTTTTTCACCCAATAACTTATTGTTAAGTCACTGGACTCTCAAAGCCAGTGGTAACTTCTCTGACATATAAGAGTTATTTATTAATTTACTTTCTTATTTATTTTGGCAAAGGAAATGTTCTGTCCTTATCCTCCAGAATGTTTCTTAAAATATAAAACCCAAAGAAAAATAAGGCACAAATTTACCAAACACTGAAAAATACTTTAAATTTGAAGGCAGTAAAGAAACCATGCTTAACTCAGCTGTGATACTTAACTGACATACTGAGTTTCTGCTAATTTCTGAAGGATGGCAAAAGACTATGGAACATAATATGCATCCTGTTCTTGCAATTCTTAGAATAAATAAGCTCAATATATGAGATTTTTTTTTGTGCAATACATTCTGTAATACCCAAATAATTAATGTTATTTCATAATTTTTCCCATCAATTTGGAAAATGTGCAGCTAAGAGTTCTATGCATATTTTCATTAAAATTTTGGAATGTCAAAATGGTAAAGAGAAAAAAGAGAAAGAATATGGTTTTCTTTAGTTTTGGCAGTTACTTTAAGCATAAGTGTTCCAATTAAGGAATGGTGGCCAAAAAAAAATAGCTTTATAATTTTTTTTTCCTTTTTTGTGTGTTTTGATGTTATAATTGCTGGTAATAATATGAATTGGAAACATTTTCCATAAAAGCAAAAGACTTTAATTTCAAGTTATATAATGACTCACATAAGAACTCCATTTACAGACACTTTAACACTGTGAATCATTAATCTCTTTGACAAATTGCAACACAACTCTATTAGATTTCCTGTTATAGACTTTAACAGATGTCTAATTAGAAACTGAAAGTGAATTCAGATTAACCAGTACTTGGCATATGTATGGCATCAAATCATTATTTATTGAGATAAAATTTCCTCTGGGGTAAGAAAAAATATTAACACTTTTCTCCATTTACAAAAGAAGAAAGAACACTTAATATTGCATACACACAGCCTTAGTTACTAAGTAGTATTTTAGAGAGATAAGATAAATATTCTATAGCATTATTGACAAAATTCTTTTGCAGGGATAAATAATTGCCAGGATTTTCAAACTTTTATAGGTATTAATTAAGATTAGGAAAAAAAACCCTGATAAAACAAAACCTCAAACCTTCCATTACACAAGTATCAAACAATTATATCAATACATGAAGACCTATACCCTTTTAAATCACTGAACATACAAATATAATGTCTCTACCTTTTGATTCAATATCTTCTTTTTGTCAACTATTGGAGTATTTTGTTTTCAAATAAAATTATTCTAGAAATCGTACATTACTATAATGCAGAAAAATTTCTAACACTGTAATTGATTTAATTCACCGTTTCTGGGCATGGAAAATTTAACATAGCTATGGTTAGTTCACATACCCTTTTGAAATTATCAGATGTAGTATATTTTTGAGCTTCATCTTGTCACATGAAAGGCAAGAATAGGTTTATGATTTCTGGATACAGAAATCATACCTAGGATTTGGCACCTTCTCTGCTAGAATTTTTAATTGCTTAAATAGAATAATATAATAAATTATTTAAGAAAAAAGAAAGAAAAAGGCAGTTCTTAGGGACAGACTTAAAAAAACATCATGAATTCAAGTTCAATAGCAACATTAGTTCATAACAGTTTTGAACTGAATTTTAGAAAATAACATCTCCAAAACACTTGTCTTTGTTGTGTAAAGCTTTAGTCAAAGACACATTGCCTTAGGCCACATCTACTTCAAATTGTAGTTTGGAACATAAATATATTGTTTGAACAAATTTTCCTGACCATGCCATGCCAATCATTGTCATATTTTGGACACAGTTTTAAAGAGAATTAAACCATGGACTATTATTTTCTACCTTTTTTTTTCCCTCCAAAAAAGCCCAATCCTTCCTATAGAGAAAACTGAATTGGAAATAGTTCCAGTGCTCATCAAATGCTCTCCAATACCTAATGCAGAAGTGCTTGATCTACCATACCTCTTCAAACAGCATGCCTGATGTTCTGTCTAAGCCATCAAAAAAATCTATTCCAAAGGAAAAGCAAGCAACCAACCAACACTGTAGAAACACAGGCCTCATAAAGTTCGTTTTGATTTGCTGATCAATTCCCACTGAAGAACAGTGGATTTTTATGAAAAATATGTTGCTACTGTAGATATAACCTTAATGTTATTTGCAGGATGTTTATAATCTCAGTATTTTGTTTTGCTTAAGGTGAATAATTCAGTATACTCATCCTCACTCAACCCACTTTTGATCATATCCACTACATCCAATAAATCTCTTGGGTAGAAGCACAACTAAGATGTGTAGACATACTTCTAAATATTTCAACATTCAGTACCAACATAACTATTTTTAAGTACCTGACTACCAATGCAGAATCCAAAAGCCTTGCAAACACATTCTGTGTGTAGTGTGTGACATTATGCTTGTGCAACCCAGGAACACAGTTGTATCATGTACTGTGAAAAAGAAGTGCAGCCAGCAGTTTCCACTTTCATGAGACCGCACCTGGAGTACCGCATTCAGCTTTGGGGGCTTACAGGAAAGATAACTATCTGTTGTAGTGTAGAGGGACATGAATATGGTCAGATGATGGGAGCACCTCTCATATGAAGAAACGTTCAGGCAGTTGAGATTGTTTAACCTGGAGAAGGCTCTAGGGATATTTTCATAAAGGCTTCCAATACTTTAGAGGAAGCTTATAAGAAAGAGTAAAATATTTTAACAGGGTGTATAATGGCAGGGCAAAGGGCAATGGTTTTGAACTGAAAAAGGGTAGATTTAAATTGGACTTGAGCAAGAAATTCTTTACTGTGAGGGTGGTGAGTCACTGGAACAGGTTGCCCAGAAAAGCTGTGGACGCCCACATCCTTGGAAATGTTCAAGGCCAGGTTAGATGGGGTTTTGAGCAACCTGATCTAGTGGAAGGTTTCCCTGCCCATGGCAGGGATGGTTTGAACTAGATGATCTTTAAGGTCCTGTCCAATCCTAAACATTATATGATTCTATGAAATGGTTAAACATGCAGGAAAGGGACTCTCAAAAATCAGTACCATGAATAGAAATATCCCTAATCTGATCAGCAAGACTCTCCATAACCAGGAATACATATACTAAAAACCTATTATCCAGAACTTATTCATCTTAATCTTAAAAAATTGCTTGATATCTTTGGCCAGAATTAACACCACGTAATTGTTCTGCTGTTTTACCTCATTTACCTCAAAAAGAAAAAAAAAATCAAACTAAACAAAAGAAATCAAGTTGTAACAAAGTGAAACAAATATTTATTTTACTTAGTAAGTATTTAAGATATTGTGTACTACTCTTTTCTGTAAGATAAGTCAAACCTGTGTTCTCTCAGGGTTTTGACAGGTTATTCTTTTTTGATTGACATATTACTGTGCATCTGTTCCTCATTATATAACAGACTTAAGGATTAATTGTTTTAGAAAAGAATAATGAAGAAGACTAGTTATGACCTTTATGATCTGGTGGCTAGGACAATTCTTGGACAGAATGAGATGATTTCATCTATGCCTCTATATCAGTTTTATGTTTTATCCAATGACTATTTAATACAAGTTCATAGAGGCTAGATCTGTAGACATGATGGCATCTTTTTGATAGCTATGGGTAAAAACTACACTAGAAACTGTGGCTGCTAAAATGTACTTTCAGCAGTCTATTGGGAAATGATGCCATAAAACTTCCAGTGAATCTATATATTGAATCTCTAGTCAAGTGAAAAGCTACAGCCAAGCATTTCAAAAGTTTAGCATTTACCTAATCCCTAATGGGGTTTAATTACCTTAAAGTCCATGCAGTTGTATAACATCTATTACTTTGCTTAGGTCAAACCTTTTCTCCTGAGAATAATGATGTCACTGTGTATAAATTCAGAGAATCCTGCTTACCTGACAGTCTTGCAGGAAAAAAACCCTACACAAAACCTCCCTTCATTGAAGAAGAGGGTCAGAAGTGTAATCTATTTCCCATTTAGTAATTTATATTAATATTTATATTATTGACATTAATATTTAATAAATATGTATTATATTTTATTAAATTTTAAGTTAACGTCAGTTTAAGGATCCTGAGTTAAATACATTTTCATGGTCTACATTTTGTTTCTTCTTGTTCCTCATGAGAGGTCATTAACTGTCACAAGCCTTTCTGAGAGTTATTATTATATCAGAATACATCTCAACCTTTTAAAAGCCCAAAGATATTCTGTTAGTGGAATACAATCTTGGTAATACTCTTCTAGCGTTATTTTTCTATTTATATACATTACCAACTATTTTTTTAGTTATCCCTCTCAATTAATTTGATTGTACTTGCTCTCTGTCATTAATTTCCCTCCTTTTCCTGCTGCTTTCATGTTGTTCAGAACAAGAATTTTTCTGTGGTACTGCCTTGGTTGGAAATGACAGCCATTTAAAGCAGATATTTAGATTAAATAATTAACAATTTACTTTCTTTATTTGTGGAAGGTGAACATATTGATAAGTTGGAGAAATAGATAACCACATTATTTGTAGTTACTTCCCCATTTCCATGATTTATTATTTCTATTATAGTATCATCTAGATTCCAGCACCTAAGTTTGAATATTAATAATGTCATGCCAGTGGCCTTTGTTATCCTTTGGACATATAATCATATTGACTCCTTAGAAGACATCATAGTTTCTGAGAGAGGTAGACATTTTCAAAGGTTTTCAAGCTCAGCCTAATGTTCCTTACACAGGAACAAGTGCACAGAGACAATCTGCTTTTGAAAAGCTTTCCTTGAATGCTTACCTTTGATCAACTTTCATTTCTTCCTTTTATTAAGTAAACTTCCAGAAGCCAAAATAGACTTAAAAGTGAAGAGGAAGTGGTTGCAACTAAGACTGTCAAAAAGACCACTGATTCAACACACTCCCTAAGCAGCTTATTAATGTCAGAACTCTTGGGAACTCATGGGTAATGTTAGATGTTATAAGGAAGAAACATTCCTAAGGGACTTGGTCCTGGAGAAATTTCTACCACCTTTTCCTGGGGTAACTCTTTCCCGAACACAGATGGCCTCAGTAAGGAAGATGTAACTTATATTTATTTACATTATCCTGAGCTAATATAGATAAGAGAGCACGTGTGTTTGTTTTCATATTTTTTTCCAATAGATTTTTGTGTTAGTGTGATTATCATAACAACCATAACCTGTTTCCCATGACTGTCACATGTTCTACTGTTTACCATTACTAATGATCCCATGTTCACTGTCTTTCTGAAAACATCGAACAATGCTGACAGCTTTGTCTGGGAATCAGTAGAATGTCACAAGTATTCATGAGTGATTCCCATCAAGTCTTTTCTAAATCTTCAGGACTTTGCAGCAGTATAAAACTGAAATTCCTGAATTGTTGGGCCTTCACTGATTAAGGCTTTAATCAAAGGATATAGGAAAGGAAAGGATGAGAAAAAGGCATGGAGAAGTAAAAGGTTTTTTTCCCTACACAAAAAATGAGCTGTCACAGAAAAGCTGATGTGGCCAAAACTATTTCTTTTACTTTTTTTATAGCCTTGACCCATCTGCCATATGTACAGTGCAACCTATTTAAGTATAAAAATAAGACACTTAAAACAAGCAGCAGGGTTGCCCTAAGCTCCCAATAAAGTTAGTAGAAAGAAAATGCATTAAATATCTGACTTTTTTTGTGGAGGTTTTCTCTACAATGACCATATAGAAAGCTACTTTTCCATAAAGTTCCAATAGGTATCTTCCTTAAGGTAAGGTGGGATATATACTGATATTAGTATATCTTCCCATATGAGACACATATATATGAGCCTATTTAAATTATGGAGCAAGTAAACATATATACATATGCACATATCCATATAAATATCTTCTCTTTATTTATCTCTATAATATTAAACTTAGCCATCTGAAAGTACATCAAAGGAAGTACCTTGCAGGAATTATCACAGAACAGACCATTTTCGCCCACCTCATTCATCCTGTTCTTCTCTTTCAAAAGCAATTCTATCAACATTAATACTGTAATATTAAAATGTATAAAAAATTAGTGCTTCTTATTTTGAAATATTGAAATAACATAATTGCATAATGATTGATTTCTTCTGAAAAACTTAGCAATAAAACTTATGACTCTTCAGGAGTCAAAGATATCTGAGATGTTTGAATAATTTTTATATTAACCAATAAGAAAAAATAGAACTGCCTTCATAAATATTATTGAAGGTTTCTCTATGATAGCCATATTTTATATTGAAGAAAATACCTGTCATCCAAGGTCAAACTATAGGGTAGGGTAATGTAGAAAGATTTTACTTGCATATGTCTGTCTCTGTTGATAGGCAGACTGCCATCTTAATAATCTGAAAGGTCTCAGAAGGAGAAAAAAACCTCAGAATATAATAAGTAATGAATATTCTTATTATCATCTTGTGAAGGTTTTTAAGAAGATTTCATCATGAATAGTAATGGATCTGATGAACACAGAGATGTCAGAGAACAGTGGTAACTACACCAGACACAGCTGTGTGGGCTCAAACCCAATCTTAGGCAGACCAAATGTACTTTTTATGAGACTGGGGGTCAGTAATTACCCTCTTTTAGGTACAAACCACAGGTCTCACTTCTACTATGAACGTATAATCAATCCTTTCTATTTGAAGTTATTGATCATTTGAGGCTGCTTGAGATGTAGTAATCATGGAGAATATGTGTCAGGTGAATAATAAAGTCAGGACCCTCAATTTTAGGATGCAGAATTCCACCTTTCCCAGAAGTTAGTTAGTTGGACCCCCTGGGATATTACCCTTAGGGCATGGGAGCAAGAAAGAAGGAAATGTGCAGCATCAGTTCAGCATTTATTCTGTGCCTATAGGGGCTTCTACGTTTGTCACCATTCCTTTAGTTTGTGTTTTTTTTTTTTTTTTTTTTTTAACTGCAACCATTTGTTTCTTTCATGAACCACTTATTCAATAACTCCATTAAACAATATTCATCTGACTTCTGAAAATATTTTTAAAAGAATGTTCACCTTTGCACACTACTCTCTAATATCTTTATTCTCTTAAAATAACAAAAAAATATAACATTCTTGCAAGTGAGGGATTAAGAGAATATTATTCATGCTTAAAAAGTAACTGATAGAAATCCACTAAGAACATCTGAGGTAGTCTATCAGTGTTTCCCTGTCCTAACTCTCCAAGTGCACTATAAATGTGGGTTTTTCATTAGGATAGTGGTTTTTTTAACTTGTCTTCAGGCAATTGCTTTTGCAAGATATACTAGCAACATTCAGAAACACTTTCATAGTAAAGGAAATCTGGATTTTCAGTAAGATAAATTTTTTATGTGTTGCAAAATCGACATAATCACAGTCATTTACACTTATGAATAGTATAGATGGAGTAAATACATAAACAGAGATTCTAGTGGCTGTATGATCACTATTCCATCCCTATTTGAAAATGACTTATAGCTTATCTCCATCTTTATTTTCAAAAAATTCTGATTCTGTCCATAATAGTTAAAATGCATTTATTTGTATTTTACATTTTCTTTTTATTTTTTTTTAACAGAAAGAATAAACTCAGCAGGTTTCTTTACTGCAGGATCTGCAAAAGACATAAGAGAAACTTACTGTTTTGTGTTATAGCTTTTATTTCATAAGTTATCATCAGTATCTTCACCAAGAGTATTCCGATGCCAAAAGATAAATCCAGTATAACACAGAAATTATTATATCAATAAATAGACTATATAGACTCTCATTTTTCACTTGCTTTTTACCTCATACTTTTTTGAAATAGAAAGCATGCAACTGCAGTCACACCTTGAATAAATGTGATGGCACCCAATAATGTTCAGATGTTCAAAAGAAAAAATTAATAGAATATCATGGATAAGATTCTGCCTGACCTCCACAGGCTGACATGTTAGTAGTCCCACTGATGTTATTATCTGTGACAGTACTCCAGGAAGAATTATAATTTATCAAGCCTAGTAGAACTGGTTGCTGTAATCATTTTTGCTAGAAGGCGTTCAGAGCCAATTACAAAAAAAAACCCCAGCATTTGAAGGAATCAGAGCTACCACAATCAGTCTTTAATAAGTAGGGCTTCTATCCTACTTGCTTTCTCAATTTTATTCCAATTTTAATCTTAACAACTCATAGAAACTGGTATTTGTACTAAGGAGAAATCTAGCATATGTCAGCAAAAATAATTGTCTTACAATACAGTATAATTTACTTACTGTACTGTTGGAATATGAACAGATATAAATTATTTGAAGTATAAAGGTTATTTCCTTAATCTGTTATAATTTAGAAGTAACTTTTTTTCCATTAGTTTAAGCTAACTGGTGGAAGAGAAAGACTGGCTCTGGGTCACTTTATAGTAATTTAATTATAAATATTGATTTGAGGAAAGTGATGGCATATTTTCCAAGCAAATGTTTTCTGTAACTGCATTTATCTAACACTCAACTAAAGTACTCAACAGTTTTATTTAAATAATTGTTCTGTCATTCAGTAAGAATTGCCAATGATTATATGAACAATTGTAAGAATTATGTTACCAGTGGCTCAGTGAAATGTTATTGACAACTGCATTGAGAGAAAAAGTCTTATTTCCTCTTAGTCATCAGAAAAACAGCTTCTATGCAAGTACAAAAAAAAAAAGTACTGGTTACCAACAGTAGGGACAGGGAAAATTTTGACTGAATAGATTTAGTATTAAATCAGGCACTTAAGCTTGAGACAGAGGGTTTCAGATGTATTTGTCTTTAAATTATTTTGCTGTGTAAGAGAAGAAACTGTTTCTTAAAGTTACTTTTTTAGCTAAGAGGGTCATCCTTTCCTTGTGAATAAGTACATCCATCCCATATATAATTCCCTAGAGTAACGTTCTCCTTCAGATATTCAAAAGTGTCTGCTAGACATTTTTTTAAAAATCTGTATTTAAAAGCAACAATAGGAAATTTTTCTGAGCTGCATGCTCATTAATAATGGAAGGTGTTAGCGATGCTGTTCTGGTTTAGTATTGTAAGGTATTTTAAAAACACAGATCATACACTTTCAGTAGTTATTCTCTTGCATTCATGTTTTCTTTTGCTTTGATAATAAATGCTGCCTGGCATACGCTCTGTTTTTTTATGTTTCCACTACATTTTTTTTCTTGCATACTCTGCATTTTCATCAAAGATCACTTAAATGATCAAATAAAAAAGAAAAGGTGGGATTTTCTTAAAAGAGACTCTGGGGTTCATGGCAATAAATCCATAGTCCCAGCTTTCTGAAGACCTTCCTGCTTCTTCTTAAGTCTCAGAAGGTTAAGAAAATGCCTCATAAAGGAAAGGAAAATTGAACTTTTGCATGTGGTAAACAACAGTTCTTCAGAGAAGTCCATCAGTTCAGCAGTTTGTTTTTTCTGCTAGCATAAAAAAAGTTGTATATTAGTCTTTGTCTTGTTACATTTACTGTTGGAGTAATTTGCCAGCTTAAGGTACACCTAACTTCTTTTTCTTCTCAGAAATTTAAACAAAAATACAATATATTAAATCGAATGCATTCTGTTAAACATGAAGTTTTCATTGAAAGAAGTTATAAAAACTAGTTTTGAAGATGGATTGTTCATCGCCTCCATACATGAAGAAGACCACTGGAGGTATTCTTGAGCAGTTATAGAATCTTTCTAGTTATATTAAATCACTATTAGTTAGAACAAGTCAGTTGCTCCCTCACAGCTGTACCACTCCAATTGCTGCATGTGCTGCTCCACACAAATTAATTTTGGAGATGATTGTGCTGAAATGGAAATACCTTATAACCCCATAAAAACTCTATAATCTTCACCTTCAAACATTAACAATACATTTTAAGTTAGCTTTCCTTAATAAAACTGGTTTAAAACAAAATCATATATCCTTTTTTTTCAGTTTAGCTTAAATAAATATTTTCAACACAATTTTCAGCAAAACATGTATTCAATGTTTGATTCATAACTGTAAAATAACCTGCATGTTAGGTTGATTATAAATAAGAAGCAAGAAGCACAGTGTCAATATATGGCCTTATGTGCACTGCCTTGTGTCAAATATAAACCTGGAGATTTGATGTGTTACTATATATCTGTACCTATATACACACACATATATGTATATTAATACTTTCCTATAATGCTAACGATCAAGAAATAAGCCCTCTGAACAGAATAATGACAGAAGTTCTATTCCATAAAGCTGAAGACATCCCAACAACCATTTGGATATCTTTTTATATCAGATTTTGATATTACACTGAGGAGCAGTTTGCTTTGCAATCATCTGGTAATGAGACATGAGAGCATTCCAAACCATCAACAAGCATTTAAAGCTTGTCCTTGTATACATTACTTACCTTCTTCACTTTCATTATAACAGGCAAGACACATGGAAAGCATAGTCTATGAAGAAACCCTGACTCTAAGGACTTGCCTTTAGACCTGCAAATAAAATGCTGACTTAATTGTGATTTTCCTGTTTCTTCTTGGGTTTCCATTAAAACATGATTAACCTAAAACTAAAGTAAGTAAGTTACTAATACTGATTTAATTATATTTTCATGTGAATTTTAAATGAAATGCAGCAGAAGTGTAACACAAATACAATATTACTTATAGCTTCCTACAGTAGTTTATTCAGATTGTAATTTCAATTTTGTTTTAATTTCAATTTAATTGAATAATATAGTTGCACTGAATAATGAGTATAGTAATTAAACTGATACATCTAGAGTTTATTTGTCTAGTTCAAATTATATAAAACTTTGGAGAGAAAAAATGAAAGAGAAATCTGCTTGGTTTTAATCTTTCAAATTTGATACCAGGAATTTTATTACACATGTTCTTTATTTTCTATATAACAGATATGAGTTCCCTGATTAAATGCACTGAAAGTAATTATATTCCAATTGTACATTTGATTTTAGATTCATCAACTGAGCTCCTCCAGAATTCTGTTTCACAGATAAGCTACATACAGCTGCAACAAATACTTGATTCTCTGGAAATACATACACATATGTACAAATTGTGGAGCAAGAAGCTGGAGAATAGCCCCATGGAAAGATACCTGAGAGTTTGCTGACGATGTGTCAGTAGTGTTCCTCAGCAGCCAAAAGGGCTGGCTGTGTCCTGGGGTGCATCAGACACAGAATCTCCAGCCAGTCAAGCAAGATGATGGTCCTGCCCTACGCTACGCTGGTGTGGCCTTACCTCACAGAATCACGGAATGGGTCAGGTTGAAAGGCACCACAGTGGTCCACCTATCCCAACCTCCCTTCTCAGGCACGGTCATCCTAAAGCACATGGCACAAGATTGTATTCAGAGAGTTCTTTAATATTTCCAGTAAAGGAAGACTTCACAGCCTCTCTGGGAAATCTGTTCCAGTGCAAGGTCACTCACACAGTAATGAAGTTCTTCATCATATTGATTCAAGTTCCTGTATGTCAATTTCTGCCCATTGCCTCCTGTCCTATTGCTCAGCACCACCAAAAACAGCCTGGCTCCACCTTCTTGGCACCCTCCCTTCATATACTGATAGACATTGATGAGGTCTCCTCTCAGACATCTTTCTCGAGGCCCAGCTCCCACATCCTTTCCTCATAAGAGAGTTGCTCAGTCTGTTGATAATCTTTGTTGCTATCTATAGGACCTATTCTAGGACCTCCATCTCTCTCTGGTACTGAGGATCCCAGAATTGGACACAGCACTCCAGATGTGGCCTCACTAGGGCTCAGTAGAGGAACAGGATCACCTCCTTCAAACATCTGGGAATGCTTTTCATAATCCACCTTAGGATTCTCTTGGCCTTCTTGGCCACAAGGGCGCACTACTGACTCATGAGCAATGAGTCATGATTTGTTTTCCTCCAAGACCCCCAAGTCCTTCTCTGCAGAGTTCCTTTCCACAGGAAACATTTGTCAGGCATACCAATTTAAGTGTATGAATTGATCTTTTTGATCACAAAACTGCAAGAAAACCATGACTTTGAAAATGGTAAGGATGAGAACCTGAGGGTTCAGATTGCTGTTTGGACTGTTTCAACTAATGAGGCAATATGCTTGAGAAGGCGGAACAGAAGGAAGCAAAGGAGGAAGAAACAGAATGGGGTACAAAAGTGTCTGGTTGTAAATTTTGGCTGGTCAGTACACTTGTCTGAGCAAGCCCTGTGCCTGATGACTGCAATCTGCTCTATCTTCTTCTTATATCCTTACTTTTCATTCGTTTCATAGCAGGAAGAAAATATACTTCTGTGATTTGGAGAAAAGATCATGTTAGAAAAGGAAGGAGACAGTATGGGCCAACACAGTTGCAGAACAATGCTTCATCAACAAGTTAATATATTTATGGTTCCACACTGCTACACCTAAACCTGGAGAGCAACATTCATTTTCTGATGTTTAAAACAGTGTTATGATTTTGAAGGACTAACTTATTTCAACAATATTACATGGACTTATTTTTCCTATTCCAGACACAAACTCATCAGTGATAAATTGCAACAACCAATGGTGCCTTGGCTTTTTTATCTGAAGTACTTGAAAAAAGAGATTTACAGGATGGTTTTCAAGTTCAGTGAGATCTATCTTTTTTTTCTCAAAAAAGCTATTCTGTGACAACCCCAGGAGGCAGACACATCACATGAAAAACATTTATTAAATTGCTCATTGATTTCTTTATCAGAGGTAAAACGTTCTACACTCACTTCCTTGTACTCTTCAACTTAAAGCATTATGCAGAAGTTAGGAATAAGAGGACTTCTTACCCATCCTGTGGGCACCACAGGCCAAGGTCTTTAAGAGAGCAGAGCTGAACCTTTCTCCTTGTGCTCTACTTTGAATATTCAGAGTCATGCTGCTTGTCCTCAAAGCTCAATTGTAATATATTTAATACCCAGTGGAGGTTGGCTAGATGCCAAAAAGTGCTCAGTTTTCCTTATTCTCCAAATGTAGACAGAAACTTTTGTTTGATGTCCCCTAAGAAAGTGGAAGGGACTAAGATTTCTCTGAACTCAGATTTCATCACTAGCCTAACTTGCAGTCTCTTGTGTTTTGAAAGAATACAATGCAAGAATTAATTTGAATGACTATAAATACTGTTTCCAGTAGGTATCTGGCTATTACAAATCCACTTTAATTATTTCTTTTTTATTATGAAAGGATTAGCATTGTTCCCCAAGATATTTCCAACAGGCTTCAGATTGCTTTGGGTCTACCACCTATGTCCTCCCATTACACCTGCTTTCATTTCTCTTCATCCTGGAGCATACTCCAGGTCAGCTTGTTTCATCATGTGAAAGAAATATCATCCATCCTGTTAAATGCAGATTCTAAAATGATGTGAACTGGTTTGACTAGTTCCTCAGAAAAGACTCCCCTAAAATGAAATTAACTCTGCTTTAATATGTCTTCTAGACCAAATGGAAGTCCCCATGATCCTGTTGCCATTTGTCATAAGCAAAGACAGACAAAACTATGCTTTACCCTTGAAACATAAGCAGCTAGAATATCAACTTTCTTTTTAAAATAATCCTTTACATTGTTTTGTTGACTTCCAAAGATATTTAGAATAAACTCCAGAGCAACTGTCCCATGATAAAGCAGGTTAGATCCTTTAAGTTACATGATCTAAACTCCCTATAAGATGAAAAAAATCCATAACTTCACAAATTAATGGATTCTTCTTCCTCACTGTCATTCTGACTTCTCCAAATACATGACTTCCCAGTTTCCTATGTATGCCATTTATCCTGTGATGATCATTATATATTTTCTTTACAATTTGAGGATTCTCTTAATGATCTTCTTCTGAATGACTACAATTTTAAGATAATTCTCAGCTTCACTGCAGCTACCTTTCTGAATTAATCACCTGGAAGAGGGAGGACACACCCAATACATGTCATCATATATCATGCTGGTTTGGGGATTTTTGTTGCTACAATTACCTCACAATGTACAGCTGAACGTTTTCCTTCTAGTTTCTCTGCTTTTCTATGAGTTAACTATGCCTTAATCTTGTTCTATGTAGCCTTCTAAAACCAAGAGAACACAAGGAATTAATTTTCACAAATTCTACTTCTCTGGAAAGAAAATATAGGAAACCTTTTCTGTTTCAATCTCATCTTGTTTCAGTTTACTGTATTTCCTCACTTCCAAAATGTTTTATGACTCCCATTTTCTTCAAGACAAGAATTGTTAATACTATATTTTATGAAATTCATCTTTGCTTTATATGTCATATTGTTGAGAAAAGCTATAAACATGATGCTTCTATTTAGGAACTTACAGCATGTCAATTTCTGCTGCATCATGATTAACATATTTTTTGTTCCTTTAGAATTGTAATTAGCACTTTAATTATGTTTTTCATATAAGCAATACTGGTTCAATAGCTGCAGACTGAAAAGCACCACTTGATTCTGTCCTCTGACTTCATGGATATGACAAACAGTTATGATTCGATTATAAGAGATGCCTCTGCTGCAATTAAGGTGCAAACAAGACCATATGCCTAAGCCAATAGTATGTTTTTTATTTAACAGTAAATGTGACCTAGAGAGATGGAAACAGGAAGGCAGGCAGAGCCCAAAAATAAGGGATGGGTGCAAAGAAGGTGGTTTAAGATTTGGATCCATTTCTCATTATCCTACTCGATTTCTGATTGGCAATAAGTTAATTTCTCCAAGTGGAGTCTGTTTTGCCTGTGATGGTACTTGCTGAATTATCTCTCCCTGTGTTTATCTCAAGCCTTTCATCATATTTTCTCTCCCCTATCCAGTTGAGGGGAGAAGTGATAGAGTGTCTTGGTGGGCACTTGGTGTCCAGCCAAGGTCAACCCACCACAAATGGAAACATTTTCTACTGCAGATATTTCTCCAGATTCTCTCTCCTGTCCCTGATACACTTTTTCTAATCACCTCTGGTCAAATATTCAGCAAGGAAAAGTGCACTGCTATGCCTCATAGTTATCTATTTGAACTGTTTGTCCTTTCTTCCTATAATGATACTTTGATGAGTTGGAATAGTATTATTTCAGTTTTATCTCCTTGTGCCATTTTTCTTTATGTGTTTAAGTGTCCATGATGCTGAAAATAGCTTTGCTGCTCTGAACATGAATATTGAAGAGTGTTCCATAAAAGCTATTAGATCATATCTTTTCTGAGGCACAGAGCTGATCTGGAATTCTATGCTGATATTTTTTAGTATGACTAGACAGGAGTTCATGCTACTTTCCAAGCACTGAAGACCTCAGGGCTTATGATATGTTTTGATCATGTCTTTTCTGTCTTCTCTGGTCTGTAATTTCCATAGCTATGAATGTCTGCTGAAATGAAAGGAAATATTATATACTGTCTGAAGTCAATTGCATCTTCTTTCAATGAATTCATGCAGCAGAATATAGATATGCTGAAGAAGTAAAAATATGCTGTAATTAGGAGCCTTCTTTACCATCTCTGAAATGTAGAGCAGAGTTCAGAGTTACTAGACCTTATGCTCATTAAAACTTATGATAATTAATTAAAGAAGCAATTCAGATTTTCCTCTTGAAATGTATTTTACTTCTGGATTATTGTACTGTCTACCTAATTTACTTTGGACCACAAGTCTAAAATTTGTGGTGCCCAGAAGTCAGCAATAAATTAGCTAGTAATTTCTTCAGGTATTTGGAGGGGAAGGAAAATTAAAATTCTCAGTAGTGGAATAAATATCCAGTGGATATAATGGATAAAACCCATCTAGAATAAAATATAATAAAATAACTCAAAAGCTCTCCTCCATCTTCATCTCTCTTGATTTTTGAAGTTCTGTCCCTAAGCATAATCAAGCAAAATTGCTTCTGATTTACAGAAGATTGATGAACATAGGATGCTATACAGGAGTAAAATGTGCTGTTCCTGTATTTCTTAAGCAATTTAATTTAGTGGAAACTTATATGAATTTATGTTAAAAACTCAAGAACCACTTAAAGTTCTGTCAGATTCAGGTCATCATTTCAAGGATTTCACAGTCCACAATCTCTCTCTGATATGAACACAGAAAGTAAAAAACTGTTAGAATCAGATGATAACAGGAACACATTATGGTATAAATGATGCAATCATCTTGTGTGCTCTTGGAATAAAATATAATTTAGAGGGAAGAAATGAAAGTATTGCAATAAGCTGCAGGAAAAATAGAAATTGTTGAGAAGCCAAATTATTATAGCTCCTTCTTTCTTGTATCAAAATGTTTCAGCATTGGTTGTTATGATGTTGATGACATCGATGTGCATTATATAGATATTGTTACTGCATATGCAAGGCTAGAATAAAATTATGTTTAGCCTATGACCTTGAACTTCTCTTTATGTTATTTACAGAGCAAATAACATAAATTTATTTTTGTTATAAAATAAAAAAAAAAAAAATATTTTGCAATACATCATTTGCAGAGTAATAATTTGAAGTAAGTTTAAAGTACAGCATACTTATAATCTTCAATGTTAATGGCAAATAAGCACTTAATGCAACTTGCAGAATGCAGTTGTGTCTACAGTGTGAAATGGAAAAACAAATGTCAGTAGTCATATGCATAATTAAAAAACAATCTGAGACTGTGTAGACATTACTATGTTGAGTTAGTACAGAAAAGCGGACTAATATATGAAGTACTGTAATTGTTTCACATTTTACAGATTT
Organism: Vidua chalybeata; assembly: GCF_026979565.1. Classification (NCBI taxonomy): domain Eukaryota; kingdom Metazoa; phylum Chordata; class Aves; order Passeriformes; family Viduidae; genus Vidua; species Vidua chalybeata. The sequence continues at coordinate 44,120,378 of NC_071531.1, read as the reverse complement.
CACAGATTCCTTTAAACAACTTTCTCTCTTTTATAACAGTCTTACAGATATTACATTAGAATCACATTATTCTAAAATATTTTCATAACACATAATCTCAAGCACTTCTTATAGAAAAGCCAGATGATAATTTGAGAAAAATAATTTAATATCATCCTTTAAATTTAAATTTACCTCAGTTATAGGTCATAAGTTAACACTATAGGTATAGGTAATGCCCAGTATCTGAGGACATTACAATAAATAAGTACCAAGGTACAAGATGTATTTACAAAATGCATACATTGAATACAGATATTAATTTATCTGTATATGTGTTCTGGAGTGAATGTTATGTCAGGACTGTAGGCATGACTGTTTTACTCACCTCTCTGAAGCAAACATGGTTTGACATCCTCCAATAGTGAAAGAGTGATCTTTGAAAGAGAACTAGAGTTAAGATAAGAACAAACTATACCTGCAGGAGATAGTTTTGCTACTTTTTTCATCAATGTGCTGCTGCCCTTCAGTTGTTGCTATAGAAATCCAGCAGACAAGGAGACTATAGAGGCTTTATAGATAGGAAGTTCACTTAAGCCAATCAGTGCTCTGCCCATTTAGACTTACCGTGGTTGCCTCCATGTCATTAATAAAAAGAGACAACAATGGGAGTGCTGCCACATGAAAGTTTAAGAACCCATTGCTTTCCTTCTTGTCTACAAAGCAGTCTGCCTACTGTCCAGATACAATAGAATTTCTAATCAAATTTTTAAGTAGATTATATAGCTCACTAAACCTGACTGCACTATGGTATCCTTCTCTTCTTCCTCTGAATCTCAAAATCCCCACTGCTTTCTTAGCAGCCACATAGCATAAACTAGTTATCTCTGAAACTTACCCATTTTATTTCATTCAAAGACCTGCTTTCTCTCTCTCTCTCTCTCATTCTCTCTCTCTTATGCGCTCTCCTATTTTTCTTCCTCTCTTCCTTTTTTTTTTAAACAGTCAATTTTTCCCTAAATGAAGAAATTTCCTAAAGAAATTAGGAAAATGCAAGTTTCATATTAATTTGATCATTTAGATATAGGAGGGAGGAAAGAAACGACATAAAAAAGGTTAATTTTCATCTAGAAAAAGAAAGGTTGCCTAGGAAGCCATTTTTATTTCAACATATAAAGTTAGAGGGTATGCTTATGTTTGCAGTGATCTTTCCTTCATAGAATGTCAATTCCTTGATACAGAAATTCTAGCAGTTATACAAAAAAAGTTGTGATAAATAGCTGTGAAAAATATATATTTATTTGATATAATGATAATACAGCATTCTTACTGATTCCTACCTGGATTATTCCTCACATTTATTTGTATCTGTAATAAATTTATATGTATTTAGACCTCTCAATTTTATTTATATCATCATAGACTTCTACAGAGCAACACTTACAGATTAGATATGAAACTATGTCACAGAAATCACAAACGTATTCCACCTCTGACTTATGACATACTTAAAACCTCCAGACCTGAGGCTTAATTCAGTGTCTGTTGATGTAATAGGAAAGACTTACACCCATTTTAATAGAAACTGTACTTTGCTTATGAAAACAAAGATTTGCAAAAACTGATGCAAAGCCATGGTTTCTGTCTCTGATTTATCAATTGACATTCACTACTTTTTTCTGGCCATTTTGTGCATCATAACAGAGTTATTGCTTTGATGTTTCATACCAGCTTCATATTTACATATGAACTTTACCATTCTTAATATAATTTTATGGTTTCAAAAGTAAACTACATTGTAATTTCAGAAAAATGGTGTGTGCAGTGTCAAAACAATTTTTTCAGGAATCCTTCTTATTTCTTTAATGAAAAAGAGATTGATAATAGTTTATTACTTTTCAGGAGACTTTCAGTTAATGGTCTAGTTATGGACCAGTAAGAATTTTTTTTCCTTATTTGATAGTTTCTCTTTGCTGATGGAATTTCTCTCTTCTTTTGGCAGGGGGAGCTGTGTCAAGCATTAAAGATTTGCATGATTTTGCTTCTTTCTTTGAAATATATTTCATTGCATATTCTGATCCTGGAAAATATAAATGTGCTAGGAACCTGGGTCCAATTGGGGCTAGTAGCAAAACCAAGTGTGCAATAAGTAACAAAATGCAGGAAAAAAAATGCTTAATATCAATCCACCTGTCAATCACTGCAAAAAATACACATCAAATTTTTAACTTCATTTCCATAGGTCTAATTTATGCTATTTTTTATATTTGATCTTTCAAGTGGGATTATGCCAAGAATTTAACACTAAATGGGAAGAAATGTGGGAGTCAGTGTTGAAGGTAGCAGGTCTGGGATGCCTTGGGAGGATACTTTTGTTTAACTTAGAGTGAGTAACTGCGCCGATTTCCCTACGCTCCCTTCTCCCACATGGTAATAGCTGCCTGCCAGTCACCCGGGACTCACTCCCACAGCCCAGAAAGTTCCCCCATTGGCTCCTGTGTGACAGTAACTCCCCTCTTGTTGCACCATTGGTTAAATGGATATCACCCCACCTCAATTCCTCCTTCTACCCCTGTCCCCATTGGTTTATTGTACTCTGTCCCCGCCTACCTTCCCTGGTTTATATACTTTGTATCCACCCCTTGCCGGGGCTCTCAGCTCCAGCTTCGGCTTCTTCTGTGAGCCTGCGCTCTGTCCCTGGATGCCTCCTCCTGCGGTTTGTCTCCCTCCTGCTTCACCTGCCTCCCTCCCAGCCTACCTTCATCCTACCCCTGTGGACCCTCTACTCAATCCTAAAATAAAACCCAGTTGGAACTCTACACGGAGTGTGCTTCCATTTGTTCCTGGTGTGGAAGATTACTTCATCCAGGCACTGTCGACTGGTCGGCTGGGGGATCAGTTTGTGGGACTTGCACAGCAGCAGCTCCAACCCCGCGGGTCACCCTACAGGACACAGTCCGGGGCGGCCTGCAAAGAAACAAAGAAATAATCTTGGGGGGTGGGAGGGAGAGGGAATGAGTGTAGGATTTTTTGGGGTTTTGGTTTTGTTTTTTTTTTTAGCTAATGTATCTTTTGTGTGATCAGTGAGAGAGCAGCAGCAGTACTTGCAAGACCCTGGAGAATTTTTAAGTTCTTCAAATTCTTCTGACAGTACTCCGTTTAATTTAATGATATAAGAAATAGGGCATATACTATATAAATCTTCCATGGGTTATCATTCTAAAGCCAGCTTATGACTAAATATTGCCAAGCTAAATGTGTACCCAAGACATATTCCTATTATAAATTATCATAGCTAATTATACATGAAAGTACTTCTATGTTTGTGCTTAAATCAGTTTATCAGTTGCTGGATAATTTCATTAGGTATTAGTTATTTTTTGGATAATGAGAAATAATCACTATCCACTTGCTCCATTAATTCATTATTTTAACACTCTCTACTAAAGTGTTCGAGTCCTAGTTTATTTTCATAAGTCAAAATGCTAACCTCCCCATGCCCCAAAGTAGGAAATAATTTTGATAGAAAATCTCTTCTTTCTTTTAAAGTCTTTTTTAATGATGAAAATAAAGGCCAAAAGAACTGCACACAGCACTGAAACTGCTTGCAAACCATACATTAATAAATATGTAATAATACTTATAATTCTTAATTATGTATAGTATGTATAGTTAGTTAATATATTCATATTCATTCTAGTTCATCTCTCTGATGCTGAACACTGAGTTGAAATTTTCAGAGAACTGTCAACAGTAGCTTCAGAATCACTTACATGAGAAGTAGCAGCTAACTTTCTGTCATATTTTCCCTCAGGCATATTACCTTGCACTTATCAACACCAAATTTCATCTGCTGATCCATCAGCAGATACTACTCATATAACATTTTCAAATCCTTCTGCAAGTCTGTACCATTACCTTCAGATTTGTCCAACTGGAAAAATTACAAGTTTGCTCCCTTCTCCAAGTCATGTAAGTCAAAACAAAAAAGGACAACTAACACAGTCTCTTGGGCAAAATCTGTCTTTTTGCCCTTTTTGTTCTTGGATCTCAGTTTCTGTGCTGTTGCTTGCATCCAAGTAGATTTTGGCAAATGCCTTGTTAGGGTAAATTCCTCCCACAGCAGCCAAGTCTATGTTCCTGGCCAAGTAGGGAGTAAGGAAGATGGGAATGAAAAGCAAGTTTCCATGATCAGTGGGAGAGCAACAGCAGAAGTTGTAGGGCCATGATGCATTTTTAAATTATGTAGAAAGTGGGGGAGTGGACTATGCTATTTACAGGATTTGGAGGGCAAGAAAGATGACTTTGGAGCAGGGTATAAAAATGGGGTGGCACAGAGGTACTATGTAGCTGAGGATGGCATCCAGAGGGTTGGGGAGTTGAAAGGGAGCTTAGTGTGGTAACAAAACTAAGATACTACTTGGAATAGAAAAGAGTGGACATGCTTGAAAGGTTATGAATGAAGTGCTTGGGAAATTAGAGATTTTGATGACTAGGAGACAAGATCAGGCATTAAGAGTCTGAATGTATTAGGAAGAAAAAAAAAATGGAGTTATGAGATTAGTCAGAGCAGCTTTAGAATGAATGAATGAATACCTTGTTGTAAATCCCCTCATACTCTGATTTTTTGATTGCAATAGCATACATAACACTGCTGGAAATCACCCTGAATTACTAACCATAACTTTTATTTATTTTATACTTTTCAACTGGTGTTTAATTTATAAAAGGACTTGCCTTATTTACACACCATTCATCATCGTACAGTCCAATGACTTCACAAACCCTTATACAGATAATTTATGAAACTGTCTGCCCTCTCTGGATGCCATGTATACATCCAAGGCTGTCTATCACTCCCTTCCACAACTAGATAGGGAAGAAAAAATAGATGTAAAGGCTTATGAGTTGAGACAGGGAGAGATAACTCATCAATAACAGGCTAAACAGACTTGACTTGGGGATATCAGTCAAAATAAGAGTAGGATACTGAGAAGTGAAAAAAAAATTGGAAACACCTTCTCTGAATCCGTCCCTCCTTCCCAAGCATCCATCTCCTCCCCCTCAGTGGTACAGGGAGATGGGGAAATGGTGGTCAGTTCATCACATGTTATTTTGGCTACTGCTCAGGGACAGGCTCTTGCCCTGCTCCGGCATGGGATCCTTCCCAGAGACCATAGCTCTTTCATGAACTGCTCCAATGTGGGTGCCTTTCCAAGGGGTACAGTCCTTCAAAGAAAGCCTGCTCAAGTGTGGGTCCCCAACAGGGTCACAAGTCCCACCAGGAAACCTTCTCTAGCATGGGCTCCTCTCTCTACAGGTCTTCAGGTCTCCCTTCCAGGAGCCTGCTACAGCATGGGCTTTCCACAAGTTCACAGTCCTCTTTTGGGCATCCATCTGCTCTGTCACAGGTATCCACAACAGGCTGAGGGTGGACCTCTGCATCTCTGTGATCTTCCATGGGCTACAGGAGCACAGCTGCTTCAGCATGGTCTGCACCATGGGCTGCAGGGAATCTCATCTCTGGCACCTGGGGCACGCCTTCTGCACTGAACCTGGTGTCCGCAGAGTTGTCACGTCACATATTAACACTTCTCTCTTCCCTGGACACAATTACTTCAGGTATTATCTCTGATGGGCTCAGCCTTGGACAGCAGCAGGTATGTCCTGGAGCTGGCATTGGTTCGTCCAGACATGAAATCTTCTGGCATCTTCTCACAGAAGCCACCTTTGTAGTCCCACTGCTAGCAAAAACTGGCTGTGCAAGCCCAATACAGTCCTTAAGTAGGTAAACTTTGATTTTATCTCTCCATTTAACAAATTGTTCATCAAACCAAAAGGGGAAAAAAATATAAAAAGGTAGGCTTTTTATTTTGATCAATTATTTTTATTTTCAAGACCTTTAGATTTTTAATAAGTATTTTACAAAAATATTCCTAGGGTTTCCTTAATCGTAACAATATTTTCATTTAATTTACACTTTCTGTGAATGGATATGATTGGAGTTAAATCCAGCTAGTGGATGGTCATAAACTGTGTTTCCCAAGACACAGCTTGTGGGCCAATTCTGTTTAATATCTTTATTGATGGTCTGGATGAGGGGACTGAGTGCACCCTTAGACAGTTTGAAGATGATGTAAGGTTCAATAGGATCTTCTGGAGGGTAGGAAGGTTCTACAGAGGGATCTGGGCAGGCTGCATTAATGACTGAGGCCCACTGTAGGTGGTTCAGCAAGCACCATCCCTGGAAAAGTTCAAAAGGCTTGGGGATGCAGCCCATGGATACATGGTTTAATGGGGAAGATTGTGATGCTGAGTTAACAACTGAACTCAAAGATTTTAGAGGCCTTTTCCAGCCCTAATGATTCTATGATTCTATACTTTTATTTTTTGATACAGTACTGAACTCTTAATTTACTGATTTGTTTTATTGGCAACATTGTTTAGAAAAATAAATAAAAAATTATTTTTTGAACTAACGAATTGTCAGGATTTTTCCTTTTTTGCTTAATGGGGGTATAATTATATAAATTTAATGTTTTTCTTAAATTTAAGAAAATTACAAGGAGTTTGAAGTTTTGGATCTACATTATAAAATACAGCACCAAGCCTCAGATACCTGAAGCATAAGAAAATGCCCACGGAAGCTAACCTCAGAAAATTTCAGAAGTTTCAGAAGACTGTTCTGTCAAAAAGGCATGTAGATCTGCAGCAATTGGGGATGAGGATGAAGAGTTGTATTTAATAAAAGAGAGAGACAGAGAGCATCAGCAAAAAATATCACTTTGACAAATGATAAGCTTTTGAGTTTTCGTGAACCAGCAAGATGGGGTTTTCATATATTTTTATAGTAGTTTGGTCTTGGAGATTAGAAAACTGACACATGACTTGACCCTGAAAACAATGTTGGCTGGCAATATTAATGAAGTTTCACAATCCTGAGGGAGAATAATATACACTGTTATCACTGTTTGTTTGTATGTCACTGTGGCTAAAAGTGTCACAGACCCTGAACCAACGGACAGAAGATAAGTCAAGTCTCCCTGAACAATTTCTCTCATGCTTTTAACTGCCATAACCTCATTGACTTGGTTTACATAAGCCACAAATCTGAATATTCAAAATATTGTGTTTTTATAATATTTAATATCTAATTTATATATTCAAAGTATTATAGTTAATATGCATATTTGAAAATGCACTGTCAAGGGCATCCATTTTAAACCATAAATGTGAAAATTTTGCAAATAATATTTAAAGAAATTAAAACCCTTAGTCCCACAAGAAATTTATCTGAGCTATATTTTCCCACTTAAAAAAAAAAAATTGGTTTGGATTTAGCTTCAGATCTTCTAATAGTCTTCTGTAGGGAAAAAGAAGGAAACTTGGAGTGTATTTAATTTGTTTTCACCAGCACTACTCACAATACTGTGGAATATAGAGCACGGACTGAGCGGAAAAATTTTCCAGAAAGTATCTGAGATTGTACAGTCAGAGTAATTTAACATCTGTGGTTTAGCATTTTTATGAGTAATTTATTAAGTGCATTAAAAATATGCTTTCCCTCTAATCTACCTTATTTGTGTCCTTATCTGTTCTCTGTAATTCACTCACTAGGAAGGGATCTAAATAAAACCAAAACAAAACACCAGAGTTCAGCACCCCTGTGTTGATCAAGAAGCAAGAGCAATGCACGTTCTGAAACGGTGCTGTCTGATTAGGATTATTGCCTTTGTGATTTACTTCCAAATTTATTTGTGCAAGACACCACAATAAAAATCTCTGAAATCCAGGAGAAGTGAGATCCCAGTCAGGGACTTTTGCTCTTATCTCTTCATCATACCCAGAAATGACAACATATTTTTCTTAGAAATTAATTAGGATGAAAGGCAGAATGATTCCACAATCAAGCAGGGAGCTAAACCAAAGAGTTTGCAGCATATGAATGATGTAAACACCATTCAAGTACAACAAAATAATATCAGTAAAAAAATACTTCCTTTAGTTTCTATAGTAGGGCCATCTGTAGTTTTATACTTAGCACATCAATTATAAGTGGAGGAATTTATTTGCTAGATATAAAATATATCGAAGTTGAACCAAACATTTACTTTGAGGACTTTTTAACTTTTTCCAGTTCTTCCTTTTTAACTGGAGATAATCAATATGAACATATTCTAAAAGGCTTTGGTCTACCAAAACAGACAAATTTGCCTTTTTTTTTTTTACCAGAGAAAGGGGTCAATTACTGGGAAGATATTTACTGTATACAAGCTTGAAATGCATTATTATTAAGACTTTTCTGTATTAACTAGGTTATTGGGACAAGAAGACTGAAAAATATTATTTCCACTAACTGTGAATTATTTGTTTTTTATATCTAGTTTGTTCCTTTTTGTTTATAAGATTTTGATGCAAGCACGGCAACATAAAAACTGTACTTGCAAAGTCTGTGTAAAGTTTGTAAGAATTATTTTGGCAAAAATCCCTTACAAAAATTAGACTTTTTCTCTATATTTCCTTATGAACTAAGTCTTCTTCCCAGTGTTTCATTCAGCTTAGTTGTGGAAATAGAGATTTCTTTTCATTTTGCTGGATAACTAAGTAAGATGAGGAAAATTTTCAAAGAAGAAACTTTTTCAGATCATTTTAAGCTGGACATTGACAGACAGATTTATACTTTGTTACTGAAGAGAAGTATGATTCTGCGGATGCATGAGCAGTTACACTGAAATCACTCTTAGAAGAGCTGAAGTTGAGGGAGGAAATCAGTGAACCTTTTGTACACAGTGTAGAGTTACCAAGTTTGAAAGAGTGGGCAGAAATAGCAGTTTAGGAGAAAGAATAAGATTGGCCTGTATTTTTTTCAGGAATTCAGTCTTAAAAGAGAAGCTGTCTGTAGCAAGGTTTGGTAAACTAAAAAGCTATTCTAAAATGTTAACAATTCTTAGGCAGGATGTGTGGTGATAATAAATTTGTGTGTCTTGCTGTACTGCCTTCCTTAGAGTAGCAGAATTTTATCCTGACATTACCAAGAAATCAACAGAGATATTTTTCCAAAACTATTCTGTTTTCTGATGCAAATTGTCTACTGTACTTCTACTGTAGTAAGATATACAAGAGAATCAAATATATAACAGTAATTTACTTTCTTCAAAAGCTTGCTTACCTGTTTTCTTTCCTATGTCACAAGGCTCTTTCTCACTGAAGAGAACATAAACAGCTCCATTTATTCAAAGGATGAGACACTATGTATGTGGATAAAGATTTTAAAAATGGGTCCAGATTAATGTGTAATGATTCTTTTATCATTACCACACATGATTCAGAGTGCATGATGCACTGGAGTAGGAAGCACAAAATCCATAAGCTAAAATTGTTTTATTTTATCTTCTCAAGCCTTGGTGTTCATGATCAGTATGAATATTTTTATTCAGTGCTGGCATGGCATCAAAATATGTCCAGAAAGATACTGAGGCTGCCTGCGCCTTTTCCTTAGCACCTTCTGAAGTTATAGACCTGACAGAAAAGTTATGGATTCATTGCCTTTTACTGCCAAGTATAGGCTTTAAAATATTGTCCTGACATATCATGGTATAAATTGATAAAGATACATTACTGCTCATAAGTAGCAATTATGTTTTATATATTTTCTGCTAAAAAAGAAAACAGTATTCAGCCTGCCAAGATTTCTCATTAAAAGTTTAAAAAATTAGAAATACTTGTTACTAATTAGATAATTAGGCAGTAGATTAAAAACCTCTAAAGAGAAATGCACTTAAGCCTAGTAGTATGTTACAATATATCTGTTTGAATTAGTTTCTGTGGTATCATTAGCATTATGTATTAACTTCACAGTTTTGATTAAAATGTGTAATCTGAGGTACCATTAAATCTAACACTTTGCATCTCACTGGAGTTTTTGTCTGTCTAATTAGCACAACGTTCATGTTCATGTTTTTTCAATATGAACACTATATGAGCATTAATATGAGCATTAAAGAAGCATATCACTGATTATGCTGATATACCTGGTGGAACACCACAGAGATGAATTTTTTTTCCCCAATTTTCTAAAAGGTGAATACAATTACAAATCTAGCAAAGCAAAAACTCTGTGATTTATTACATTATCTTATGACACTTATTTCAATAAGAAAGAATTTTGATAATTACACAAAGACGAAAACCCTGCTCTGATTCAAGAATTAAAATAATTCTTTACATGTCATTTATGAAGTTCAGTAATCAGATATTACTGAATTTTACAATTGAAATTTACTGTTGAATATTACAATTTAAGAAGTTCAGCATTCAGTTATTACTGAATATTATTTATTAACATTTTTAGCAAGCAATAATAAAATATGCAGATTCTTAGAAGGACAAAGTCAAATGAGAAGATACTTTTATGGTTTTTAAGAGGTGAAAACCCCCAAATTTTATGACACAAAACCTGAAAATTAGTATGAATAAAAACTTTGAACCCAATCTTTTATATTTTCCTCCTCCTTATCTTCTTATGTATGTCACATTTCTTTTAATCCCAGCTTTTCCTGATTCATAGCCTTCAGAACCTTGTAATATCTTACTATTTATCCCCATCATTTTGCTTTCTCCTGTCTTTTATTGCATTCAATTTTCTGTCTATCCACTTAAATATATATCTGAATATGACTTACTCTCCTGATTCCATATGTTTTCAAAAGTAGTAAATGAAGGTCATTCTTAAGTGAACAGATTCACATCCACAAGGAAATAATAAAAATAATTTACCTCCATTATTCATCTGTTATAGGCACATGATGGTTAGTTTAAAAATAGCATTTTCCCCTCTAAATCCTATGAAATTCAACTTACATAGTGAAACTGGTTTCCCCAGCAGTCGTCCACACAGCAACCATGTCCTTTTCTGGGGAAAATAAACTGTTTCCTGAGAGCAAAGCTGAAAATTCAATTACAGTTTATGAGTTAAGCAGCTAGATGTTTTCTTGATTCTTTTAGTTTGAAATGTGGAAGACAGCTTTTTCTTAAACAGTTACTGATTTCAGAAGGAGCTTAGTCTCCTAAATACAAGTTAGACACTCAACAATCATTGTAGGAATGGTGACAAGGGCCATTTTCTAAAACAATAATGTTTCAGATTTTATGTTCTTAATTAGGGAAGCTTGAAAAATTAACTAATTCCCCTTTCCCAACAAAAGGAGCCATAATAAAATTATAGAAAGCTGGAAGCTAGAAACATCTTGGGATGGGATTAATTTATCTGGGAGGGACAGTTTGAAAGCAGCATTTCAAACCGATCTCCAGAGGGATGGAGGATATAGTAATGAGCACTAAATATTCATACATTTGTGAATATGGCCACTGTAGTCATTGAGTGTCCATGTATTTTACATATAATTAAGTGTTCTTGTAAACACACAATAGGAAAATATCCCAGATTTAGTGTTTCTCTGCTATCTAGGATGTAAGGAAAACAAGCTGGGCCTTATGAAAGAAAACAAGCTGTTTGAGCTTGTGTAGTTAGAAATTCTCATTGTTGAACAGCAGGTCCTATTTCTGGGGCAGGAACTTCAAAGTGTGGAGAGACAGGATGTTCGTTTTCTTTATGTTTTACATATGCATTGTTTGCTTCTCTGCCCTTAGGGACCCATCTATCAGCTGACAAACAGCTACTGTTTGTCTAGATTTAGAACTCCCTCTCCAGCCTGCAAATATGATATGAGAAAATAACATTCTGAAGGGAATGTCAGTTGGGTTGCTTCCATTTTTGTTTTACTTATATTGTATTAGGGCAGTTTGCTGTCCTGAAATACTCATATATTTGGGACACTTCTGTTTATTCTTAAAGGCACACTGAAGATACTCCATGCTCTTTAGGACACACTAGTGGTCTAAATTGCATACTAAATGCAATTAGCATATAAATTTAACTTATAAATGCATTCTGAATTCTGCTTTTTATGACATTGACTGAATCTGTTCCAGTTCTTCTTGGCAACTGCCTGGATTATGTTGTTTAAATGTGGTTTTCTTCCTATCCCTGTATCAAAACCTTGTTCATCCTGGCCCTCGTTTGTGCTTCTTTGTGCCACAGCACCTCTTTCATCATTGCACTTACAAAAAAAGATTAAACTATTCCAGGAAGTGGGAGAGTAATGCAATTGAATGGATATTTAGGAGGCCTGGATGTGCATGAATTGGCCCTCAGTAAATAGTTTGGCCCTATGCCTTTAGTCTTTAAAGCAAATTAAATCCTGAATGGCATTTCTCCAGGAAACATGCTTGATGGAATCCAAATCCCAAATATTAAACATAGGCTGAATCTCTGAAGTAATTTTTTCCTTCATAAATAATTTTGGGAGGTAAAACCATTCTTTTCAATAGACAACTAAGGTTGCAGTGCTCTCCTAGCCCAGAAATCTAAAATGCTGGACTGAAGCTAAACTAAAAATTGATGACACAGAACTGTAAGGAATTAGTTACTGTGCTCACCACTGGCTGGTGACTCTATTAGGGTTCTGTAGTTGAAAGAAAAACAAGCAGAATAGAGAGAAAATATTAAGCAAAATATGTTTTTGTAACTGAATTCATACCTTGAAGTCATCTTAAAACTTACCACAGGATTTCTCAACACATATGGGTTTAAGTGTTCTAAATAAATTTTTAGAGAAGCAAGAGTCAAGAGCTTTTATGCAAGAGACCTGCTGTAAGAGACCTGCCCTACGATCATTTTGTCTTAGAGTTGAAATTACTTGCTAAAGGGCTCAAATATTCTATCTCTTTTATGAATTTGAGTGGTGAACAAACCCTGTTATTATTTGAGTCTTCTCTATTGAATGTGTGACCTTTTAAATACGACAGAGTTAGTTGTCCCACACCTTAGCTGGAGCCATTTTCAGGAAATTTGTGTAATATTTTTACTCTATAATAATTCTGAGTGTTTATATAGGTATAACTCGTAGGCAGGAGCTCTTGACCAGAAAAAAATCATAAGTAACTGAGGACATATTAAATATCAGAAAATAATTTGACAGCTAATTTAGTTTAGTCAGTACATTTGAAAACCATTGAATAAAGGTTAAATTAACATATAATTTCTTAGACAAGCAAAGTAGTACTTCCTAATATCACTAACTAGTTTGTGAGTGTAGCTTATTTTTTTTCTCAAACCAAAAGATTAAGATACAAAGACAGAAATGGAAAAACAAATATATATTTTAAAATTTATAAGTCCAGCACCTCAAAACAAGTAATGGAATTTATGAATTTATTTTGCTTTCTTTTTTTCCCTAAAACATTTTTCCTATAGATGTAATTCAGCAGAGCAAGCAAAGACTTCTCTTACCTGTTAAAACACTATTGTCTTACACAAAATGTACAAGTAAAATGATGATTTGTTTTTTCTGCCATGTAAAACTCAGGTAACAGCTTTGGTTAGGTTTGGGATACTTATTAGAAATCTCTTTCTTATCCCACTGCTGTAGTGGAATAGAAGTGTAGCTGAACAATAAAATAGTTCTTCACCCCTGAACTAAGAGTAGACTGTTGCCAAAAGATGACAGAATCAAAAACTTGTAGACAGGGGAAATGGAGAATGTGAAACACTCTTTTTGTGGGCACTTGTCGCCACAGGCCCCCAGCCGGTAATAATTAGCATTGAGTCCACGATTGCAGAAGGTTGATCAATTGCTTTATTATATAATCTTGTACTATATTATACTATACTTATTAAGAAATTCAGTAACCCTTACAGCCAGTCCGATACAGCTTTGACCTAATTGGTCAATCAATCCAAACACCATCCAGTGTCCAATTAAGAAATCACCCTTTGGTAAACAAATCTCCATGACACATTCCACATGTGCACAACAGCAGGTGCAACAAGCGGAGATAAGAATTATTTCTCATTCTTTTCTCTGATCTTCTCACAGCCTTCCCCAGGAAAACGCCTGGTAAAGTCTGTGCCTGCTCTCTGTGGCCAGAGAGCTGCTGCCACAGGCACTCACCAATTATACCAGGTCAATATGAAGGTATCTGCACCCTGAATGAAAGTGCATGTTGTAAGTGTAAGGAGAGAGCCACAAAACAAGAACATACAGAGAGAAACCTGGCCAATATACAGTAGTGTGGATGGTGAAGACAGCAAAACTTATTAATCACACAAATTGGGAAGGATATGTAGATTGTGAAGGTGTTTATTTTTTTCAGTTGGGAGGATAAGGAAAGGGAGGGAAACAAAACACAGAGAGACATAAACCCTGGCCAATTAGTCTTAACAAACAATAATCAGGGACAAACCTGGTCAGTAATTCTAATTGATGGACTATCGAGAAACAGCAGACAAAACAGGAACTTGCAAAGAGGCTAAGCCAATAGCCATCACATGAGAAGTTGTGGTAAAAAAAGGGGAAACATAACCCTTGTTCTTAGAAGAGGGAAAAGGAAGACCTGAGGTAAAATAGTCCAGTCGGTCTCAACTCTGTGACCAGCAAGATCATGCAGCAGATTCTCCAGGAAACTGTGCTAAGACACCTGGAAAATGAAGAGGTGATTTGGGACAGCTAACATGGCTTCACTTTTTAGTACATATCAGTACTTAAAAGCGGCCTATGAGAAAGCTGGGGAGAGGCTTCTTACAAGGACATCTAGTAACAGGACAAGATATAATGACTATAAACAGAAAGATGGTAGATTTAGATTAGATGTTAGGAAAATGTTCTTTACTGTGAGGGTAATTGGATACTGGAATGGGTTGCCCAGTGAGGTAGTAGGTGCCCTGTCCCTGGAAGTATTTAAGGCCAGTTTGAAGGCAACTTTGAGCAGCTTGGTCTCTTGGGAAGAATTCTTGCCCATGGCAGTGGGGGTTGGAACTAGATTATCTTTAAAGGTCCCTTCCAGTGCAAAACATTCTATGATTCTATGCATCCTATGATTTTATGACTGAAACAAACAACATGTCTGGGGCTGTTTTTTTCTTAGTTTGTTCATTTTGTTACCATTGTTACAGAAAAACAGTGTGAATTTACCCATTGTGCAGGTTCTTAGGTTAGTATTCTGCTTTTTACTTTAATTCCTGAAAACAAGAACAACTGGAGAGTTACAGACCCAGGTGTCTCACCTCAGTGCTAGTACAAAATTCATTTAGAGTGTAATTAAAGTGAGGTTGGCATACTATTTGACTCAGTATTACATAGGTACAAATTCATACATGTGATATTTATGCCTTTTTAACCCATAAGAGTTTTTACTAAAAATTAATAAACAATAGATTTATACCACCCTAATTAATGTAATTTATGTCTCTTTTTCTGACAACGGGGTACATAAAAGTTCATTACAATTAAGGAATAGCTAGAAGATAAAAGGGTAAATCTTGTCACAGATTTTAAAACTGGTTAATCAGTAAGAAAGGAATCACAAGGACTGTTCCCAGGGATATAAGGTGCACTATCTGATTAGGCAATAAACTACTGATTTATATTTAACACATTCTTTAAAGTTAGTAAGTGTTCTTATTCATATTTCACAATCAGGAAACTGAAATATAGTGCTATGTCAAATTCAGCTCTTGATAGCTATGAAAAGTGTGACAAGCCACTTTTATAGTGTTTTCTCTCTTTGACAACAGAGGTCGAGCTGAGACAGCAAAAATTTGTGGAATTGTCCCACCTTAAGCTTAATTTGATAATGAAAAGGGAAATATGTATATTTTCTGTCATTGTGCTACGAATCTAAGTAAATAAAAGATTTTTTTTTTAACCAAGATTAGGAAAAAAGCTGAAATATTTCTAAAACAATCTGAAAATTTCAGCACATTTGAACAATAGTGTGATGTTAATATCTCTTTTATTTTATTTGAAAGTATGATCTGCCCAAAAAAAAAAGGCCAGAAATATTTTTAGCAATTGGAAGTCAATAACAAAATGTCTGATTTAGATTCAAAGCTCAGCACTTCTCATCATATTTAGAATATTACACAACATGAGTCATACAATCTAAGCCACACCTGCCAGCTTAGAAATTTTCTGTGTCCAGTATGCCTTTGGAGTAAAACCTATGGGATTCATTTTGAATGAATCTTGGTAATTGTTTCTTGGTAATTTCCAATTATATTTCTGCCACCTAATCTTTATTTGGCAAATAATTATAATTTTTATTAGTGCAAAGCACTAGCCTTCAAGCTTCATCTGGCCATAACAGGTCATGCTGGAGCCTTTGCTGATTTGAAATGGTCCTGGAAAGCACTTTGCAGATGAAGAGGAAAGGCTTGGCTGCTAGTAATCTATTTAGACAACCTTCATCAGATCTGGTATTTGAAAAATATACAGTAATTCTTTTCTTCTTTTTTACTTTTTTCTTATGGATACTGCTAATATCCAGAAATGCTACTAAGATTTTCTGTAGTAGTAGATCTACTGTCAGCTCGTGATCGGCTCATGATCTGTTTACAGATTTTATAGGGGATAATAAATAGCTTCCCAAAGGTTTCTCACTCCACAATAGTTATCCACCTGTTGATCCCAGGTTTCTTTAATGGTTTATTGCCAAATATTCATCTGTAAATAAAAAAGACTTTGATTAGTTCTCTCAAACATAAATCCATCACTTCTTCATGATACCAATACAGAAAGATGCCATTATGAGTTTCTGAAACCAATGTTCTTCTGTGCAGTGATTTTTCTGATTGTGATTTTTATTTCAGCAGGCTGTGTCTTAAAAAAAAGCTAGCATAAATAACAAATGCCTTTTTCATCCCTTGTGCTGAGTTACTTGAATTGCATGGATAAAATGGGTCTGAGTATTTTAGTATTTGAAAACAGTTCACACAAATATATTTTGTCTGCTACAAAAAAGGGCTTTGGTTATCTTGGACATTTACTGCTTGATTTTACAGCCAGGGAATTTGTGGAGGGTGCTACTCATTAAGACACCTGTTACTGAGCATAAAACAAATAAAAATTATTCACAGTAAATGAGAAAGGTTATGCTGGAAAATTCTCACTGTATAAGAATATTGTATATGTATCTCTATAGTCAGGATATTTGATGCAAGATGGGAAGGTCAGCTATTCTGTTGTTACTGGTCCTGAATTTGCTATGTAGTTCTTCATATGGTGCATGTTTGTTTGGTTCATATATGGTTTATAGTCCTGGGGTCTCCAGTATAATCCTGTGCCCTTTTTGTTATTGTCCCATAACATTACTTACCCTGCAACCCAGGGCTCCATTGTCAAAGCCTTTTCTGTCATTCCAGACCTATTTGCATCCAAACTACATTTTTAATTCAACAGTGGATATTTCTATCCACATAAGTCATCAATACATTAGTATTACTATAAACATTGGGATTATGCCACAAAATTTTACAAAGCTGAGCAAAGTGAAATGAATGAGGTAATAAGTACTTGGTCATTAGAAAATTGTCATTACAGTTAAACAAGCTGAAAAATGCTCTAGGCAGGCTAAGGGGAGCTCTGATGCAGCCTGATGAGCCTTGGCCCAGTTGGTGCAAAGCCTCTGGCTTGTAATTAGCAATAGCAGTGCTATATCTGTGGAGCTAAATGGCTCGAGGGCAAGGTGACACCATCTGGCTTGCTCCTTCTCTACTCTAGGGCTAGCTTGTTGACTACTTCCAAACACATAACACTTGATTCTGAGTCTAATCCTGGTGCTCAGTGGTAACTTACTTGAAGAGCCCATTGCCATTGTGTTTGAGTGTGACTTTCAGCTCAAAGTATTCAAAAGAAATTGAGACTTTTGTGTGGAGGTCGAAGAGAGACATCACTTCTTTAGTTCAAAATTCAGCATGAATATTGCTCTGTGCCATGGGGTGTGGCCTTACCTTGAGGAAGAACTCTTTGAAGACCTACTTGAGCAAAGCCTAAGTATTGGAGGACAGAAAAGAATGAAGGGGGTCCATTTCCCTCCCCTTTCGAGGGCAACCATGGACTCCCCATTAATGTATTAATGCTTTATTCTTGAAAGAGGTATTTTGGAAAGGAGTGGTTAGCTAAGAAATCAGGAAGAAAATTAATGTTCAACCAGTGTCGATGATAAGGGGATGAATGCTCAAGCTTGTTTGACTGTGTAGATGTATCCATAAGTCTCAATATAAGTCCATGTATTTTGATTAGAACTCTGAAGTTTTGAAAGTGTCTGGACATATAGTCAACACTTTGTTGCTCTTTCCATCTTTTAACACCTTTGTCAGACAGGTAGTGACACATATTTTTATATATTTAGTGTATCAAATGTGACAGTGTTATTAAAATTACCCATACATTCCTACCCAGAGGTCCATAAATAATTTCAATTATTGATTTTAATGGTATACCTGCTCCAATTGCTTCATTGCCATTAATTTTTCATTGATGTTCTTTGTTTTCCTGCTGATACTAGCTGAATGAATGAAGAATATTTCCTGTAGCATTGCAAAATAATCTGGAAGACAGAAAAAAGTGTCTATTATTTTTCCATTTTAATAAATGCAGTCTTGTTAAATACGTTATATTAGAGGAACTGATAGGACTCTATCAAATGTGTAACTGTAGATGCATTGTCCTATTATTTTTTAATTTTAATAGTGATAAGACAATCTTCTTTAAAGGAATGACATTGGTTAGCACTCTGAAAAAAGGTCATTAGTTTAGAATTTCTTGATTAAGAACATTTGGAAGAGCACAGAGGCTCAGAGATTAAAAAATAAATTAAATGCAGGAGTGTCTTGAAGTGCATATCTCGAAGAATTTGAAAGAAAAACTTCTTAGCATTTAAAGATAATAGCACTACAGGAAATTCTAGGATAACCCCCCCAAAAATTAATCTAAGGAAACACTAAGAAGTGGGTTAGCTTTTGCAGTACTCTAATTCTGCAGTCACTTAGATTTAATCATGTTTGCCATCTTTCCCACATCTTTTGTAGATATGTAATTATGCATTTTCCACTGAGAGCAGGAAAGGATGTCCAGGTTTAGATGTGCCAGACAGCTCTCAGGCAGAGTGCAATAGGCACTATGAGACACTAGGAAAGAATACATCCCCTCTCACCTGCCCCTGCTTTCAAGGTAGGTGAAATAAAAACTATTCTAGCATATGGAGGTAAAAACAAGATCAAGGCTCTGTCACTTGCTTGGAAGCCAGAAAAAAATATGAAGATTTTAAAGCCAAGAGAGGGGAACTGAGGTGTTTGGGAATAGACTTGACAGAATCATTTTAATTGGGATGCCTTAAAACCAACATTTCTGAAGTACAGGGAGAAAAGCTGTCTAACATCATAGTTCAGCATTATATTAAACTACTCACAAATCCCTAATGACACTTGTCATTTTTGTAGTGTGTCCAGTTAGTTATTTTTAGAAAGAATGTCAATCTACACAGGAAAACAAATTTCCTTATTGAAGGCATCAATGATCAAAACTTTTTGGCCTATCTTTAACAGAAATTTTGGTTAGATTTAAAAAAATTGTTTGACATATAAGGTTATCAAACCATCTTCTAGAAAATTATTTCAGGGGTTGGTTTTACTTTTTATTGAATCAAATAATATGTACAAACTGGCTGCTTTTCTGTACTCTAGTACAAGTATTGATGCCAAAATGATTTTTGCTACATATATTTGTAGCTCTGTAGACTATTATTCTACAGTTACATAGTTCCTAGCTAACTCCAGTATTTTCCCTACCCTGATAGACAGAAGGACAAAACACATGTCAAAAGGCTCCTATCCTATCTTGATGCTTCTGGGAGCTCAGGTTAAAACAGCTTCTCAAGACACTTTCTTATAAGGAAAGTACAGCCATTAAAGCAAGTAACAAGAAAGGG
The DNA here is from genome assembly GCF_026979565.1 of Vidua chalybeata. Classification (NCBI taxonomy): domain Eukaryota; kingdom Metazoa; phylum Chordata; class Aves; order Passeriformes; family Viduidae; genus Vidua; species Vidua chalybeata. The sequence goes on along the minus strand of NC_071531.1, from coordinate 44,100,572 downwards.
GGGGTTCCAGAAGAGGGCTAAGCAAGAGAGGAATTATCTTATTACTTGTGCTACTAATTGGAAATTCACTCATTTCAGGTTAATGCAGTGATAAGAAATTTTTCAGTTTACTACTGACATTGTGATCACTTTTAAAGAATTTGGAAATACAAGCTCACTTTTCAAATTTTGGCATGGGGATATAGCATAGCTAGTGATGTCTCTAAGACTACTAGGATAATGTAGCAATTATTAGAATTTCTTAAGACTTCAGAATAGTCCAGTTGCATTCTGTATTTTTATTTTTGCTCTCTCCTCAAAGCATCAAAACAGCATTATTTGTAGTTTCTATGCTACAGTGTAGTCATTTGCCAGAACAGATAATGGCTCATATAATTTTTAGCTAATTTTTCTGGTGAAAGTGCTATAGCCGAAGCACTACGGCAAAAATCTGCATAGGTTTTTCTCTCCTCCCTAGAACAGGAAAAGAATGTTTCCTATGCATGAAATTTCAGAAGGGCTAACTTACAAAACTGAATAATAATGACATATACAAGTTATTTTCTTCTAGTCATCAGGCCAAAGAGCAGAACTGTGCAGCACAGTGAGGCATAAACACTGTGAATAAGCTCTCTTTTGGCTGTTTTTCAAACTGACAATTGCCTAAAAACTGGAAACATGTTCTACATTTGACTCATTCATCACACAAGAATGAATTCTTGTAAAAGTGTACCTAATAGACAAGAATACCAAAGCTCACCATCAGAAGCCTGCTGCAAATAAGTAACAGAATGTTTAAGCAATTTCAACACTCGAACACTCGTTCATAACAATTCCTTACAGAATTCTGGCTTTAGACATTTCTGTAGGAGGCCATATTGAGAAAAAATAATATTTTTATAATTTGTATCAAAACTGCTACTACAAAGCACTTGTTTCTGCAATTCATTTTCTACATTAGATTACATAAAGATTAACACTTCCTAGGCCTTTAAGCATTTTCTGGGAGGCTCAGGCTATAACTGATCTCACAGAGAGGCTAGCTCTAATTGATTATTTCTTGCATGCAGGAGACACATAATTTTCTAAATTCTGAATGCCTTTTATTAAGCAAAAGGAGTCGAAAGCTCTGTAAGTATATAATTTCTTTGTATATTAGCATACAGTGGGCAGACCCACCACTCCTTTTTCCAAAAAGGCAGTTATAGTAATCCAAAGTCCATCATTACAGCTTAGTTATTTGCATGGAATATCTATATTACCATTAAGATTTTGGGAATTCATAGTTCCCTTCTCTCTTTTTTTTTTTTTTTTTTTTTGTGTTTGTACAGAGAGCAGTTTATCCATGGCATTCAATAAAGATTTTGTCTGTGCTAGTTTCTGCTGTTGTAGACAATGACAGAATAAGAAAGCACATGTTTCAGTGCACAAATGATGAGCTTGAGTTTTGCCACAAGCTGATAAGAAGTCATGAAATATAAATTAACGAATTCAGATGATCAGAGCCAAACAACTCTACCTCTAAGGTTGAGCATGTACAAGTTTCTCATGCAAACAAATCCTCACTTTGTGAAGAAAGCAAGTATTCTAAGGTGCTTACTATCAAGATAGGTCAATCATGGCACAATTAGCTCTAATTAGAAATCCCACAGGCTATTAAAATTGTTTACCTTCTGTTGAGATAAGCACAAAAAGGTACATAATTTTTCCCACTTGTGAAAACATCAAAGAAAAGTATTTCCGATCTGAACCATGAAACCAATTATAAATGAGGACAAGCACAGCAGTGACATCAACAGAATTTAGGAAACCATTTGTATTGCTAATTGCAGCATTTGAGCTAGCTGAGGAAGTATATAATGTTCTTCCTATGAGGCTCAAAATAAAGGGTCCCAAATAATTGGGACTTTTAAATAAAAAATCTCACAAGGAGAAACGAACCAAAGACAACTCTCAGGCTTTCTTACAAGTTCTATAGCTATTTCAATTCTTATCTCAATATCTGAGTAAAGAGGTAGAATGGTAATAATGTTTTGCTCCAATTCAAGTACATAAATTAATAGCCTTGTTTTCAAAAGAATAGATCAATGCCTAGATCTTGTTCATTTTTTTAAAAGCTAACATATAATAAAAAATTCAAATAGGAAATGAAAGGATGAGAGAAATCCACAGTTTTTTCAACTCAGTTTTTTGAAATTCTATTGTCTATAGAGAGGAAATCAAGTTTCATAAAAAGCAATGTATGTGGATTTTACAAGTTAAAAGCTTACATGTCACTTTGCATTAAAATTGAATTTAGGGAGAAAAACTTTTAGCTTCTTTACTAAATGAGGAAGAAAGTGTTGCACTAAATCCTGCTTTAGGTGAAGAAAATATCCTGCTCTGATAGACCTTTTTTAGCTAAGGACCAACAAGAATGTAGTTTGGAGCAAGGTTTTTGCCCAAAAATGAGGCAGCATGCCACATACTTTTTTTTTTTTTTTTTCCTGATTTATCTGCTCTGCTAAATGTGCTTAGGTGCTACTGGCAAGAAAATTATTTAAGCAGTGATTTTAAAAATATCCATGAAACCATTTAAACTGTACTTAAACAGTAAACCACACAAATAGCACTCCTCTGGATGCATTTAATGTGCTTGAATATGTCAAGAGCAGGACAAGAAAACTGGTGAAAGGGCAGGAAGGGAATAAAGGTCCAGTGTGAAGCATCTGCAAACTCTGGCTTTGTCTAGTTTGGAGAAAAGGACACTGAGTGGTGGAAGTGGAATTGCAGATGTTAATCTCTTCTCCGTGGAATCCAGTGATAAGAAACATAGGAACAGCTCAAAGCTGCATCAGGGGAGGTTCAGACTGGATATCAAAAGCATTCCTTTACTAAGAGGGTGGTCAAACTGTGCAACAGGCTGCCTAAAGGGGTGATAGATGCCCCAAACCTGTCATTGTTTGAGAGCCGTTTGCACAATGCCCTTAATAATATGCTCTAAATTTTGGTTACCTTTGAAGTGTTCAGTAGCTGGGCCAGATGACCATTGTGGGTTCCGCTGGGCCAGATGACCATTGTGGGTTCCTTTCTATTCTATTCTATTCTATTCTATTCTATTCTATTCTATTCTATTGCAATACATTCAATTTTAATATTTTTTCAGGTAAGTATGAAATCACCAACTCCACATTTGTGATAATAGATTTGTCAGAAAGTTTATTATTGTTTATAATTATTTTAATTCAAATAAATGCAATGAAAACTGTTAGGAGCTCATTAGAGCTGCAATGGGAAACTAATTTTAATTAAGGTCATAATTTGACTTTCAATATTCAAATAATATAAAGGCATATTTTTCATTACACATTGCTCTTGAAGAATGAAAACTATGAACTTCATAACTTTTTATGATAACTCTAGTTATTATAAAAGTTATTTATTTGAATTTTTAAATTATTATTATTAATATTTGAGAAATAAATATGCCTAAAAAATTAACCAATATTTAGATCATCCCACTATGCGTGTAGAAAACATTATTGAAGCCACTATATTTTATCCTTTGCGTAACAATATCTTGGCTGGTTGGCACTTGCAAACAGAATTTTTAGGCTTCATCTAACATGATGTCTGGCTGATTATTTATTTTTAATTAAAATAATACAATCCAAAGGATTCTAATCCCTTATACCCCTGACATAAATGAGATTACCCATACCTTTGCCACCTACTGGATTAACCTGCCTCTCTAAATGTATGTCCACCAGAAGGGAGTAATCACGTTAATGTATTTCATCCAGCCTCTCTGAAGTTGCACAGGAAAAGATGGGGCTTATAATGAGACCATGAGATTTACAGATATGAGCTATAGCAGACCAAGGAGGTGGTAAAAATAACAACAAAAAAGAAATCCTGAATCCAGTATTTCTAAATCAAGTAGCCTGACAGCTGATTACATGGAGGAAGCTGTGGGTCAGGAATTTCTGGTTATCACAGTTCAGGCAATATGGTACAAGGAAAGAAACAGACTAGACAGAACAGTTTAGGCTTTTGAAGATGAATTCCTAATCCATTAATTATACACAGAAGCTCATGGGAAGTTAATGAAACTCAAAGGCATCCACTGTTGGCATAAAAGTGCAAATCCTGCTGTTTAGACTGCTGACTGAAGTGGAATGCAACACTGTTATTTCCATCTATAAGTAGGTTTCGTGTTGGTGAAAATTAAAATGCTCAGAGTAGATCTGACCCCAAATAATTTTGTTTTCAAAGTTATCATCAGAACACTATGTTTAGCTTACTTTCTTTTGAAGTCAGATTTTTGGGGTATGAACAGTAAGAACATTAAATAAATTTCTCCTTCTCTCAATAAAAAAATAATAGTTCTGGAAGGAATTTACTCTGTGTTTTATTTAATACGTGATCTGGAACTGTTTCTGTAAAATACTGTGTCTTTCATATAACCAGATTGAATTGCACAGAATCTCTTCCTGCCTTGTATCAAAGCCCTATATTTAAAGATTCTGTAAAAAGCACTTGCTGAACATGGTCAACATTTCTGTAATACAAGTAGGAAAGTTATCATTATTCTCCTTCCGTGATTCTGACAGAAATAAAGAAAACATGGCTATTTAAATCTATGGCGATTGTCATGGTCAAATGATGGCCAAGCTTCACAAGTATTAAATCTTTCCTTAATTCTGAGTTACGCAAGTTAAAATTGGTCTAAATAAAATCTTTATAATTACCAAAAATACAGTAATAAAGGGATATTTTTTAGATAAATGAAGGATTTTGTCCTCTTTGCAGAAATAAGGACAAGGAAAGACAAAGAAAAAGCTCCAGAATTTTCAGCCTATTTCTTTTCAAAAATAATTTTTTTTTTCATTTACCCACATTTTCCTTACTTCAGTAGAGACTGTCATGCTGAGGTTGCTTTGTGTACTAATGTACTTTGAATAGGCTCTTTTAGTACAGTCAATAAATAATTTAAATTTTGTAATCCAATTAGAACATATTAATATATACATATATATTAACATTTATGTCATACAATTATAACATAACTATTACCTGTTCTCTGTAGTCTAATACTGAATTTCAAATATAAATCTTAGCTTCATACCATAGAATGAACTGTTGAAGTAACCTTGATTTATGACTTTCAAGAGGAACTATCAAAACAGAATTTTAAAATATAATAAAAATCAATTCCATCTGAAATTAGCAGATTCAGGACCTTCAAGCTGAACTGTTTTATAATTAGGTTGAGAAACCTGTTAATCTAATGAGAAATTCCTACTCATTGTAGGAGTAACAAAATGAGGTTTGCTGGGTGGAAAAGACAAAAGCTGGGGCAGTTGCAAGTTTTCCATCAAAATTCTGTGTTGAGAGTAAAGGGCAGGGAGAATCTATGTAAGTCATCATGATAATAAAAAAACTTTCTTAGAAGTAGCATTTATTTTGTCATTTCGACACAGAAAGTTGGGGGTTTTTTTGCATTTTCTTTAAAAGAAGAGTTTCCTATCACATGGGATGTCTGAGGTGTTAAATCACAAAAAAGGACAAAATATTGAAACACTGAAAGACTTTGGAACTCCAGAATTACTACTGAGAGTCATTACTTCATAATTAATCTGAAAATGAGATTCTGCAGCTAGCATCACTATTTTTCTTTTTATTGTTAGTTTATCAAGATTTATCTAAAATGTTAATTGCATGTACTGTATAATTCCACTGCAGAAAATACGTGGTAATATTGCAATACAAAAGTACCCAGCAAAGTTCATTGATGTCGTCTTTACAATGAATAAATTATTACTACTCAATATTTCAAAATATTTAAATTATTTCATTTAGATTTATTTTCTTTTCTTATTTTTTTACTGTGATATACCATTTTTTCTATTAAAGTAAAAAATAGTATTCATTAATTCTTCTAAATAGGAGATACTATTTTAATGGAATACTACCATGATTTACTTTCTTGAGTTAAAAAAGTAAGCTTCCTTCTACCCATGAGGTTCCTTCACTCTTCAGCTGAAGAATGCTGATGCATTTATAATCCTTAATTGCACTTTTATAATACGTAAATCCATGGATTATAGCCACAGGTAAGAAAATCTGTTTCTCCTGGTAAAATACTTTGATCTGAACACTTAATGTAATGCAGCTTTCAATCCCCAGAGCAGAAAAATTCTGGTAGTGTTACTAAGAAAATGCAAAAATTATTAATTTTTTTTTAAGAATTCATTTTTATCAGCTAATGTTACTCCAAGGAGAAGACAAACCAAGAAATGCCCTATTTGTCCTTGATTCTATAAACACTCTTGTAATCTATATTCTTTGGCCAGATTTAACAAAATATTGTGAGGGACACTGAGAAGAGGATAAAATTCAAAGACCAGTTATTCAATATCAGTTTTAGCTGCATAAAATTAGACTGCAGCCAGGGAGAAGGTAGATTTGTACTGCTACCCACATTATCAATGACGGTTTCTCTCCCTCTGTTGAAGAAGGAAACAAAATCTGGAACACCTGCATCTTGCATGTTTGCAGCGATCTTGTTTGCACGTTTGCATGTTGTAACATGCAAACATGATCACTGCAACAGCTTCCCATGTCTTGTTTGAACGTTCAGGTTTCTTCACCTTTCAGTAACTCATCATACTTAGTCATTAACGAACAAGTAGCTCCAAAGTTTGTTTTCCAGATTTAGCATATATGTATATTTTGGGGGAGTTGGGAAGAGAGGAGGGAGGGTTTCAAGTTTTGAATGCTAATGTTGATTTCTGTTGTCACCTGGGGACATGGTTTAGTGGTAAACATGGCAATGGGAGGCTAAAGGCTGGACTCAATGGTCTTCATGTACTAAGTAAGGTTTTTCCAACTTTAACAATTCTATGATTTTTTCTCTCTGCTTGCAAATGTTTGTTATCACAGTATTTTTTGAACATCAAACCAGGAAGAGTAAGAACTCTTATGATAGAACATCCTCTTGGATTATGCTCCATAGAGATACAAAAGAGCCCATCAAATTTTATTCTATTAATATGTTTATCCAAAATGAGTAAAGTTTCTTAAACTTTCCTCCTAATGCTGTGCATAATAAATATTGCTTCAAAATGCATTGAGTTTTTGAGAAAATAAATTATTTATTTGAACATCTGTGCACTTAAAAGTAGTTACAGTAATCTCCTTAGTCAAATGGTTGTCAAAAATAGGAAATTGTTCAATTTCACAAGATTGATGGAAAATTGAACTATATTGTCTGTCCACTGCAATATATTATTTTTGCATAGAAACTAATCCTTAATTACTGAATAATCTCTGGAAGCAGAAGACTCTTAATAATTTTAAAGACAATTACATAAAATAGAATTTGCAGAAGAATATTTGTAGGTGTTCCATTCAAGTCTAAATAATCTTGCCTTAAGAAGATATTCAGCTTACAAAAAGGCATGGGTCACTAACTGCAGTATCTAATAATCAAATTTTGTCATTAAAATATCGTTATCACTATTTAATATACATTAAATATACATTGAAACACATTTACCTTTTTTTATTTTTTTGCAGTTCTCACACCTGAAGATTTGTGGTCAATTACTTATTTTTCCTTAGTTGCTACCATCCAGTGTTGTTTTCCTACTACAGGGGTATATTCTTAAGCATCAGTTTCTTTACAAACTACTTATTTTCAGGCTGTTTCCCCTGCCTTCTCCAAAATGTCAGGTTTTGCAATTGAATGAACTTAAAAGTTTTGACTTTTGCACAGAACGACAAGTCTTCAGTGTCCTTTGAATGTAATTACTGGATGGGTAGGTAGCATAAGATAATACATTTCTTTGACTACTTTGAATTGTAGATGATAAAAGAATTCCTCCTCAGAGAATTTCTTTCTAAATTACTTTCATTTCATTCATTACATAGGATCTTTGTTCAGGAGATATGTATGACAGCTGATTAAAAAATCCCCTCCCAATTCCTTCTTATTTAATTTCAATAACATTAGATTCAGAAAGGGGCAATAATTAGTTCAGCCGAACTCAAAGAGATTTCAAATCTTAATTATAGACCATGCACACCCAAGTCACTCAAACAAGGAAGGAATATGACTATTTTGAAAACCCATTGCCAATCTATTTTTTCCTATTTACTGACATAGTAGATACTGTGATCACCTTTCTGAATATTTAAGTTATGATTTATCCAATGTTTATAATGTAAAGCATGCATGCCATCTGGATGTTTTCATGTCATCCTTGAAGCTGAATCAATATAATTTGCTTAGAACAGTTGCCTCAGCATACAGATCACTTGAAATATGAATGGTAGAAGTGTAGGAAATGACAGCTTTGCATCATATAGCTCAGCTGCTCCAGACTTCGAGCACATCCTGTCTGATTTTTTTGTTCAGATTTTTTTTTTTTTAAGTAGAAAAAAAATGTTTTCTGAATCCAGTGGGAATATTCTTACACAGGTACTGTGTGGAAAAAAAGAGAAATAAGGTCACATGCCCCACTAGTTTGGGGTAGGGATAGGTAAAACTCCTGATTGTTGTAATGCAAGTTTGCCTAAGTGAGAAACTCTAAATTTGGCATTAATAATGTTTCCCCATTACAGTTCTTTGTAAAATGACTTAAATGCAGAGCATTCTTCTTAGCTTTTCTGGCAGAATCCACAAATCAGTGCAGTATTCAAGAACTTAAGGTATTTTACTAGATATACCACTTAGTAGCAAGTGCAATTCTTTGAAAATAATAATTTAATCTCACTTCTAACTAATAGGCCCATAAACTAATCAGCTGGTCTGCATCTGTGAATATCATATTATTGGTTTGCCTTTGAGAAGAGTAGAGGATATTTGAAAAATCAATCATCTGGAGCACTGTATTTGTCCATTAATAAGAGTATCACATTTTGATGAGGTTACAGACTTTTTGTACTAACTGAAATTGATGATAAGTGAGGCCTTTCAAAGGAGATAATTCTTGAGTTTCATTTAGGGAAGTGGTACTCAACTTTTAACAGCTGAGGAGCATGCAGCTGTTTAGGAAGGTTTCTCTGTGATTTTTCACACTTTTAAGTTCCTATGCCAAATTAATTCCAGGGTTTTTTTTTTTTTTTTCTTCATCTAATAATTGATAATATTTTTCTCAGGAGATACAACTCTTTCTGATATTTAACACCAGAGGTACTGCATGGACTGCAAATTATTTTTCCAGAGATCTTTTGTATCACTAAGAGAGTTGCAGCAACCCAAGTCTTCTTTTCATTTTACCTTTCTTCTTTTTTATGCTTATCTAGACCTAAAACTCTGTTATAAACACAAAACTTTTTCCTGAGTTATCTTATATTTATGAAGCAGATAGTTGAGACCATGCCTGGAGTACTGTGTCCAGGTCTGAGCACCTCAGAAGAAGGCAGACATAGACACACCTGAGAGAATCCAACAAAGGACCACAAAGATTATGAAGAAACTGAAGAAAGGCTGAAAGAGCTGAGACTCTTCAGCCTAGAGAATGAAAGGCTCAGGGAGATCTCATCAATGAATCTATATAAATACCTGAAAGGAGGTTGCAAATATCATGGAGTCATAGAATTGTTTTGGTTGGAAGAGATTTTAAAGGTCATCTAGTCCAAATCCCCTGTAATAAGCAGGGACATCTTCAAGTAGATCAGGCTGCTCAGAGCCCTGTCCAATCTGACCTTCAGTGTTTCCAGAGACAAGATATCTACTGTCTCTCTTGTCAGCCTGTTTCAGTGACTCACCACCCACATTGTAAAGACATTCATCCCATCTACTCCTATTTAGTTTAAAACCATTATCTTTTGTCTTATTGATACAGGTTCCATTAAAAGTCTGTCCCACTCTTTCTTATAAGCCCCCTTCAAGTATTGAAAGGTCACAGCCTTCTCTTCCAGAGCCTTCTCTTCTCCTGGATCCAGGATCTTTCTTCATAGGAGACATTTTCCATCTCTCTGATAAGTTTTGTATCTCTCCTCTGGACCTGCTCCAATAGGTCCATGTCTTGCTTGAGGGCTCCAGACCTGGATGCAGTACTCCAGGTGGGGTCTCATGGAGAGGCATAGAGGGGGAGAATCACCTCCCCTGACATCTTGACCAAGCTTCTTTTGCTGCAGTTCACAATTACAGTTGGTTTTTTGAGATGAAAGCACACATTGCTGGCTCATGTCCAACATTTTATCCACAAGTAGCCTCAAGTCTTTCTCCACAGGATGGCTCTGAATCCCTTCATCCCCTGCGCTCTATTGATACGAGGGGTTGCCCAGATCCAGGTGCAGGACCTTGCACTTGGTGTTGTTGGGCTTTGTGAGGTTCATAGAAGCCAACTTCTCAAGCTTATCCAGATCCCCGTGGATGGCATTCTTTCCCTCAGATGTGTCAATGACACAAATCAGCTTGATGTCATCTGCAAACTTGCTGGGGATGCATAGATCCCAGTGTCTATCCCATCTATACTGTTGATGAAGGTATTAAACTGTACTGATCCCAAAGATGGAGCCAGATGGTTAATGACAGGATCACTGGTAATGGGAATAAACTGAAACAGAAGAGGTTCCCTCTGAATATCAAGAAACACTTTTTCACTTTGAGGGTGACTGAACACTAGTGCAGGTTGCCAGAGAGATTGTGGAGTTTCCATTCTTGGAGATATCCAAAAGCTGTATAGACATGGTCCTGGGCAACTGGTTGTAAGTGGCTCTGCTTCAGCGGGTTGGAAATTATTATCTCCAGAGGTCCTTTCCAACATAAACCACTCTATGATTCTCTGATTCTGGAACTCATGATAGTCCATTCTTCTCTCTGAAATGCTGTTAATTGTTAATGTTCATGTGTAACATACCCATTGGCCTCGAGTCCTTTAGAAAATTCTTCCACTCATTTTCAGACCTGGCAGAAACTCAGTCTTCCAACACAATTTTTATTTGTCAAAGTTATAGGTGTCCTCAAATTTTCAGAGCACAGATTTTGCCTTTCAATGATGCTCAGTGCTTTATTCAATCCATTTTGAGGGTAGTACTGCTTCTGCACTTTCATTCCCTGCTCTTTTAACAAGGAAAAGAACAGTATTGTCTTCCTCAATACTGGTTCTTGAATTCTCCTGAAGGCTGGTTGTCATCAGGCATCATCCCCATGCAGAACTCATGTTGCCTGTAGAAGAAGACTCCTCAGCTGAAGTCAAGATCCCACTGAGCAGGCAGGCCTGTACTGTAAGTTGAAGTTTTCAGAGAAACAGTTATGTAGGATGAATTCTATTTGGAATAATGGTCTAGAAAGGTGCTTTTGTGTGACAGCTGGATCATAAAACTTTATATAGGAAGTCTGACAACAGAGAAGAATTTAAATAAGGTCCTTATATATCTATTACCTTAATAACCTTTTTCCTTTCTGTGCCATAGGTGATCAGGTACTCAGGAGGATTCTACAGAAACTGACACATGACTGTCTCATAAATTCCCTCTAAAGCAGCCATTTTTATATACTCTGTTCAAAAAAAATTCTAACAACTCTTCTGCACAGTAACAATTGTTGCTAGAGCTGTCCTGGATTGCCATAGACTTTGAACACAGACTGCATCCCCTTTATTTCACATTTCCTGCTTCACAGAAGGAATGAACAGGAGGTCAAGAGGAACATGGATGGAGACAAAACTGTAGCTATTAGCAGCCAGCTCTGTGTTAAAATTGCAGGGTAAGGTTTTTGCAATGTACTATCAGAATTATTCCCAGCACTGTTTTTAAGTGTGAATGTGAATATATAGGAAGAAAGTACTGTCAAACATAATAAGGTTTCTATGTTACTATTGCCAGTTATATTCTATCGAGAGTTACATACAGTGTTCACACACAATACTATATAAATATGTAACATATTTTTGTCTATTATAAACACAGGAGACAAAACTTATAAGCTATGGCTTGTAGGCTTTGTTTAAGAAAAAAATAGGTTTAAATGGTCTGCAGGTTTAAAGGAGAAGGTCTCTCTATCTCTAATATTTTGGAATCCAATGAGTACTACTTTAGTCTTAATTTTATTATTTCATTTATTGCTTGAAGTGAAGAGTTTAAAACTGTATTCTTTATTTAAAATGAGTTTAAAAATGTATTCTGATCCCCTTTCTATATTCAAAATAATGAATTTTTCTGAGATGACAAAGAAAACAGGCAGCTGTTTACAAGTTCCATCATTTGACAGAGTTTAAATATTTGAAAACAATTATTTTAATTTCCTTAAGAATCGTAGCCAAGGAAATTTCTTAATCTCCTCTGGGGACCTAGCGACTCTGAGATCTCAATTTTAATACTCCTCCTTTCTCACTTTTTTCTTACTTTCTCCCTTCCTTTCTTTATCTTTTTCTGTAGTTCTGTGCCTGCAATAACACACAGTGGTGTAAGAGCTTGGCAGAATGATTCTTAGAGGACAATGAGTATCCACATTGTATACCATGGAACACTGCATAAAAGTGTGTAGGAATGTTTAAGGGTGCAAAGTCTGCCAGAGGAGTGGAGGGGACTGCAGAGGGTAGAGGAAACTAAAGTTGGTGTAATCACATTAATAACTACCCTTCTGCTGCAGCAAAGAATAGTTGAACCAAACTATCCTTGTAACCATATTAAAACAAACTTGTACTTTCAAAGTCTCAGACATAGGCAAGGAGAGCAAAAAGAACCACTACAGCTGAGTAAGAGCTTAGAATTAAAGGTTTTGTTGCTTGTTTAAAAGATAGTAGTGTAAATGTGTCACAAAATCTTTTCTTTATTGTCTTGGTTTAAGACAAGTTAAGAGGTGGACACTCTAAAATGAGTTACCTCCCTTTCAGTTTTAATCAATCCCTTTCCACCAATACTGAGAAACAATTACGAATAGCTATAAGTGAAAAGAATAACAGTTTACTAAAAATCTGAAATAGCAACAGGAAAGGAAAGTACAAGTTACAAAGAACAAAGAGAAACTCAAAATAGTGGAGGAATTCCTCACCCAAGATGGTGCCCACTGAAAGAGCAGTGTGTGGGGAGATGAAGACAGTGGAAGCCCTTCTCCCTCTTACCCCTCCAGGAGCGGCAGCTCGGATGGTGAAGGTAGCTGGCACATTCCAGTGGCTGAAATTCAGTCGACAGCTGAAATGCATGGAGGGACTTCATCTTGTCACTAGCAGAAGCAGCGGGCAGCCAGCTGGGATGACTCAGAGTCTGCCTTTCCTGTGCCACTGAGCACTGCTGGAAGGATGGGGTGACCATATGGAGCAGCTGTAGACAGGTATTCGTGGAATTTGCTGTGCAGCAGTCCAGGACTGCAAAACACAACCTCTCAGAAAAAGCTGCCCAAAGAAGCCACCTAAAAAACCTCAAATAAATAAACAAACAAACAAACAAACAAAAACCACAAAAAAAAAAACCCCAAAAAACCCCAAAAAAACCCACAAAACAAAAAACAAAGACAAAGGGAAGCCTCTACCCACACTGCCTCAGCTTTCTCTCCCTGCAGAATGAAAGGGAAATAGCAAGAGCCAAGAGGAAACAGAGACTCTGTCTTGAGTGTCCCAGCCTTAAAGTACATTTGTACAACCCAGCCCCACAGTTTCGTTCACGACTGTGCTGCTGCATCTTAACAAGATACTAACAGATAGGGCACAGATAATAATAACTGATATGCAATACAATAACATTTTGGGTTACCCAGGATGTTTATAATGCTTTTAATTAGAAGCTATGATATTTTTCCTTGAAACAAAACCATTATTCCAAACAGATGGTGCATTAATTTAATTCTTGTACCTCCTGAAAATACGGAAATAAGACATATGTCTTTCCTTTATAATCAATGGAAAGGAAAATTCCTGTCACTTCACTTCCTGAGAAATCTCAGAAACCTCTTAGTGGAAAAGCATTTTTTCCGACAGAGTGAAAATGCAGCATGAACTGAGTTCCCTCTAAAAGACAAGGAAATATATAAGCAACCTCATCCTTACCAGGTAGTAGGACTGACCAAAAATGTAGAATAACTTAGTACCTGTAGAGTAGTAAAGGCATGACTACTTTCCCTCTCATAAGGTGGTCTGTGTAGTTAGGTGACAGCTGTAACAGCCAGATCCTTTTTTTAAAGCTGCTACCAACATGGCATATATTAATTGATGCCAACTGAATTAAAAAAATTCAAATATCACAGAACAGTCCATTTGCTGATGCACTTTTGGCTACTATTCCCCTAATAAAGAAAATTATTAAATTAAATTATGCATATTCTTTCAAAAATATAACACAGTTCAATTCATATTACAAGCTTCATCAAAAACAAGGTTTCATTATGAAGCTAATTAACATCTTATTAGATACACAGAGAGTCTATCTTTGGCTACAGAACTATATTATAGCAACTGCTTATATTGCTGTCAAGTGTACTTGAAACATCATGTCATCTTTGCTTCAGCACTTACACATATGGATACGATATCTTTAAATGTTGTATTTTGAAAACAAAAAAAAATCTTAACAATTCTGTGACTAAATTACTGCAAAATACAGTTGTTTTGCATCAAATATTTAATAGGATATCTGAGCTTTCTCATTTTTTGGGGGGGGGGATGTGGTTTAAGATGTATGAAAGAAAGTGGAAAGCTAATTTAATAAGACAGAGCCCAATAATTCTAAAAATTAAATACCTTCCTGGAGTTCAAGCCTGCCCTCATTTTCAGAGGTAACATTCCAATATAATTGTATTTTATGCACTCTTTTATGGATAAATGCAGAGAAGAGAGGAGATATATAAAAATAGGCAGATCCAATCTCTCAGTGACATTAACAAAGAATGGGTCAGATAGTTACAACTAAAATGCTGGTTCACAGCATAGTCCATTCAGATTGACTTTTTGCAAACAAATTATGTTAAAATATATGTGTCCAATTTTTTTAAACTAATCAGCATTAGAAATCTCAATTTATGATGACTTCAAGTTAGAAAAGTATATCTGCCTAACTGGTGAATGTACTCTTTAGATATTAATAAATCTCTATTGAAAATCATCAGTAGATTGACAGTGTTTACAGTGAGTAGTGAAGGTGCAAAGCTGAGCTATGTCAGCTTAGGCTCATGATACTTCCATGACTCTCTTGCTTGAAAAGAGCATGATAGGCCCTTGCTGGATTTTTTACCAACAGAGCCATGGTGTGTCAGACAATTTTTGAGTGACTTCTCTTTAAAGGCAACCCCACCATAACCTAACATTTCTGAATGTTTAGCTGCTATTCAAATGAAATTGTGAATTCAAGCAGTTGTTTTCTACCCAGAAAGGATTTCAATAAAATATGGTGCATGATCTGAACAACTCCACAATCCTACAGAATCAGTGACATTTGTACAGGCACAGGAGTCATGGAGAGACACTATAAATACCATCCAATAGCAAAGGTGAATTTGACTGAACTTTGTAAATTAGATATTATTGCCTTTGTTAAGTTCAGTAGGTGAAGGGAAGGAAGAACAATAATATTTGTATTAAATTTTATTTACCCTGTCCCTGGCACAGAGTAATATAATTGAATTAATCATTCTTAACAGAAGCCTGATAGGACATTATATCCCTTTGAGGAAACATGAATCCCTTCCAAACTGTAGATCTTTGCTCTTCCTAAAATCATTGTTATTCCTTGTTTATTTGTTTGATTTCATTGCTCAGAACATAAATTAATTTAAAATCTATTGTTTTCTTATAACTTTGCTAAATTTTAATATGGCTGGATCCTCTGTGGATCTAGATTGCATCATAACAAATGAACAAGAACACCATGAGAGAACCATTTTAAATACAACTGCAAATTAATGAAATTCATAAATAGTTGTGTTTAAATACCTTTTCTTTCTATTTTTTTATTATTATTTTTTATCAACTTCTGAAGATCCAAGAGGTCAAACAGGTGTGCTGTTTTCCTAGTCTCTGCTTCTTCACAGCTGAATATCTGGGATTCATTAATCAATAGCAGGTTCTTTTTTCCTTGTTTCTTTTCATTTCTGTCATTATAATCCAGTATCATTGCATATTTTATGCTGGATTATCTAAATTAGTAAAGTATATTTACAATCACATTATGAAATTATATTTACAATCATAAAATTCTGTTTGTAAACTCACCATGTCACTAAATTGTAATAACAGTATAAATCAAAATGAATATCCATAGCCTGATTCACAATATATGATATTATTCCCAGATTTGCAATAAAATTTTCTTATTCTCCTTTTTATAAACTTTTCTTCTAGGAATTGTTGAGGCAGAAGTTTTATATTGTTAATTTTAGATTATGTAACAAGTTGAAATATTTAAAAATGTATGCCTTATGAAAGATCAATTTAGTTGTTCACTATGCCACAATCTGTTCTTGTCTTTCTTGGGGTCCAAGTATTTGTGCTTACCTTTAATCTCTATAGGTACTGCAATGATATAACTTTTATTTAGGGTTTTTTAATAGACTTGCATTATTGGAATTCTACAGAAAATATAATTTAAAAGTCTCTGGTAAATTCCGGTTAGGCAGCTGCTAATAGAACAGCTGCAAAATAGCCAAGAGATTGAGAAAAAATGGTTCAAAAGACAACTTGGAAACTAAGTCTTCGTGCAGACTAGTTTCTGTAAAACCCTTCTGAGATTTGCATAACGGAAAGAGAGGACCTCTGAGTTCTTCCATGAGAACAGCCCAGTAGTCTGACTAATGAGGGATTTGTAAAAGGACCTTACATCCTTACATGGAAATTTTCTCTCCACAAACCACGACTACAGCATTCTTCAGTGGAAAGGAAGGTATACTTTATAGACCAACGAGCAATGTCTTGCAGCTCTGGCAGATACTCTTGCCACTGCACATTGCAAATCTAATTTTGTGTGATTACTTCCACCAAAACTGCAAAATGGTATCATGGGGAAAAAAAAAAAAAAAAAGCTCATGTACTTTCAGTAGCTGGTACAACTGAACTGAACAGTAATTTGTTTGGGGCCATATATTTTATTCTCTATTTCATTACTAAAACAAGATTGTTTATACTTCAGCTAACAAGTAAAGGAAAAGGTGTCTGTGTCTGTGACGCAAATAGGGAGTGGCAGGACAGCTGAAACGCCTTGACTTCATAACACTTCACCCATCAGTCTGCCTCCTCTTTCTGAAAACTTTGAAAAAACAAGAGAACAACAATCCAGGATTTTTGGATAGTTGGCTGGGTGGTTGGTTGGTGGCTTTTTGCTTTGAAATAGGGAAACAAATTTCCTCTCTTTCTTGTCCCTGACTTTTGGACACATGAACCATCTTTGACACAAACTGCATTTAGTTTGCCTTACACAGGCATCTGCACTTGAGGAATAGTTCTTCCTGTCTAGAAAGGCAAGGGTGTCCTACAAATCAGATATCGTATGTGCAAGTGCCATGTAGTTGTCTCAGATAACCTAGAGCCTTTCAAATATTTAATTAATTGAACTGCACTCACAAAATCAAGGCATGAGTTAGCAGCTGAGTTGCTCCTCAGACAGCATGAGTAACATCAGTGCTGCAGCAGGAAAGCTGGATGTGAGAGGATAATGTGAAGGCTAAAATTTCCTCCATCAATCTCACACATAGTTCTTCATTCTACTATTTCTACATTATACACAATTCTAAGAACATATACATTTAACTTTGATGCTAAACATGTTAAAATATTAGGAAATGCTACAAACCCAGTAAGATGAATGACATGGATATGTCTTGGTTTCACAGATGACATTGGAATGTAGATCCTTTTCTAAAATCTGAGAGGAAATGCAAGACAGACACAAGTGACTATGAAGCAATCAGTGTTTGGCATATGCCAATTCTGAAAAGAGACCATAAAGAGCTCAGATTAGGCTCTAGGCCAAAATGTAGGATGTAATTAAAAAATAGAGAAATTATCTGGCCTTCTATCTGGTATGTGAAAATCTCTGATAGGGTCTATTAAAACAAAAGGATTTTTGAGAATACTTATTTATAATTAGATGGAGATTTTATTTCAGACAAGGTCCATTATGTTGCCTGAAGACAGCTGAATGCCTTCATATTTATTATACATGACCATATGAAATAAAATACATCCAGTAAAAAGAAGTACAGTGAGAGTGAAACTGCACGTAAAAAGTAATTAATTAATTCTAACCATGTTTTCAATGTATTTGTTTCACTTGCTTTGAATATTTTAACAAAGGAACTTCACTAGCAATGCAGAGCACAAAAATTGATTGAAAATGTTGATGCTGGGTAAATAAAGACTGATAGGAAGAGTTTGTAGAGCCACACACAAACCCAATGAATAGGATTTTGAGATCACAATACAGCTGTTGCCAGCTTGTTAGCTGAGTTGAAAAATGAAGGAACACAGTCTGCACTACCTAGTATATTTGGCAGATTGCAATTTTTAAATATAAATAAGTTGTTCAGAAGCAATTTCAGGCTACTCCATGAATTTGATCAGTTTCTGCAGATTAAAATGTCTATATGGTAAATTCTTTAACTTTTGTGAAAGACTTAATTAACAAAGTATTAGGAATTATTCTCCTGGTTCAGATTTCTGTGTCCTTTGACGTACTTTAATTAGGTCTGGTAAATATTGATGGTATTGATCAACTGCCTTTTGACCCTCTCTTGAATTCTTTGCATACTATAAATCACATTGAAAATTAAGAGGATATATGAGTGGTCATGGTGTGTCACATCTAGGAGACGTTTTAGTTTTTTACTGCATCATTTTATTGATTTATTTCAATTGGATCTATAAATCCTGTGGGTTATTTTCCTAAAATGGGAAAAAAAGAGGGGCAAAACCCCACCAGTTCTTGTCATAAATAAAAATTTGTTTTAGTCTTCATCTTGACAATTTCACTACAGGATGGACTATCCAAGAAGACAAATGGGGAAGTCTGGTGGTTTGACCTTGGCTTGATGCTAGGTTCCCGCCAAAGCTGTCCTATCACTTCTCTCCTGAGCTGTTCAGCTCTCTCCTGAGCTGGACAGGGATGAGAGAAGATACTGAAAATTTTGTGGGTCAAGACATGAACAGAGAAAGATCACTCATCAGTTACTGTAATGGGCAAAACAGATTCAGTTTGGGAAAATGAGTTTAATTTATTGCCAACAAAATCAGAGTAGGCTAATGAGAAGTACACCCAAAACTGTAAACACCTTCCTCCCTGTTCTTAGGCTTAATTTTATTACCAGTTGTCTATCTCTTCCCCCCAATGGCACAGGGGAAAAGGGAGTGGGAGCTGCAACCAATTCTTCACCTGTTGCTGAGCCTTCCTGCTGATCCTTCCTATATAGTTATATAACATAAACCAGCTATATCTTCTCATCAGAGTCCCACATGTCAATAAAATTAATGTGAATCATGCAAACTCCTAAGCACATAAGCCATTGCTTTTTCAGTGAGGTACAGAATACAAAATTATTGTTGGTATTAAGAAAAGATGCCTACATTGTCTTAATTTTTTTTTCGATTTGGATCTTACTCATGACCAATCATGGTCATACGTTTCATATAGAATAATTTTTCAAACATATTTTCCAAATAAGATAATAGTGAAGAAAAAAGATGCAATAATGTATAGCCTTGATCTTATGTGCTTTACATTTAAACTATTGAAATTAAATATAAATTGTTTTGAGGTACTGTATGCATCATTTTAATCTTATAATTCAGGAAAAAAAAGAAAAAAACACAACAGAAAGAAACAAATTCAGAGCAATTAGATATTACTGTGATGTTCCTGAGCTTAATTCAGGAAAAATTAAATTTCTTCAGAAAGCACAGATGGAGATAAGAATCACTGGTTAATACATACTTTGAAAATCTTTAATTTATGAAGAATGTAATAGACATTACTGTACACATACAATTTATAGTGGGTATACAGGTTAGATAGAGGTAGGTATAGAGGTTAAAACACAGCTTTCAGTGGCTTAAAAACAGTCTCACATCTGTGAGATTTCAATTTATTAGGGTATACTTTAATCTACAAGAAGCACTGGTGATGTTGGATCAAAATTTCAGAACTCTATCACTATGAAATCAGGATGGATGGTTGCCAAATAACATCAAACATATGTACTGGAGTAGTTGGCACTGATTTTTTTGTGAAATAAATAATTACCTAAAGTACAGAATCATAAAGGAATTTCCCAATTATTCTTTAACTAATCTAGAAAATATATAATCATTTTAAAATTATATTTTCCCTCAGGCTCAACCTACATTTAATTCTTAATTAAAACTTCTGTTTACCAAGCAGCACTGTTGACACAGTAGGATTAGGAAAAAAAAAGTCTATTTCCAATAGTGTATTTTAAAGACCTTTATGTACAAACTGAATAATGTTAGCAGATTTTTTTCATAGACTGCAGTGATTTATTTTTCATATGGGTATACATATTTGTTTAAATTGTTTTTCGTACATGGTAAAAAAGATTCTTTGAACATTCAGGTTGAAATCAGACTAGTTAACATTTTGTCTTGGCCCTGTAAAAGCCACAGAGTTCTGGTCACTTCATAAAATGTTATTCATGCAGTTTCCCTGTGGGTTAAATGAAAGACTAAAGAAGCATGTCCAAAGACAAGAATCTGAAACTCTCTTGTCCTAATATAGCACTAAACTACAGATAAATCTGACTTGCTTTTTCTCAGCTAAACCAATTCCTAGCTAAAAAGTTGTTCAGCTTGATGGCTAGGGAAAGGAAATCATTCCATCCTGGTTTCAGCCTTTATCAGCTGTATCTCTTGCAATGGCACAATCCAATGTATAAGGCAGCAGACTCCATCAAAAAAGGTCTCAGATGCAGGGCTTGAAAGGATCACTGTAGCTAGTTGGTGATAATACAGAAGGGTATAATGGTGACTGCCAGTGTTTGCCATGGCAACAAAGAAGGACCGTTATCTTACTTAGCAAGAATATTGTTTTCTATGATCCTGACATTTTTGCAGTTTGCCATGAATCAGGAATTTTGATTCTACAGATATACAAGATCAATTAGAACTCTAAAATATTTACAATTCTGTTTCAGGTATTTGATTTTATTCTCAGAATTTTCTTTATTTACAGCAGCAATCTTTTTAATAGTATTCTCGTGTTCTTAAATGTTTTATTTTATTCTTTAAAAAAAGGTTGTATGAAAACGTCATCATTGTCTCGTGATGTTTAGAAAAACACAAATTTATTGATTTCTTCTTATATATTACATAAAATATCACAAAATATCACAAAAATTATTTTATTCACGGAGATGTTTACTTTTAGATCATGATTGCTGTATCAACTTTGCTGTTTTGTTTGCCTTGGTTTGGTGTCAGGGCTTTTTTCTTTACTTCTTCATTTGTTCTCTAAAACCAGCTGGACTTCACCTAGGCTACATTTTACATGTTGGTGCCCACAGTTGTTGTTCTTCTTACTATTATCATCATTATTTAAAATGAATTACATTGTTAACTACTTTATTCTCCAAAACATCAACAGTGAAGGAACATTGCTCACACTCTGCACTTCAAGATCTGTCCCTACTGCCAAATACCAACAAAAAATAGTCCATGTTACATTAACTATCATTTTAACCCTTCCAGTTCTCGCCCAGTCGCACTGTGGTGCAGTGGGTAAGCAGCATTAGCTGTCTATTGGTGTTAACTCACTACAGCTTTCCAGTGCTTAAGATCTTTTGGCAACTGCCTCTACAGATTTTCTTGTGTCTATAAAGATTTGACCTCAGATAATTCATGTACTTTTAATGGAATAACTGTATGGTTTAGCTAATTTTTTTGATGACCTATTTGATTATGAACACAGCAATTTTTTTTCAAAGTACTTCTGCTATTATAACTTATGCCAATTCTCTGATTGAAATTATATATGATTACAAATGAGAGCAAATATTCCTACAGTACTTTACATACAGATATGCCTTTTTAAAACTGTCAGGGTTTTGCTTGTATTTTATTTAAATAGTCCTTCAAATGGGAAAAGCTTCAGTATTGGCACTAGTATGAATTCCATTCAGTAGATGTTAAAAATGCTAAATTTATTGTAGGATGTTCCTTACTAACTTAAGGATAATAAAAGTGCTGCCAAGACACCAAATGTTGAAGAAGGTAGATCAGAATGATATTATATAAGGATTTCAGAATTAAAAGAAAGAACAGCCTACATATTTTACAGTGTTCCTGAAATAAACAAACCATGCAATATCGTGTCAAGATAAGACACACCAAGGCAAATAACATTGGCAAAGCATACACAACACATTCTATATATACATGTTAAAATAAATCTCAGGACACGCTTTAAATATAAGGCCAAATGCTGGTAAATATAGTAGGGATTTTACCTTCCTACATGAAAAACTTTCAAAGCAATAGAACCAAGTAAAGAACTATTACGGCTGAAGAATGGAATAATAACTGTTCAGTGTTTGAATTTTACTATTTAATTATTTATAAAATAGTTACTAATAATTCATATTATTTTTTTTTTACAAATTGGTAACTATACTGTTAATTTATATTGTCTTAGTCCAAGTAGGTTACTCATTATAGTGGTTCATTTTAGAGCCTGTAACTCCTGAAAGAATGGGATTCCATCATTAAGATGGGGATCATGTTTTTTTCTCTCTCACAAATCAAGCTAATTTTATAAGTCAGTAGGCCAAAAGACGTAATTTTGTTCTTTTTCAAGTATTAGTCACTTGAAAATAAAGTATTGCAGAAAACTAGGGGCATAAAAACTTTGGATTTTTCTTCTTTTAAAGAACAAAATTAAGTATTAAACTAGCATCTCTTAGATAGATATTATGTAATATTGTCAGATATTATCAGATCTGACAGATACCCTTTATAAAAGAATAAACACATATAGTAGTTAAATAAAGAGTAGAATCCAAAATATAAGCAATTTTCTCAAGGTTTTCTTGTTCATAAGCAAAGGAAAACATTTACTTACATTGTTACAACATAGAAAAAAAATTTATATAGTAAAAAAAGAAGAAATAGCACTTGCAAATTTTACCCCTTTTTTCAGAGCTCACTGAAGAACAGAAAATGTGAAATAGCTTGATATGGCCCTTTAAATGTATTTTATAAGAAGTGAAAATATGTGGCTAAAGCATGATGTACTAAATCTATTGTCAACAAGAAGACAAAGAGACTGAAAGAGAAGGCTCAATACCACTGCTACAACATGGAGAATTCAAAGAACCTGGAGGGTGTTACAATGCAGCAGTGTCCTTGACCACAAACCTGACATTTTTCAGAAAAATAAATAGACAAGAAAATGGGGACTTTATTCTTTGGATAAGAATCATCTCAGCGAAATTTATGTGTCTTCAGTATATATCTTGGCTTTGTGATATGGTCCACCTTGGTTACATTTCTTGTTAATACAAAGAGGAATGTTTTCTCTTCATTGGAAAATAGGGTGTTAGCACCTTATCTAATGTATTTTAGGATAAAGTGAACGACATTTAAGAACTGTCTGTTCTTCTCTATCACCAGTAAGTGAATTCACACAATTGGAGATTGGAGAATCGGAGAATTATTGCAGGAACTTCATGAGACAGGAAAAGCAATTTTCTGTTGTCTAAACAAACCCTAAAACAAATGACATTTTTGTCACAGTGCAGAAAGAGGAGTGCTGGAAATAAAAGCCTCTTTCATTTGACTTAGTTACAGTTCTGGTACAGGTATTCCCAGAGAAGGTAGAACTGGGTCTTACAGAAGTGGTGCATTACAGGCTAAGAAATGTATTTGTCTCATAGCCCCTCTGCATACTGTACTTAGAATACATTATGCGTTGTATGAGGTTTGTATGGCAAAGTTTTGAGAATAAGGGGTTAAGATGCCAGAAGCTTACCCCAAGTCAGATAAAGCCAGTGCCAGCCAGCTCCAAGATGGACTTGTTGCTGTCCAAAGCCAAGCCAGTGAGCAACGATGGTAACACCTCTGTGATAACATGGTTATGAAGGGAAAAATATACCTGCTGTGCAACAGAAGCTAGAGAGAGGAGTGAGAATATATGAGACAAGCAACTCTGCAGACACCTAACTCGGCAAAGATGGAGGTGGGGGAGGTGGTGGACCAGGGATTTCCTAGCAGCCTCTGGTGAAGACTGTTAAAGCACTGGTCCCTCTGTAGCCCATGGAGTTCCCATGGAACCTGCAGTCTCTGAAAGACCCCATGCTGAAGCAGGTGGATGCCTGAAGGAGGCTGTGATCCTATGGGAAGCCCATAGAGGACCAGGCTCCTGGTGACCCTGTGGGGAACCCATGCTGGAGCAGTCTGGTCCTGAAGAACTGCACCTTTTGGAAAGGAGCCATGCTGGAGTCATCCCTGAAGAGCTGTAGCTTCAGGGGAAGGATATGTGTTGGAGACATTTGTGAAGAACTGTCTCCTGTGAGTGGGACTGCACAATGAAGCAGGAGAAGACATTGAGGAGGAAGGAGCAGCAGAGATAACACAGGATGAATCAACTGTTCCCCATCCCCCTAAGCTGCAGCTGGAGAGGAGGTAGAGAATTTAAAAGTGAAGTTGAACCCAATAAGAAGGGGAAGGTGGAGGGAACATATTTTAAAGTTTGTTTTTCTTTCTCATTACCCTATTCTGATTTAATTGGTAGACAATTAGATTAATTTTCCCTAAGCAAGTCTCTTTTGCCCATATTGGTAGTGATGAGAGAAGTCTCCCTGTCTCTTACTCGACCCATGAGCCTTTTGTTATATTTTTCTTCCCCTGTCCTGATGAGGATGAGGATTGATAGAGCAGTTCTGGTTTGCACCTGGTATGCAAATTCAGCCAAATTCAGCCCACCCTACCTATATAAAATTCTCAATTATTCAAAACTAGTACAAGCTGATTTTCAAAGGAACTCAAAAGATATTTCTTATCAATGACTCCAGGCTAATTGAAAGTCAACAGAAATTCCTTCATAGATATAAATAAACTCTCAGTTACTCTCTTGATAATTGTGTCAAGAGCAACATTTACAAAAATACTGATAAGATCTGATAGTTAGAAGCTGGCCCTATTTTGAGTGGTGAGTTGAAAGAAATAACCTCCAAAGGTCTCTTTTAACTTAACCTATGTTATGAGTCTATGTTTCTATGATTTGAACATCATCACTAACTCAATCAAGTCTTTCCAAATGCCGTATGAAAACTCTGATAAAATATTTCTGAAAAGTACTTTCATTAAATAAACCCCTAACCCCTAAAATCAGCCTAAATTTCACAATGGAAAAACACCATTTATTCATTTTAGTTTTTAGTCACATCCTAACAGATGACCTGAAAATTATATCAGTAGGAAGACAAGTAAATGTCCTCATAAATGCTTTTCAGGATCATAACCAACAAGCTTATAAAAATTAATAAATAGCATATTTAATTAAAGAGTATCCTTGTATTGTTACAAAAGAAAAGGTGTAAATCAGTCCTAATATTTATCTTCAGAAAGAGAAAAGGGGTATAAAAGTGGCTTTGTGACTGGTTAAACAAAAAAGATTAGTCAAAATAACACACAATATTATATGCAGCCCTGAGAAGACAAGAGTCAATACATAAAGACACTCAAACACTAGGTGAGTAAAAATGTTCGTAATTTTATATTATTTTTACTCTCTCAAATTTTTTTAAATAGCATTTGGTGGAACAACCTCCTACTGACATAAAAAATTGAAGACATAATATATGTATATTAACTATATCCAGTGGAGATTATCAGGTATTTTACATTTAAAAACAATTTATAATCTCTTGTTTGGCTGTTTTCCAGAGTTCCCAGGTTTTGCTCTGATACAGATTTGTAACAGAATTATAGATGCATACCATAGGCACAGGTATGTTGCCCAGAGAGGTTGTGGAGTCTCCACTCTTGGACATATTCAAAAGCCATCTGAACATGTTCTTGCGCTATCTATTCTAGGTAGCTCTGCGTGAGTAGAGGAGGTGGACAAGATGACCTCTTGAGGCTCCTGCCAACCCCAGGATGCAACAATTTTGTGATATATTGGTACTCAAATGTGTGTGATTATATATAGATATTAATATATTCATACATATTTGTTTATCTTTTTAGGGACATACTTGCTAAAACATACTGTATAAATTACTGGAAGTTGCCATCTTCCAGTTTCAAAGGAATATATTGAAATAAAGACAAACAAAACTTTCGGAGTATATGTTTTGGTTAATATTTTCTAATTTCAGTCCCTGATTATGATTCTCTGAATGCATTTATTATGTCTGCACTTTGGTAAATCTTATGCAAATTTTGGTGAAACTTTTTATGACTCCCTCCTTTCAAAAGAAGATAATTTAAAACTTTTTTTTTGTAACTGATTTTGAACAATGTAGCTGATTTTTACTCTTTCCCTGGCATTTTATTTTCTTAAAAGCATTTACAACCTAAACATCCAAACTGCTTTCCCACAATTAGTTCAGTGGAATTGTGAGTAAGGAAATGAATAATTGTCATACAGTATCAACCCAGGATAGTACACCTAGTCTAGTGTCATGTCCTTGACAGTAGATACAATCAGCTCTTTTATAGCAATAGTTCAAAAAGTTAAACTTTGATGTTAAAAAAAATTGATATATTGTAATGAGTCTGGCTGGGATGGAGTTAATCTTTTCCACAGCAGCCCACATGTTGCCATTTCAGACTAGTGAACTAAACGATGTTGAGAGCACACTTGTGTTTTAACTGCTGAACAGTGCCTGAACAGCACTAAGATCTTTGTTTCTTACTCTGTATCCCTGCAGGCAACACAGCCATGAAGTTTATGCAAATGGCTGAAAGGGATACTCAATACCACATAACACCATGCTAGGCAATAAAAAGTAGAAAGGAGGAAAGGTCTAAAGCAGGGATAGTTTCTCGAAGGCAGGCATTGCGTTGGAAATCGGCTAGAAATCAGAGTGGTAGGAGGAGGTGGTGATTAATTGCCTCTGCGTTAATTGTTTTGCTTTGTTTTGTTTCTCTTGCCTTATTAAATTGTTTTTGTTCTGGCCGATGGGTTTTTGTCACTTTTTGTCCTTCTAACTGTCTCCCTCATCCCACTTATCATATCCATTCTAAAAGTCTTAGTTGTTTTAACAGTTCAACTCCAAATTTTTGCTTTATGCATATAAAATTTAACTCTTGAAACCTGATAAAAATATTGTTCAAGAACTAAAAAATTATAACAAGTTCCCTACACTAATCAGATAATAAAAAATGTTTTCACCACCAAGTTTTCTGCTACTAACCATAACTGAGTGACAGTTTATTATTGTGAGTACAGAGTAACAGAGTACAAGGGTGAGTTTCACAAAGAAACAGCAATAACATATACAGATTTATGTTTTTTTCCTGAGCATTTCACTTTTATTGCATAAACAGTGGCCAAAGTAAAATACAGAATCAAAATAAAAATATCTGCTCTTTCATAACCCCCGTGGAAGCCAAGTCTTTTGATAACTTCCATGTCCTGAGATGATGAAAGGTGACTTCATTTGAGTATTTTCTATCCAAAATGGGCATGTCAAATTTCATGAGATAAAGAGCTCCCAATGGCTTAGGAAGTGAATGCCTCAAGGCTGCTTAGAAACCTGTGGCAACATGACAGCAATAAAATAATAATGTGCTATTTAGTTTAAAGATGGTCTTGGGCTCCACAGGGTAAAGCTACGAATACATTTGTCAATAGATTTTCTCTCCATCTTTCAGCGATGTGAAGAAAATATACTTACTAAGCTATCTTTTGAAATAAAATTTTTAAAAATATTTTTTGATTCTCTATGGATAGTTATTTTCACAGCCTTTTTTAATGGTGTTTTTTTGAATATTTCTTTAAACATCATGGACAATGTTTCACCTGTTTATATATATATATATATATATATATATATATATATGTTACAATGCTTAGGGAGATTTTATAATGGCAAATAATTAGCAATTTGGATCTGGCTTCAAAAATGTTGAAGAGGAAAAACCACAGTAAAAGTATAAAACTAACTAAACCACCAAACCTATTTTATAAATGAATAAGTAATGTCAACACAGAGGGAAAGTAATTTTCACTGAGTGGCATCCTGATGCATAGTTAAATACAGCAAGGCAGCACTACTCAAAATATGGCAACATATTCAAATCCAAAAGGTACTCTTCATGAAGAAATCTTGTGCATCAGATTTACAGAGACATCTGAAATCACTGACCTGTGGCATCTGCTTATTACCTCAGAATAAAAAGGATCTCAAAAAAAATGTTTCTTTAAGATCAAAATTACTGACAGCATGCATTTACAGGTAATTTCATTCTCCACAAATATAGTTGTTTTTTCTTTTCTTATTTCTTTTCTGGAAATTAAAACAGAAATTCAGGAAATTTCAAAGATAAAATCCATGTATTCAGAGAAACTAGATATATAGAAATGCTCCCACTGAACAACAGTCAGTTTCTGTACCGCACACAAGACAGCAGCTTGACAGACTGATACATGCAGCCCTGATTGCAGAGAGATTTTCACTGCAGCTCCTCAGGAGTCTTTTACATTTCTACACTACATGGTCAGCCTCAATAAAGTAATAAAGTTGGAAGTGATACAGAACACCCAAGTGAGGTGGATCAGGGTCAGGAATGACATAAAAAAGAGAAGTCATGATTCTTAAATGTCATCCCCCCCTTTTACTCCCCTTCTTTTTTTTAACAGTGATTCCCTGGATGAATTGGCAAACGCTTTCAGCCATTTCCAAGTAACACAAAGTAAAAAAAAAAAAAAAAAAAAAAGATCTCGGGCAAGGTTCCTTGCCTAGTTTTGTAAGCCCCCTCTGCATTGACATCTAAAATTTTCAGATATGAAAATTTGAAATTATATTGAAATTTGATATGAAATGAAAGCTTGAGAACAATGACATTTAGTCATAAGGGAAAATAAAATAATGAAAAAAAACTTAGCAAAAATAGAATGTTGAAGCTGCTTTAGATGCCGTAAACTCTATCCTGATTTTAATTCTTGACCCATGTCAAATCTATGATTGAATCTCTGGCTTCATTGTGGGTTTTTTCCTCTGTGTTTTCATATTTAAAATATTCTTTAAGATGACATTCTGTTTTATAATTTGAAAAAATGTTAGTGTTTACCCTATATTGTTTTATCTTATTCTAATGTGTACTATGTACTTCATGGAAGAAATAAGAATGTATGGTTTCTGTTCACAATTGCTTTTCATTTCCTTGCTATAATTATGCAAACTTTTTAAGGAGGCAAAAAGAGAAGGGGATTAGAAAAAGATTTCAGAAAATATTGTATGACTCAAACACTTTGTTTCTGGCTATTGCATTTCTGAGAAATGCACTTGCACTTTATACTGCATTATATTACAATATGTTTGTTTCTCTGAATATTCAATATGAACTGAAAATGAAGAACACTTAAGGGTATTTGCAGGAGAAATGGAGCTGTAGATACCATCTTTACAGAAGTAAAAAGTGGAGGATATACTTCTGACTGTAGCAAAATTGGGAGGATATATTCCCATGACTCCTATTTAGTTTAAATATTGCTGCTGCTTCTTCATAAAGGCTACAAATACAATTGTACATGTTTCAGAAAGACAAAAATACAGATTTTAATGCTTTCTGTTCTTTCTGGAAGCTTGAAAATCTAAAGCCCTAGAGAGAATAAGCACATAATTTCACAAGTTCGTGTTTTATAATTTCCTAACTTTAGAAAAATAACTCAGTAAGTTGTGGAATACAAAACAATAAAAGCAAAAAAAACCCCACTGAAATGGAATATGCAGGCATAGGGCACTGACAATTTCGCTGATAAAGCTTCAGAAATCCCAGTACTAGTGAAAGACTGGTTGCCACAGAAGTTGTCAGTATTCTGGTGGAAAAACTGCAGCTGTACTTTGAGTCCCACAGACAGCTAACTTCTGACAGCTGTGAATGGTTTTTTTGTAAATGTAGACTTCTCTCTGTGATTCAAAGCTGAGCTTCTGGAAAAGCTCCAAAAACAGCCACTCTTGTGTGGGTGAAAAATGCTCCAATTGCATGCTAGGAGACAGCATGGCAGATTAGACACATCTAAACGTGTGTACAATCTGTGATGCTCTATTTTTTTTCCCTATATCAGGATTGCAAGTTGTCCGTTTTGCACTTCCTCTATTCTTAAATCTAGGGAACATCAGTAGGCAAAAGGAGTGCCATAGAAATGCAGGGTCAAAACACGTGACAACAGACTGCTATTGAGTTAATGCAAACGGTAACCTAGGTTTCAAGGACTCAAGCGCTCCATCAGGAAAATACCTTGAAATGTTGAAAGATGGTAGAAACAAAAATTATTTTTTTTACAGCATGATCAATACAGATGAAACAGGATTTGTTTCAACAGAATCTTTTCAATCAGTGTTAACTCAATTTCCATTAAAATTTGTGAGATTTCAACAGTATTCTTGATAAGATAGCCTTTTAGTTTAGGAAGCTTATTGATCACATTCTTGATTTATTTTTTTCCTACTATGGGAGTGACACACTTCAAATGTGTGCAAAAATCTCATCTACAAGAGCATGTTCTTCTTTACTGTTCTGGAGTCAAATTAGTAATGGGGAGTGTAGAGAAATTATCTTTATATTCACATACCCTGCTTATAGGCAAAGAGCAAATGCAGCCACTGTGTGTTGACAACTGTATGATCATTTTTCCTCTCCACTTGTGCAGCATCTTAAAGAAGGCAGATGAATGAGGAATGATGCATTAGTACTGGGCAGTAGGGCAGACACTTGACCCACCCCCAAAAGTTATACTTGTAGGTATAGTCTAAGAGAGACATACATAGGATATATATATTTATATGCTCTCCTATACATACAAATGCACGCATATAAATATATCCATGTAAAAGAGTTACATCTCTAGGACTTTCCTTTGCACTCTGCTACCTGCAGAGGCACCCTCTTGATGTTTATCTTGAACTGATGCTGCAAGCATCTTCTTCTCTTATCACAAGGCTATCCATTTTCTGAGGAGAAGAACCTTATTCAAGGGTCAGGCTGACCCCAAAAATCTTTGAGAGGGGCAAATATAATACTGCCTTTGAAATATGATGTGACCATAGGCTATATAAAGCAAAGGCAAGTGTGTGTATTTGCCTTTGTATTGGTACTACTTCATATCTGCAACACAGACAAAAATGAAATATAATAGAATGGTATACCCAAGAAAAAAATGCATTTAAAAATGAAAATTGTCCTTTTTTAGTAAAATTTATTAAGGCAATGTAATTTTTTAGTATTTTTCACTATGCAGTACGTATTTTAGAATGTATTCAGATTTTTTTTTCAGTACATATTTACTGGGTGATTTTAAAAATCTAAATTATCCTCATCACAAAGTTAATTCCAGAGAAGTAACAAATTCCATGCTTTGAAACAGAATCTTAAAGTCTTATTCAGTTAAAAGTTTTGGCAATTATAATCTGGTGCATTTACAAATCCTGACATTTTTATGGTGAGTAGCTTGCATAACAAGTGATCAGCTGGAAATATATAATGCCACACAGTAGAATACATCTGGTCTCCAAGTTCATCTCACATTAATCTTCAGAGTCTCTGGAACTGGTCCTATTTACATGAGAATATTCAAGAGTCTGATAATTATGATCGCTTATTCTCAACTGGAAATGTATGATAGGCATGTGGAGTGGAAGGAAAGGAAATAGTATCTGCACTCTCTATTCTGGTAGAACCAAAGAGGATTTTCCTCTTGATTGCAAAACTGTCTTTTCAAGACCTTTGCAAACTCTGTGTTCTTTAAAAATGTATTTTTAACCTGAAGATATAACTGCAAGCATTTATCTTCAGTTATTGGGTAATTTCACATCTTTGGTAAAAAGGTCACCAAAGGAAACTATAACCTTGTTGATCAGTGTTGTCAGTCTGAAGGATCTGTCCAACATTCGTAACACGATGCCAAGCTTCACACCTGCATACAGCTCTTTTTATATTGGTAATTTATATCACTTCAAAAGTAGCCCTGCTCTTGTTTAGAGTTTGAAAAGATCATATGGAACTACTTATAACCAAATTGAATGCTGCAAACACTCAGAGTAAAAAGGCTTTACTGGAATGGAATTTTGGGTTAAGGCTGCTTGGATTATTTGAAAGATTGTTAACTGACTACTATAAATGGAAAAAAAAACAAACAAAAGAGAGGAAAACTATTAAATGTTCAGATCAATAATTGGCTTTATAGAATATAAAAGTCTAGGCTGCTACACACAGTGCTTTCCCTGAGTAAGAAGTGTTATTTTGAAACCTGTCAATTTGAAGGAACAATTAAAGTCATGTTATCAAGTTCCTAGGTCATAATTTCTTATCACTGAATTTCTGCATGAAAGGAGTAGTCTCACTACATTTTACAACAAACTAGAATGATGTGAGTGGTTTACCCTTCCTAGAATATTCCTTGAATAAGATATATGTGGCAGAGAAGCCAAATACTCTCTTTTTAATGACCTGTAAACCCAGTAATTTAGTATCAAATTACAGAGGAACTCAGAAGCATAGAGTTGGAGAAAAACAAAAATAAAAAAAAAAAAAAAATTAAAAAAAAAAAAAAAAAAGATAAAACCCAAGATATTAACTTAAGCATAGAAAATATGTTTTATTTAATAAAATAAATATATGATTTATGACAGAATCAAGTCTTATTAGATGTTTTATGAAGAAAACAGAATAATGCCACAATCTACAGATGAGCAACAACAGAATAACAAGAAGAAACAAAGTAAAATTCCTGTCAGCAGTTTTCAGAATATTGTAAGTATCAAAAAAAAAAAAAAAAAAAAAAAAAAGCAAAAAAAAAGCAAAAAAAAAAGCTACAATGCTCCAGGCCAAAGTCCCTTGAGATTAATTTAAAACATTTGGACTGAATATGCTTTGGGCCATTATTATAGTCAGTGACTTTTTATATCAGTTTTTTTAATCACTTTTCAATAATCAGTTTTATAACTGATAAAAGCATAGGGCTAACCTTATATTAGGTGTTTCCACCCTCCTCAGGATTATTGAAAGTGCCATTATCTGGTTAAGATGTAAAGGGATGAGAACAGGACAAGTTAGGTGTAATGAGTCATAATGTTAAGGCTGTCAAGAGGAGATATTCCTCACTTTCTGACTTGGTCTAAGCATCATAATGTCTTTCTGGTCCAACTTTCTGGTTGGACCGTATATGTTGAAGGACATGACAAGAAAAGACCTCTTACAAGATCTCTCTGTGGTATATATTAGGCTGTAGATAATACATGAACGTATGGCACGTCACTCATGCTAAAGAGTTAAATATTTGACATGAGACAGTTTCTCATTCTCCATTCTCCAAAAAGAAATTGACTGCAGAAAAGTTAATAGGTCAAAAACAGCACTGGGAAAAATCTCAGCAGAACAATGAAGAGATTGGAAGTCAAGAGCTGCTTTTAAGACATACAACTTCTCAGCAACAAAATCTGAATTTCTCACATGCATTGTACTTCCTTTGGGAGACGTGAAGGAGAAATGTAAGGCTAATTTACTCTTAAACAGGCTTGTTCTGAATTATAATATATCATGGAATATATTTATATGGGTTAAGAAAAGAAATTTCTTTTAGCAGATTGAGTCAGTCAAACACAATTTTTGTATGTGTCAGAATCTTTTGTCCCTCAGAGCTGTTAATTCATCTGGTTTATGATTAAAGACTTCTCACAGACACAATCTCAAACTCAATTTTTTTATTACTAACCTTTAGAGAATATAACATAATAGTGCAGGACTTTCATGTAAGCTGCGTCTTTTAATTTCCAAAACTGAGGCTAGCAGCATGGATGCTTACTCATTTTTAGTGAGTTCTGGCATAGCCAAAAATAGATTCCTGAACCTGACTCTCTCCCATCTAGCTTTCAGCCCCTAAATGAGCCTGTACATTATTTTAGGGACTTACTTTCCCTGAGGGATAAAGGGAAGTAGTCAACTGAAAGAAATAGCTTTCTTGAGAGGATGATTCAGATCTTAAGGAGGTTTTTAACACCTGTTTACCATTAAGCACAGGGACAGCCTAGAGCAGAAAAGCCTCCTTTAAATTATTCTCCAGTACCTATTTGCTGTACTTGAATTTTTCCAGTAGGAACAGCTCATCTCCCAAAGGAACAGTTTCTGGCCTCTTCAGGATAAGCTGTCACAGAAGGCTTTTCTGAGTGGAATTGTCTTCATTTATGTTCCCAGATATCTGAAGTCCACTTCAGCCCCCTTTAAGCATGCAAGTCCCTGAATTTATCCACAAATTTATCTCAGGATATTATTTAATATATGAGTTCACTAAAGCTCTAATTTCTGAATCTCTTCTAATCAACTTCTACTGGAAGGTATGTAAAAAAAGAGGGAATAAATGACAATGACAACAATAAACACCTGGTGATGCATTTTCTTAGGTGCTAATTTATTTAACGCACATGTTGGATCTTTAAACGAACTCTTTAAAGCTTTGGCAATCTGTAAACTAGCAGCTTTAATTAACAGTTTCATTCATGAAAAGAATTGATAGAATCCTATCCTTAGTGGAAGAGTATTCAAGGCAAGTATTCAAGGCAATAAATAAGTTTTTCAGGTGTGCAAAGGATGAAGAAAAATTGTATGGCATTATCAGAGCTATTTCTTATATAGGATAATATATACGGGTGTATTTCTGGCATGCAAATCTTATTCCTATTTGCAAAAAAGAAAAATAAAATTATATATTAAATAATGATAAAATAATTTGGATAATAGTTGGGGGTTTCCTGCAAAGTGAGAAGATTCATTACTTTTTACTCTACATAAGTAATATATTCAATATTCAGAAATATAGTCTTTATTTGGGAAGGTATGCTGAAAGCAGCAATATATGTTAAATGGCTAGAAATTCTATACTTGTCATATCTAGAAGGGTCAGAAGGTTTTTCGAGAATGTACTACATTCTTCCAGCTAGGAATTTGGAATGAAGATAACACAAGGGAGACACAAGTCAATTAAATCAGTTTTTGTCAAAGGGAGGAATGCAAAACAAAAGTAGCATTTTGGATGTTAGTGTAGCAAATTAAACTGTGGCAGTCAGCAATCAGTACTGATAAATCACATGCAGTTATTACTTTGAATATCCTGTCACATCTGCAAATTTAATAGGTAAGGGATGACAACATTTTTCTGTAGGTTTTTTATACTTTGCATTCAGCATAACAACGATACTTATTCCATTTCATCTTGGGTGTGAAAGTTAACCACTGAGCTCTATTAAGTGTATGCAAAAAAAAAAAAATGCTGGTTAAAAATATTATTAAGAACAAAGGAATATGTAATGAAAGGAAATAAAATAAAATTTTAATCTGGTCATTTAGTTAAATGTAATTTATTGAATAAACAGGAATTTCTATTATAAGAAAATGTAACCACAAAACAAGGAAATTGATTTCCTATTACAGCATCTACATGGGATTTTAATCAATGTATAACAGCAAAAAAGGAAACAGAGAAAAACCTCCTTCTGATACAAAGGTCTGCTATCATATCAATCCTGACAGCTGTTCCATAATCCATATATTCATGCATGCAAATCTAACAGAAAAACAAACAGGAAATATCTATTATTACAGATATAACTGGATAAACTGAACTTGGTTGTACAGAAATTTTCATGAGCACTTGCTAGCAACAATATGAAATAATTTTTGAAAGAGAACTTAAGGTTTTTTTCTGTAATATTATGTTTTTAAAAGAAATTTGCTAATACAAGTCTGAATTTTGACACAATATTCGGCTCATGATTAGCAGCACTATCCCATAAAGCCCTATCTATATCAGTAAGATTACAGATGACATAAAGTTTAAATGTGTTTTTATCTCTTTACAGTTATATTCATGTATCTCCTGTTTTATTCATTGACTGAACATTCACCAAGTATGCATTAAGCCCACTTGACTTTAGGTAACAGGCACTAAGCTAAATGCATTACATCCCCACAATGGGTAGAGAGGGACATGTATATAGAGAAGACTTCAAGTAATTGGAATAATCCTTGAGAGATGCCCATCTCACATCACTATCTATTGAACAATATTGAAGATTAATTGGTCCTGATTTAGTCACCATGCATGATTGCCTAGTGAGATTATTTCAAAACACGGTACTCATCTGCCTTTAATAAGTAAGTTTCACTTTATAAAGCTATGAAAATATTTCTTGCTTTTCCTACAATAGTTAGGAAATTGTTCAAGCAGAAGGAATTATTTAGTTTAATTTAATTTAATTTAATTTTGTGCTGCATAGATGCATTTCAGAAGTAGGTAATGTTTTGTAAATGTATAAAGCTTCTTAACAAATCTTGAAGCTTTCAGAACCTATATGGACTTCAAATGCTAAAGTTCATCCTAGGAAAGGAAGACTTCATGATTTAGATAGTGATACTCATATTTACTAAAATTCTCTGTTGCCAAAATTTTCAGCAATAAATTTTCATTTAAAAAAAGGACTGAAGGAATCCATAAAATAAAATCAAATATTTCCAACATTTTACTATATTAGGAGTCCGATTCATATTCTCGATGAGATACTGGAAAGGGAGCTCTGAGAAATTAATTAATTTAATAAGGTATTTGACATTCCATATGCAACATTTAAGTTAACTGATCTCATTTTCCTTCCATTCCTGAAATAAAAACTGGGGATAATATTCCCTTTCACCTCTCTTTCATCTGCTTTTTCTACCGTGACTTCAAATTTACAGGTAGCCAAGTACAGTTAAGTAATTTCCCACTATTCAGTTACCACTGGATGTCAATAGAACTGACATTCTTGCTCCAAATTATTTTCTCTAAATCACAGCTTATAGAACAGCACTATGGATTGATGCTATCTGATCAGATATGTCTAGCAGAGAATGCCATTTGCAGCTACTGCAAGAGAAATAAACATAGTAAAGAGAAATAAACATACTAAAACCCCATGTGGCATTCTACTTAAGCTTTGTAGGATGTTTATGTTCCATGGGATATTCCAGGGATTTGTATAGAAATCTAGAGCTGAAATTACATTAAGACATAACTTTCACACCACGTCTATGCAGCGATAAACTGCTCTTCAGAATTGTTTCCTCTGAAGATTCTAACTCTACACTGATCTTTACCAAAGGGTGTGAGAAGGTTCCTGATGTATTATAACATGTATAGTTTGCATTATATAAACAATGCTTGCAGGGCATTTTGATATTCCTAACTAAGGTGTTAGGAGTATCAAAATGATGAATTTGTTTTCTTTTTATGATAACTTTGTTTTCTTTTTATTCAATATAATGTATCGTTAGTGTCTTGCAAGATATCTTTATGCTTTATATAGGGAGTATACACAATATAGAAGTTTTATGACATATATCACTACCATTTTTCATTGAAACTCATAGCTTCACTGGTAAACAAATAAAACACTTGTATTACTCAGTTATTTTAATGATTATAAAACACAAATTCATATCTGTGTTTTCCACTTGTCTACAATAATGTTTAATATCCCTTGCTCACAAATCTCATGTTCTATTTCTCCACATTGAGTGATAAAGCACCAGTTCTTCTCCTTCCATTGCCTACAGTAAAAACATTGTAAGCGATAGATACTCAAAGTAGCCTGATCCCAGCCTGTGGTATGAAGACAATGGAAACCCACCACAGTATCTTTAAAAACAGGTTTTAATTTTTTTAATAGACTTGTCTCATAGCTTTTTTGGTCTGTCAAAGCTTAATCTTGTCAACTGAGGCGATATACTTAAATTTAACTTAATTTAAAATAAACAAGTGGAAATCCAAAACAAATACCAGAATATTGTATTGGTGTTGAAATACACAAGGTTAATGAAGAATAATAAGCTATGATTCATTAATATATTCACCAATGCATAAGTTTTCAGTGCAGTGGTCTTGCAACTCTCTCACTCTTGCATTAGAAGACTAAATTTTAAACCAAGACCATGACTCACTTAAAACCAGTAGAGACATTCCAACAAAATTATGCTGATAGCAAATGCCTTTAAAATAAAACATCTTTTCGTAATTCCAAATTTTTAGACTATGTGTGATATAGAAGTTCAGAAGTAAAGTGTTTAACAGTGCTGACATCTCCAAAAAAGAGCTATTGTTCTCTACAAGTTCAAGAGAAGTAAGCTCGGAATTGCGAGTTCAGAAAAGTAGCTTTTCTCTAGTCATGTTTTGAATGGTATTGAGAAAGATGAAAGCTTGTTTGTTTGCTTGCTTGTCTTTTAAGTAAAGTCTGTATTTTGAAAAAGAGAACAACCCTGTTTTCTGGACAATATCAGTATATTCCTCATATTTTACATGCAACCTTTTGATATTAGAGAAAATTACTATTTAATACTCTGAGGCGTCTGTTCAAGTATCCTATTTATTGTAACTGAAAGAAAACATCTCTTTTAATTTTTACTTTTATTGGGTTTTTTGTTATTATTAGGCAATAATAATTTTAAAAGCTTTCATGTCATAATAGCTGCTGACTTTGATTAAACAACTGTCCCACTAGAAGAATGTTTGCATAACATTTAATAGCCACTTGATTATGAAAAGAATTAGGGTCTAAACCACATTATTTTCCATTACTAGTGATCCACTTAAACATTAATTGTAAGGGTTAGAGGGTTGTACCATCCATCAAAGGTTCTTAATTCCTGAAACATCCCATTTATCAAGATGTTCTAGAGAAGCTAATCACAGTACATGTTTTTTCATCACTCTTTGACATACATAATTAATTGTGTTTACTACATGAAAATCCATTTTTTATACAAAATGGTATGAATAATTTTAAAATTAAAATAAATTTACGAAACATAAAAAGACTGAAATATTTTCAGAAGACTTTTTCAGATTTTTACATATATAATATCAATATAAATACATAATATCAAAAAGACTACATAGCATCAAAAAGACTATGCAATGTCTAAGAGCACATTATTATCCATTCTTCTTTTAAAAAAGTTTGTTCTGAAATATAACTGCACAATCATGAATCCATTCATATTTTCTCTTCAGTAATATGCATGACAGTTGTCAAACAGAACTCAAAATCATGAAGGAAGTTCACGATCATTTTTTCTACTCCTCCCGCTCAATTTCTCCTCCTCCTTCAGTTAACGTTTCCACCAGGATTTTCCCGCACACATATAGGGACACCTAGTGGCAGACACTGATGAAAACTCCCCATGTAGGAAGACCTGGAGGAGCCACCAGTGGTATGAAATTCAGGTTATGCTGAGTAGCCAAAACATGCAAATTCAGTTCACTCTAAGGCTTTTGCACCCTTTTGTCGTGCTCCAGTGAGTGAGTCTACTTATTTAAAAATAAAAAAAAAAAAACAACAAAACATTCCTCACTTTCCTTTAATATATCATAACACAGTTATAGTGCCTCTTGGGTAGAATCATAAAATAATAGATTGATTTTTGTATATAATTTTGTAAATAAACATTAATATTTATTTTAAGTAAGGACAAAGCTTGTAAAATCTGCCTGTGAATGTAAGTACATAAATATGTGAAACAGACACATGTTCTATGGTTATATTTTGTAAATATGTGTTAAAACATATGATGTAGAAATGCATAGGAGTAGCAATGTTTTCTTTTAAAAGTCAAAATAAGGATTTGTCTTTTTATTGTATTAATTACTGTGTGTTCAAATAAGTTCAAAAACTTATTTAAATGGCAAACCATAAAGCTAAGCACCTTGTATCCCCTAAAGGTATGCAGGGTGAACTTTACATATATATAGACATATGTAGATATATCTATATATATGTAGTCTTACCTATCATTTTCAGAGCCTAGATCCAGTACTGAGAAACCATTAAGACCGCTGAAGTTTTTGCAGGGTACATTCATGTGCCTTAAGGATCAACATTTCTGGCAGTATGTCTTGCAGCAATCTTTTTCAAAGACATTAGGAATTACATTAGTACCACTGAATCACTTGGAAGTCTAATTTATACATAATCCCTGATTTTCAGTTTCTGACTTCCCCTGCTTTTGTCACTTGTGAGAAACAGCTCATTAGAAATTCTGATGGGATGCTTAACTTCCCCAAAGTGAACAAGGATGGGACAGGTCAGGCTCTGTGTTTGAGGGATAAAATACCGACCATATTCAAATTTCTGCTAACTAATGTAGTGTATAAATTTTAAGCCTGCTCCTTCTCTTGAGCATTTTAACCATTAAGGCAGAAAACATCTGGTATTTCTCTAAGTTTCTCCTGGTAAATATGTTTTGCTTAGTGTAAGAAAATTAAAGCATAAAGAAAAGAATAGCCTAATAGATTTGTAGCTTAAGATTACCCCTGTATGCAAGGATATTAATAAAACTCTTTTCCTACTCTATAACTTCCACCCGAAAAACAAAGAAGCTACCCCAGAGGAAGTGTTAAGATCCAGAAGAAATCAAAATCCTTTTGTTTCAGTTATTATGGATAGATTACGTACCTTACATTAGACATATTTGACATGAAATAATTTTAATTATTTGATAATCCTAAGTATAGCAAGGAGATAAGAGAAATAAAAAGTCAGAATTATTGTATAATGACAGAATAGTTTAGGAAAATTCAGAGAGATTTTTTGTGTTATGCCACTTAATCCATGCCATGTCCTACTGAAAATGCTGAAAATTTAGCTAGTATTTTTGAGATAATGGAACTGAGTTGAATTTGATTTTCATGAGTAGTAATAGAAGCATATTGATGAAATGCATCTACATTTCTACATCCTCACATTGAGAGTTACAATAGACTAAATATTTAGTTAAAAAAAAAATCTACAGAACTTTTAGTATAGATGGTACTACCCACTGACTCAAAACCTTTAATTCTTAGTAAAGAACACAAGCCAAACCTCAAATCTTCCTTGGGGAAAAAGAAAAGAGGGAGGAAGAAGAGAAAAAAGGGTACTGTCAATGGTCTTTGGAGACCCCCTCAATAGGAGGAAATATGTTAGAACTTCTTTGCAGAATGTTCTAGGAGATACATATTCCACTACACAAAGCAGAACAAAAGAAAGAAAGAAATTAACATAACTCAGAATCTAAATTATACAATAAAGGGAGAAAACATCCTACCTGACTTGAGAGCCTGCAGTAAGCCCTCAGGCAGAGAAGAGATATAGTATAAGTGTAGAAAAACCATGTTCCAACTTCTTCAAAAAGCCCTTTCCTTTTCAACTTGCCACAAATGTACGTTTTCTAACAGGAACTGTCCCATTCAATTAAAAAGTTTTTTATTTTCAAGTTCTATTTTAAAAAAATTTGTTGGCCTGATTACCTATTTGGAAGACGTCTCCAGTCTCAGTCAGTAAACTTCCCTTTCCTAGGTTTTATAATCAATACATATGCATTTGATAGCATGTCAACATCCCTCTTAAGCTCAAATAC
This sequence comes from Vidua chalybeata, assembly GCF_026979565.1. Lineage (NCBI taxonomy): Eukaryota > Metazoa > Chordata > Aves > Passeriformes > Viduidae > Vidua > Vidua chalybeata. The sequence continues at coordinate 44,059,080 of NC_071531.1, read as the reverse complement.
ATTCTGTTTTGTTTAGTTGTTGTTTTTTCCTTTAACATTTAACTAAAATGCATTTTTAAGGAGTCATATGTCCTTTCAATATCTATTTGGCTATGTATTCTTTTTTTTTCTTTTAATATCTCTTCAGTAGACACATTTTCCATGCCCTAATTACCAGTTTCTTCCTGAACATTAGACTTCATTTTAGTATCTTCTTTGAATGTATGACTAGAACCATGCATAATACAACAGGAACTCATGAAAAAGCATATCCTTTACAATACTAATAATGCCTTCTTAGCTATTACAACATCCTGCCTAATACATATTTTTCCTTTTCCCTTTATATAAGTACTTCATTATAGCAACCTATAACCCCTTGCTGATTGATTAGTAGCTTTAAATTTCTCAAATTTTTATAGACTTGGATTTTCCCAGTTTATAGCAAAGGTTTTAATTTAGGAGTGTGTAGAACGCACTATTCAATTTCACACTATTTCTATCAGCCTAGACCAAAGGAAAGCAATACATAGACAGACATTAATTGAATTTAGAAATACTGACATGTTAAAATATAGACAATAAGACTAAAATTGTAAAATATTTACATAGTATATATGTGCAAATATATGTGTATATATTTGCACATATATGTATCTCAACACATCTGTTTCTCAGAAAGACCTCTAATTTTGTCTGAAAATTCTGCACAGACCCACTTACCTTATACCCTTAAATCAGTGCTATGTGTATTACAAAGGAGCTGATCCTTTCAGTATTTTAGGACATAAAAGTGCTCAACCAAATGCTTGTGGCACGATACAGTGAGGATATGATTTCTCTTACCCTATTCCTACTTTCACTAGATAACAAAATTTACATATCTTCTTACCAGAAACAGAGGCAACTTTTCTGGTACCTATTTGGTCTGGGCTACTTTATTCTTAATGTCCATCCCATCCTTTAACAACCATCCCATTTCTTAAGTTCTCATTTTATATACATTGCTTAAGAAGTTTTTATTCTGTTTCAGGTTTCTGTGCAAGTTTTGGTTTAACAAGATTTCTGACCATTCTCAGTTTGGTTTTATGCCTTCTAATGATTGATGCAGATTTCTTCTTCAATATCTCTTTTTTATTCTCTTTAGGTTTTGTGCTTACTCTTAATAACTTGCTTAAGGCTTCTACCTTCTGGGAATTCTTTTTCATTTCAGTTTAGGAAGCCTATTTTGTTTCTCCCCTACTTCTCCACTGTAAAAATTCAATAATATTTGCTTTATTTTTTACATAAAGTAGCATATTTTTATCTGAATTCTTCTTCCAGTACTCACTAAAGTTTTTTATTTCTGAGTTTGCCTTTCTGAAACACTGGACTGCAGTTACAGATCCTTCCCATTCTTCTGTCTTGAAATGTCACATAAAGTAGAAAAGCTCAAAACCATTATATTTATTTTTTATCATTAGCTTATCCTGGAGATTCTATAATTTACTACAATTTAATCTAAATTATCCTTGTCTCTTGCTTGCTCAATATCTGTCCCATAGAAGAAGCTATCTTCTATCACAATCAAATTCATGTCATTCCCAGCAACATTGGTTGGACTTTTTGCTGATGCTTGCCCATAAGAAATAACATAAATCTGCATAATGACACAATCTCAGCTTCACGATCTCAGTTTTAGCTTTATTCCCCCCCCCCCATATATGTAGGCATTATTTTCCAGCTCAAATCTGGACCAGCAGATTCATAACAGATTGCATCCCTAGTATTTTTCCTACCCTTTGCTCAATGATTTTCATTCAAGTGGACACTATCTCATTTTCACCCTCAAATTTAACATTTTTATTGCACTATTGTTAACAATCTTCACTCCTTAACATGTTTTAGTGCATTACCATGAAATTATTTCAACACTTCCTTTGTCTTTCACAAAGAGTGTCTATCCTTCTGTTCCAATATATTTCATTCAACAAGTTTGGAATCTCCAAATTCCTGTTTTCCCATGTCTGATTCCACATGCTAGATCAACTCTTCCTGCCAATGTTATAACTTGAAGTACTATAGAAAGAGGGTAGAACTGAACACTTACCAGTTGTACATATAACGCATGTATGCCTCATATGCTTTTGTTGATCTATCTTTACTCTTGTTCATCCTCACTCAGGTCCCTCTACTTGTATTCCATATGAGGATTATATTAATTATTCGCAACTTTCTTCCTGAGTATTTCGGTTTAAAGGAGTTTAGGATTTCCCAGTTTAATGAAAGGTAGCTGAAAAATAAATTAGCAAGAGGCAACAGTAGAATAAAAAAAAAATCACAGATTTAGTATTATTTACTGGTTGATGCTTTTGCTGTGGTTTAAAATGACAGTTCTAGTTCAAATATTCAGATATAACTTTTCACTGCCAGAAATATTTTTGGACTAAGAAGATGAATGCATGGAACAACAGCATGGTAGCTCTACACTGTTTAAATCTCCCACATGCTGCTAAAACCATCTAGAAGTGTAACAACTTGGAACTAAGATTTTATTAAATCAGACTTTCTACTTATTATGCTTTTTAATATCTTATTAATACAGGAATGGAAAAATTAAATTGAAATATATCTACAATGTTGACTTTAACATGATAGCTTTTAACATCATTATAGAGTTATGAAATGTCAACTTCTCCAAAACAGTTTCAAGAAGTAGTTAAGCTCAGCCTAGCTGACAAGGTTATGTAAAATATCTTTCTCTGTTATGAATGAAAAAGTATTTATGTATGTCTAATTTTGTATCAGAAAGAGCCTATAATCAAAGGCAGATGCTATAAAAATGACAGGCCTAAAAAATGCAGGCATATATGCACAGAATCCCATATATTCAAAATGAAGAATTACTAATTCAAAAGAAAGATATTTTTCAAAAATAGTGATGCCATAAGAAACTCCTGTAAGACCTCTCTGTTCAGTATCTGTGATTTTTTTTGTTCCACTATCATAAATTCCATGTTGCATATTAGAAAAGCTTAAAAGAGAGTATGTAGGTGGAAAAAAACCCAAGTGTATGGAGTGTGCTTTGGTATTTTTTCCTGACTGAAAGTAGCACCTTGGAACACAATCTAAAGCCATTCAAAGCATTCTACTGAATTAATTGGGTTTGCATCAAAACAGGAAAGTCAGTGATCCTTTAAGAATATAAGTAAGTACTTTGTCCCACTGAGAAGATTTCCAAGATCTTTTACAAGGCTAGGAAAATTACCTGGTCTATATATAAGAAATTTGTCTTCCATCCAAAAACCAGATCTTGCTTATTTCAGGCCTAGGGAAACGGGATTTAAGTCGTACTCCTTTTATGTTTGCAGAGAAGATGAATATGCCTTTTAGGGAAGGCTGAGCATTACAAAAAAGATTATTTTTTTAGCAATAACTTTTGGGTGTAGCATGTTGGAATGTTAAGATATTAGTTAAAAGAGGTCTGCTGAAGATACAGATGTGCAGAAATCACACACCACTGACAGTATTGTTCAATGCTTACACTAGAACAGGAAAAACAGATGGACAAATACATCTAGCATTACCTTTGAGTTAAAGCTGGATTCCAACCTCTGTGCTGTGCACATGGGGTGTACTCCATGTGTTCCTGTGTGCATAACACCATTAGATTTACTACACTTATGTACTATGTACTACTAGATTTATATACTTCAATCTAGACAGCACATTAATATGCAATTAATATGCAAATGCGAACACGTGCACATCTTTGCACGTACGCAATTATACTGCCTTCTAATTATTATTTTTTTAAGATCAGCCAAACACGCAATTTCGCCGAAAATAAAACCCGAAGTTCAATCGGAAAAAAACATCCCCAGAGCTACAGCCAGCCTTGGCACCGAAAAACCCTCTGTTGTCCGCATGTACACCTAATAACGGCAGTTATCCCCCCGGGAACAAAGGGAACGCGCTCGCCGCGGTGTCGCCTCCGTCCCCGCCGCGGCCGCTCCCGCGGGGCCCGAGCTGAGGGCAGCGCCCGCGGGCGCCCCGCGCGGCCCATCCGCCGCCCTGCGCTGCCACCTGGCGGCGGCGGGAGGCGCCGCACCGCGCCGCGCAGGAGCCCACGGCCGCCTGGAGCGCCCGGGAGCGCGACCGGCTCCGCCGGCCCCGGCGCTGCCGCGGGGAGCGACCCGGCGGGCATGAGGATGCTGCTGTTGCATCCGTGCCCCGGCTCCCTCCGCGACCCACCTCTGGGGTGGGCAGAGGAGAAAGGTGAAACTAAACGGCTCCGACACAAGCCCGTGTCCCCGATGTCGGAGAATGCGCGTAGCGAAATCTGACACGTTGTTTCACCGCGACCACCCAATTCCCCGCGGTCCTCGCGAATGCCGCGGAGGCTCTCGAACAGCGAGCAGCGGCAGTGGCGACCGTCGCGCCACCGGCTCCCGCCGGCCCCCTCCCCTCAGCTCCGCTCCGCGCCGCCCGGCTGCGACCAGCGAGCGCTGCGGGAGAGGACGGGGCAGCTGCAAACCTCCGCCCGAGAGGTGCGGGCAGCGCGAGCGACGTTCCAGAGCTGTGGAGGAGCTCGGGGAAAGTTGGCCCGTGCTGGTGAACGTGCGAGCGCAGCCCCGGGGTGCGTGGGGCGGAGGAGGGGCGAGGCGGACGCGCCGCGCTCGTATCGGCTTGTGTGTGCCTGCGTGTGCCCGTGCGCTGGGTGCCCGTGCGGGCGGGCTGCGCGACGCTCCGCGGGGCCGGCTGCTGCCGCCGCCGCGCCGTCACCCGGGGACACCCGCCCCGCAGCGCGGCCCGCGCTTCGGCCGCTGCACTCCCACCCCCCTCCGCGACCCCCCGCGCCCCCCCGCACCCGCTCGGCGCCGCCGCCCCGCCCTCGCTCCCCTCCCTCCGCCTCCCCGCTGCGCTCGGCGGCGGGGCACAGCGCGGCTCTCCGCCGGCCGCCCCCGCCCCCGCCGTGCGGGCGCGCGCCACAGTGCGCGTGCGTGGCGGGCGCGCCCCCGCGGCTCCCCAGGCGCGCGCGCGCGCGCCTGTGTGAGTGTGAGTGTGCGGCGCGTGTGGCCGCGTGTGCGCGCCCCTGAGCGCGCGCTGTGCCTCGGCGCCGCCTGCGTGCGGGGGGTGCTCGTGCGCGCTCCGCACCGAGCTCCCCGGCGCTGCCATCCTCGCCTCCGCCGCCCCGGCGGCTCCGCGCAGCGCCCGCGCAGCGGGTCGGCATCTTCATGGGCTGCCACCATGCTTGGGCCCTGGAGATTTCGGGCGAAGTAAGTACCGGGCTTGACTTTTCTCTCGCTCTCTTTCCCTCCTTTCTTCCTCCCTTCCTCGTCTCCCCCCCACTCCACCGCCTCTTCCCTGCTGGGTCTTTCCTTGCTGTTGCTTTCCATTCCCTTTTCCCCGCCGTTTGCCCCTCTTCCCCGAAAGCCATTTCTCCCAACTCGGGGTGCTGCTCAGTTCGGTGGCAGTGTCCGGCTGGAGCTGCTCGTTCGCTGCTGCTGTCGGCGGTACTGTAAGCTGCTTCCAGCCGGATATGCAGTGCGGTAATCTAAGGGTTGAACTCTTCGGGGAAAAAAAAAAAACCCACACACGCACACACACACACACACACACACGCAAGAAAAATCCCGATGCAACCCCTTTCCTCTTCTCCCCTCCCCCCCGTCGCCCCCACCCCCTACCCCCCCCCCCCCACCCCAATCTGAACCTCTGTAGGGAGCTGGTGAACAGCAGCACACAGTCATCACAGAGGGGTTTCCAGGGCGGGATTGCAACCTTGCATATAGCCAGCTACAACTTTATTTTCTTTACCTCCCATCCCCCGCCTTTTTTTTTTTTTTTTTTTTTTTCAGAGAAAGGGAAAAGGGAGAGGGAAGGAAAATTGTATTTGCCTCCTTTGCTAACCATAATTGAATTAAAGTTGTAAAATGCCTGGGAGTTTAACAGTGACCAGGAAGGTTTTCAATAGGTTGTCTATGTGGAGCTTTTTTTTTCTTCTCCGAAGAACTGTTGGTTAATGGATGAATGGATCTGATCGAGCTGAGAAAAAATATGCCAGATACATGCCTTTGAGTAAGATTTCTGCTGCCTTTATGCAGTGAAGCCTTTTCGCTTTGAGTAATTCCAATCCAGTTGACGTCTGGTCAGAATTAGAGAGATTCACGGAGACTTCTGATTTCTTGCTGCATGATTGCCTTTGCTGCAAGTGCTAGTTTTGCAGTCTTTAACCTGATGCCACAGGAGATGTCTTGCAGTACTGAGACTTCTTGTTTTTTAGGATGCGTTCCTCCAAAACAGAGTTATGTCATGAGGATTGGAGCTCTGAGGTGGACGATAGAAAATGCAAGCCTGGTCCAAGATCCCAGCATTTAAACCTGATGATTTATTAGTCTTCCCCTACCGACACACAAAATGCATTTATTTTCCCTATTCACATTGCTTTTAGTCTAGTAGAAGTAGAAGAAAGCCACGAGGAGTCAGAAAGACGGCAAAATGGAAAGGATTCGTTTCCAGCTAGGTGGAATTCAGACATTAAATTACTGACGTAGGTCAATGGTAGGGTTTCCCTTCTATCCTCCTTGGCTTTTAATCAGCCTGGGTGTCTTCTCCCCTAAAGGATGAAGAGCACTGCCAGCCATCGCTGCTTATAATCAGTAACTCTGATGTTTGGAGTGTTGGCAATGAGATATTTTCATGAGACCTATTTAGATCTCTCCCCTTCTACCAGGCTAGTTTTGCAGAACATTGGGAATAAGCGCTATGTCAGATATGGATGAGACTCCGAAGATGACCTGCATGTTTTACATTTTTCACAAATTTTGGGTGAGTGGTTAAAACATTTCTTTTGAGAGTATGTATATGTGTGTGTGAGTGAGAACAGGAGACTTCTGCTTGAAATGAGCTCTGTTACATTGTGTATAACTTGGGAGGGGATCAAATATCAATTAATTTTATTTGCTTTTGTAAAGATACACAATTTCCATAATTGAAGAGAGCTGTTAAGTGCACTGAAGTAGGAGGTTGATGTATTTAATCTCATTACAGAAGAATTCCTGCACAAAAGTCATCTGGGGGTGCGTGTGTGTGTGCATGTGTGTGTGTGTGTGTGTGTGTGCATGCGCGCGTGTGTGCATGTCTGTGTGGGTGGGTGTGTGCTTTGTAAATGTATAGCTAGGAAAAAACCACCAACATAAAAGAGTTTTAAGAAATGTGTGATGTGGAGAATGTGTCAGTATTCCCTCTGTTGAATTAAGATGCCATTTTCAGCACTGAGCATTTTTCTTTGGATGGCATTTCCATCACCAGTTTAAAATCAAGGTAAAAAGAGGGGAAGACCTTGGTGCACTGGTTCAGCAGGGAAGTTCTGAAGGGAAGAGGGAGCTGGGTAATAGGGAAGGTGGGAAACCTCGTAAAATGGTGATTCTTTTCTCTTAGATTAGAAATGTGAAACTGAACTGACAGCCATTTTATGTATATTTATGGGGCTGGTTGTGAAAAGGAGATCCAAAGAAGCATTGAAATTCACCCCACACTAACAGAACCAGAGCAATTCCTACTGTGACCTCACATTTTTAGACACCACAGGCATTTGACCCACAAGGAGTTGCCTATCAACCCTTTAATCAAGGCATGTCATCCAGTTTCCAAAAGTGTGGGAATTAGAAGTGACAGGAGGGGTTTCTTTTGATTGGTGAACAGTCCATTCTCTACCCTACTGAAGACATATATAAACTTTGTTTCCATTTCAAATGTTATGGGGCTGCCCTATTATGCTGCTTTTTTTTTTTTTCTCCTTATCCTTACAGGAAATAAAATGTATGCTTGCTGCTCTACAGTAACTTTGGAACAGGACCTCAACAAAAAAATGCATATCTGGATGCTGCAGACGATCGCATTTGCTTTAACATCACTAGTCCTTTCCTGGGCAGAAAGCATCGAGTATTATGGGGAAATCTGTGACAATGCGTGTCCTTGTGAGGAGAAGGACAGCATCTTAACAGTGAGCTGTGAAAACAGAGGGATCATCAGCCTTTTTGAGATCAGTCCACCAAGGTTCCCTGTTTACCACCTCTTGTTGTCTGGGAACCTTTTGAACAGGCTGTACCCAAACCAGTTTGTCAATTACACGGGGGCTTCGATTTTGCATCTGGGGAGCAATGACATACAAGACATCGAAACTGGGGCCTTTCATGGTCTGAGAGGTTTAAGGAGGCTGCACTTGAACAATAACAAGTTGGAACTTTTACGGGATGACACTTTCCTTGGGCTAGAGAGTTTGGAATATCTACAGGTTGATTATAATTATATTAGCGTCATTGAACCCAATGCCTTCAGCAAACTGCATTTGTTGCAGGTGCTGATTCTCAATGATAACCTCCTCTCCAGTTTGCCCAACAACCTTTTCCGTTTTGTGCCCTTAACTCACCTGGACCTGCGGGGTAACCGGCTGAAGCTGTTGCCCTATGTGGGCCTCCTGCAGCACATGGATAAAGTGGTGGAGCTGCAGCTGGAGGAAAACCCCTGGAATTGCTCTTGTGAGTTGATTGCTTTAAAGGATTGGCTGGACAGTATCTCATACTCCGCTCTGGTGGGAGATGTGGTTTGCGAGACCCCTTTCCGCTTACATGGTCGAGACTTGGATGAAGTCTCTAAGCAGGAGCTTTGCCCCAGGAGGCTCATCTCTGATTATGAAATGAGACCTCAGACACCATTGAGCACTACAGGGTATTTCCACACTACCCCGGCCTCAGTCAACTCTGTGGCCACTTCTTCTTCAGCTGTTTACAAATCCCCCTTGAAGCCCCCCAAAGGGACCCGCCAACCCAACAAGACAAGGGTGCGCCCCACCTCCCGCCTGCCCTCAAAAGACCTGGGATACAGCAACTATGGCCCCAGCATTGCCTACCAGACCAAATCCCCGGTGCCTTTGGAGTGCCCCACTGCCTGCACTTGCAACTTACAGATTTCTGACCTGGGCCTCAATGTCAATTGTCAGGAGAGGAAGATTGAGAGCATTTCTGAACTGCAACCGAAACCCTATAATCCTAAGAAGATGTATTTGACGGAAAACTACATTGCGCTGGTACGCAGGGCAGATTTTGTGGATGCCACTGGGCTGGATTTGCTGCATCTGGGCAATAATCGGATCTCGGTCATTCAGGACCGGGCTTTTGGGGATTTAACTAATTTGCGAAGGCTGTACCTGAATGGGAACCGGATCGAGCGGCTGAGCCCAGAGCTGTTCTATGGGCTGCAAAGCCTGCAGTACCTCTTCCTGCAGTACAACGTCATCCGGGAGATAGAGGCAGGCACTTTTGAATCTGTCCCCAACCTTCAGCTCTTGTTTTTGAACAACAATCTGCTGAGGTCTTTGCCAGGGAACATTTTTTCTGGTCTGTCTCTCTACAGGCTGAGCCTGCGGAGCAACCACTTCTCCTACCTGCCGGTGAGCGGGGTGCTGGACCAGCTGAAATCCCTGCTGCAGATCGACCTGCACGAGAATCCCTGGGACTGCACCTGCGACGTGGTGGGCATGAAGCTGTGGCTGGAGCAGCTCAACACCGGTGTCCTGGTGGACCAGGTTATCTGCGAGTCCCCTAAGAAGTTTGCCCAGAGCGACATGCGGGCCGTCCGGGCGGAGCTGCTGTGCCCCGACTACTCGGACATCGTCGTCTCCACGCCCACGCCATCCCCGGGCCAGCTGCCAGCCAGGACCACCCCCTCCTCCTCCACCGTGCGCCTCAATGGCACGGCGGCGGCGGCGGGCGGCTCCGCGCCCGCGGGCGGCGCAGGCGGCGGCAGCTCCTCGGTGCCTCTCTCGGTTCTGATCCTCAGTCTGCTGCTTGTCTTCATCATGTCCGTCTTCGTGGCGGCGGGACTCTTCGTCCTGGTGATGAAGCGGCGCAAGAAGGGCCAGGGCGACCACGCCAGCGCCAACAACTCCGACGTGAGCTCCTTCAACATGCAGTACAGCGTCTACAGCGGCGGCGGCCACCACCACCACCCCCACCTGCAGCAGCACCCGCCCCACCGCGGCGGCGGCGGCGGCGGGGGCGCGGCGCTGCCCAAGGTGAAGACCCCCGCCGGCCACGTCTACGAGTACATCCCGCACCCCCTGGGCCACATGTGCAAGAACCCCATCTACCGCTCCCGGGAAGGCAACTCGGGCGAGGATTACAAAGACCTTCACGAGCTCAAGGTCACCTACAGCAGCCACCCCCTGCCACCCGGGGGGGGCGCGCCGCCACCTCCGGCGCCCGGCGGGGAGGATGCGCCGGCGCGCAGCCCCGCGTACAGCGTGAGCACCATCGAGCCGCGGGAGGAGCTGCTCTCGCCGGTGCAAGACGCCGATCGCTTTTACAGGGGCATTTTGGAGCCCGACAAACACTCCCCCTCCACGCTGGGTACCCCCGGCTCCACCCTCCCTGACTACCCCAAGCTCCCCGCCGCCTACACGTACTCTCCCAACTATGACCTTAGGGGTGCCCACCAGTACTTGCACCCGGGGCCGGGGGACGCCAGGCTCCGGGAGACGGTGCTCTACAGCCCCCCGAGTACTGTCTATGTAGAGCCCAACAGGAACGAGTATCTGGAGCTTAAAGCAAAACTAAACGCAGAGCCGGACTACCTCGAAGTGCTGGAAAAACAGACCACATTCAGCCAGTTCTGAGAAACAGCCCCCCCGCCCCCCGTCCCCTCGCCAGTCTCAGCAGCTCCTTCTCTAGAGTATTTGTATTTAACAACCACACGCAAAACAAAGAAACGTAAATGCTGACCTCCCTACACACACACACCTCGACCCCCTCCTCTTTTCTCCCCTTTAATTCATTTTATTGTAGGGTGAAGTGCCTTGGCACAGGACTTTTCAGCTTCGGGGAATGATTCTGAAAGGGTGTGCTGTTCAGTTTGGTTTGGTTTTTTTTTTGTTGTTTTTTTTTTCCTCTGTTACTGCATTTGGAAGTCGGAAACCACCTATTGCATAAAATGGGCACAACACTGGCATTGTGCAGGTGTCCATGTGTGTTTGGGGAAGGTGGCAGGATGTTTCATGGTTTCTTGTCAGGTCACATTCAGGTCGTGCTTTTTTTGTGGGTTTTATTTTCCTTGGGTTTTTTTGGGGTTTTTTTGTTTGTTTGTTTGTTTCTTTGGGGTTTTTTTTGGTTTTATTTGTTTGTTTGTTTTGGTTTTTTACAGACATCCTTTATTTTAGTTTTTTCTCTGGTTGAAGAGTACGGCGCACATTTTCCCCTTTTAGCCATGGGTGAGTCTAAATGGCTTTTATGGAAAGATTAGCACACCCCGACTTTAATACAAGGTTTCCTTTTTTTAAGGATGTGTTTGTATACTTTCTGGACTTTTGAATTAAAAAAAACATATATTATGATCTTTAAAGGGATCACTGTAGATGTGGACAAATCATTAAAGAGTGCAGAGATATATGATCCATAACTGGTTAGTGAAAATAACTTATTGATGAAATATAAAAAAATATTTTATTGTAGCACCTATTTTTATATACACATTAGCATTTCTCTTTCCTTCACTATTTTAGGGCCTAATCATGCAAATTTTTAACTCATGTGAGTATCTCTGTTTGTGAAAGAAGTCCCAGCTTAGGCCTTCATCCTGCAGGCACTTAAGCACATGAACAACTTTACCAATGCGTGTAGTTCTGGAGACTCACTCATTGAGGAAAGTTGTCAAAAGCCCAAAAAATTAGGATAGAGGATGCAGAATTCTTCTTACAAGTAAAAATACTGGAATGTTTGACTGTTTCTTTTCTTTTTTTCTTTTTCTTTTTTTTTTTTTTTTTCAGGATGGTGTCCAAAGGTTGTGAATTGCTTTAAAGTATTGCACTACAGTGAGAGCTTTTTCCCAAATATGATATAGTATCAGAAAGACCTTTTAAATCTCTAAAGATAATGCCAATTATGACCAAATCTTAACAGACAATCTGAGATATAAAATCTGATCACAATAGGAAAAAAAATCATGTTTCTCTATTGAAAAAAATGTGTCTTTTAGCAACCTCCTGCTCAGGAGTCTGGTTGGGCAAACTAGTGAGGGACATGTAGAAGGCATTCAAAGTTTCATTTTTGATTTGTTGGTTTCATTTTTTTCTTTTTTTTTTTTTTTTAATCTTGTATTAGTTAACCAAAATACAATGTTTTTGCAACTGTTGTAGCCAGTTTATGATTGTTTAGTCAAGTACAATTGCACTTGTACAGATCCACATGTTTACTAGCATCCTGAAAGACCAAATGATGGACTGTGCGCATCTCTATAAAATGTCTTTACCCCTTTGGGCAGCAGGCAATGGCAAGGATATTCATAAACACAGCATCACTGTAAGATGGGACAACTGATGTCTCATATGTATCCCAGCACATGTGATTTTTTAATAGTTTCTGAATAAACACTTGGTAAATATTTCAAATGTAAGATCCTGAAGTAATGAGTATCTGAACTTTAAAATTTCTGGCCAAAATAATCTGTTTGTACATTGGAGTCTCTTTACTAGCAATTAAGGCTCATCAAAAAGATCTAACATTTCTAGGCAAAATATAATGTGTTCTCTGTTTTTGAAACATGACATATGGTAATTACCAGCATATATAACATGGGTCAGAAAGCAACACAGAGGTATATGTTTCAACAACATATTGATGAGGAATAGTTTTATACTTACATTTTGTTTCCTTACTGAGGTGTTCTTTAATATATGGAACAGGGTAAGTGATATTTCACATGTGTTTTCTTTCTTCATTAGGTTATTATATTTAATATTGTTTCCAGAATTGCTCACTAGTACACCTTTTATTGCAAAAGGGCTCTGTTCTATTCTGCTTTTCCTACCCATGTACAATCTGTCACTTTCTACAAAAACAAAGCTGTATAACTGGTCTGTTGGAATTCAAGAAAAATGTTTTCTTGGCGTGTGCTCTTCCCTCTATGCCACCCACACTGAGCAAAAGCAAAAAAAAAAAATCAAAAAACAAGCATGACTGTATTTAGCTTGGACATTTTAGTAAGTGGAGTGTTATTTCAGTTTGAAATGCAGAGTTGAGGAGTGTTCTTTTGTCACAAGAGACATAACAAATGTCTATTCTGTTCACTGCTCTCCATCTCCTGCAGACTTCCCATTGACACCAGTGAGAGATGTGTGTGTGGCTGCCTGAGGTGCTGTTTTGGACTCCTAACTTTGAATTGCTACCTTTATAACTATTGCTGAAACCAGTGGCCTGGTTCTTCTTCCATTTAAGCTCAGTAAAGGCATGCTGTTGTTAAATGGGTATAAGTAAGAAAATTTTCAGCCTCACTGACTTTGCCAGAGAAAGGCTAGCTCAGAAGGGATTGAAGGAGAAGCTCCTGCAAACTCTGTGTCTGTTCATGTGTATATATATCTTTCCTGTGTGATTCTAAACTCATGTTTATGAGTTTGCATAGGTGTCAGTACAAACATAGGATGAGGTCCTTAGTGTGAAAGGTACATTTTGCATGGCATTCTGCCACAAAGAGGCAGCATCCGCAAATGAGTAAATGAGCAGGAATTGCTTGGATTTGTAAGAAATAGCTGAAAGAAATCCCTTGACATTCTGTTTATGTTAGCATTCTGACACTGCCATTTCTGAGGTCGGCAGTACTTCTGCTTCCATGTGTTCTATATGCATTTAATAACTGCTAATGAAGGATTTTTCTAATGGTCTGCACTACAACCAGAACAATTAATTTAAATCCTTTTGACAACTCACCTTCAGTAGAAAAAAACATGTTATCGCTTATGTTACTGGAGAAAAAGATTAATTGACATCAATTACCTACAGAAAGTGCATTCCTGAAGATAAATCCTTGAAAAATAATACAGAATGAAAAATAATATTCTTTAGTCACTAATTATCCTGAAATATATCTGAAAGGGCTATTTGTGAATGAGGACTTCAGTAGAAGCAGGAGTTCCCACTCAATGTCTAAAATGATATATCATCTGTGGATAATTATTGTTAAGAAAAAGTAGATGCGAGTAGAAATCGGCAAAGGGAGATATGCCTCTAATTCAAAAGAAGATAAGAGATAAAATAATTTGTTTCAAAAAAACCCACCCTATTTTGAGAATTCTGAATATCATATTAGGTTGGTTATCAGACTGGTTTAAGTCGGTTATTAAATTGATGCTCCCCTCTTTCTTTTTTTTTTTTTTGTTGTGTTTTGACAAGTAATGTTGAGCTTATTGAATCACTCATGTGGCCTCATATTTTATTTCAAAAGTGCATAAGTGCATGAAATTCTGTGATGAACTAAAAAAAATAGTGGAAGAGAATCCTGGTTCCTCAATGTAATTACTGGAAACAAAACATGAGTGAGACCTTCCCTTCCCTTCCCTTCCCTTCCCTTCCCTTCCCTTCCCTTCCCTTCCCTTCCCTTCCCTTCCCTTCCCTTCCCTTCCCTTCCCTTCCCTTCCCTTCCCTTCCCTTCCCTTCCCTTCCCTTCCCTTCCCTTCCCTTCCCTTCCCTTCCCTTCCCTTCCCTTCCCTTCCCTTCCCTTCCCTTCCCTTCCCTTCCCTTCCCTTCCCTTCCCTTCCCTTCCCTTCCCTTCCCTTCCCTTCCCTTCCCTTCCCTTCCCTTCCCTTCCCTTCCCTTCCCTTCCCTTCCCTTCCCTTCCCTTCCCTTCCCTCCTATATTTCATATTTTACTTTCATCTTTAACAAAATGAGCTGAATTTCAAGTGGTTAATCCCAGAAGATATAGCCTGTAATTTCTAGACATTCCTACACACTATTTGAAATACCAGATGTTATGTCAGTCCTCTCATCAGTTAAGTCTGACAAAAATGCAGCTTCCACTTCAGTAGTTCTGGAGCCCACATTCTCACACCTTTATTTTTAATACATATATCCTTCCATCCAGTATTTTAATGGTCACTTAAGGTTGTGAAAACATCTTCAGTTGATTCTGCATACTGCAAGATTTAATTTCTTAATGTTTTCCTATGTTTTAACTTTTCTATAAAGATAGAGGTATTTCTTAGAGGAATTCCTTTTAGGAAAACAGATATAGTGGTACCTTTTCTCATATGACATAATAATTTAGTCATTATTTGTTTATTAAAGTAATTTTTAAAAATGGTTAAAGAACATAAAAATGACCTGTGGTAAACACAATGTAGAAGATATATCTGGAAAGGCAGGAATAGCTAATTGTGGTTGTTAGAAAATATGAAGGCAAGATCCTGTTTTTTTAGGTTGTTTAGATCTCTATTTAGCTGGAGCTAAAATGTCTGACCAGCATGTTGTTTCTTACAGAAACTTAAGATCTGTTTAATGCATATGGTTCCCTCTCAGGGGGCCGAGTCCATTAAGACACTACATCCTGAAGGACAGGGTAAACAAGAACTCCTTCATTTTTAGAGGGCAGGTTCTTTATATTGCTCAGTGTCTCCAGGGAACCTGAATAGCCTTTCATTAGGTTACAGAGTGGCATACTGAATTACAGCGTCTCCAAACCAGAGAAGGAGGCTGAAATCTTTTGTTGTCTTATGCAAAACTGAGAATGCTATTGGCCCTACTGGCATTAAACAAGAAAAATGGGGAGAGAAGAAGAAGTGACTGGCAGACACAATGCCATAGCTGTCAGCCTTCAAACAGTCATCACACTTCTATTGATTATTTGATTGTAGGGAACTTGTACCTCTATTCTGCAGCATCCACTTACCCTGGAAAATGTAGGACCTCAAGCTAAGGAGTGACAAGAGGATGGAGGAGTAGATGAGTGAGGGATTTCTGTGAGAGAAGTGGGCAGGATAGCAACAATCTGAATGGGGCAGCCACCTTATTTGTTTTTCCCAACCCTTCTAAGAAGCTTTGTAATTTGTTTTGCTGAAAAGAGAGCACACAGATCTCCTTACAGTCCAGCAATACTGTCGTACATATTTGTGGTTTTCCATTTATATATAAATACTATCCTAATATTATAAGTTTTTGCAATTTATTTTTTTTCCTGTTCATTATTCAGCTACATTTCAGAATTTCTAGGAGTATGATGATACTCCGGAAATGTTAAGCACTGTTACACTTTAGAATAATTGTTTATTCCTAAAACACTGAACAGAACAGAGATGGGGCAGAAAAAAAAGGCATATTTAGGTCCTAAGAACAAGAGGCATCTAGTTAGTTGAATATACAAAGAAATAAAGTGTAATGAAGTTTGTAATTAAATGGTTATCAAATTAACTATTTAATTTACAGCTAATGGGCCACATTTTGCTTCTAGTTGTGTACTAGAAGTACACAACTGGATTCCAATGACTTCAAAATATTTACCTTGCTCTTGTAAGTCTGGCTTTTTGTCATTGAAATAAGCCATTTTCTTAGTATTTTTATTTTGTACAGTAAAAATTTGAATACAGTAATTACAAACATTAGTAGTTCTGCTATGCATCTCCAAAATAAATCACATCTATTTCCAATCTGCTGACAAATTAACTGAACACTGATGTGTTCAGTGATATGGCACTGTAAAGTTTATCTTGGATTCATATTGCCCTGATTATATGAGAAGTACAGTTTACATCCACAGATATACATGTGGCTCTTCAGAATGATGTGATCAGATATGATCAGACAACATGCCTCTATTTAATTCTGTGGACTTGGTCCCACAACCTGGAATTAGATTAAATACCTATTGATAAAAATTGTTCCCTTTGTGGTGTTTTTGCCATGGAAGATGCAACTTCTTTTGCTGCAATTTTGCAGGCTTATATTTACATAATTTTAAAATTTTGCAGAAAACTATAGGCCATGTCAAACAAATTATTTTTTTTCCTGGCTGGACACAAGATTACTGTTTGTATATCATGACATGGTTCTGGGTGATCTTCCAAAATGTCCAGACTGGGATAAGATAAAAGGTTGAAATAATAATTGTGGAGTTCATTATTTAATGTAATAAAATATTTTTTCTCTTTATTTCAACAGTATATCGGATTTTGTGAACACTAGATTATTAACACATTTGGTAATTTTGTACCATTTCTGTTGCAAAAAGTTTATGTTTATATTTGAGAAAAGAGAAAAAGTATGAGATTGCTTTTGTCAGACGTCATATCAACTTTATTCAAAAATGCTTAGAGCAAAAGCACTGAGTTAAATTCTTCAAACTTGAAAGGTAAGTCTAGTCCGATTTTTGAATTTCTGAAAAGAGTGTTTAATTGCCAACTAGATTATTATTTTAAACATCTGTAATTTTTTACCATCTGTACTTTAAAAAATAAACATATATGTGTGTATATATATATATGAAAGTGTATGTGTACATATATATAAGTATGCATATATACATATATATGTATGCCTACACTTATATCTACCTTTATTTCTTTAATTAAAATTGTCTTAACTGTGATGTAAGAATATTTCCATGTGAGTAATGAGAGCTTTTAGGTTTGGAATGAAAGAAAAGTTCGTCATGGAGCATATGTAGGAGAAAAATGCTATATCCACATCATCACCAGAAAATCAGTCCAGTCATAACATGCTTCAACTTTTCTTATATAGTAATATAAATTTAGGGTTGGGGCTGCTAGGAGCAAAAGTTTGGGCTCAAATCCAGTTTTCAAGTGACTGAATATGGATTGAGGAGCATTAATATTCCAGTATTTTAAGCCTCTACCTTATACATTTGACAAAATAACACATGGCAAAACAGGCCTGAAATTGACTTTCTGTAACTTTACTATATAGCAATTAATTTGTCCAGTCAAATGGATAAATAGATACATAACAAATGTATTTTTGACAAAAACAAGAGTTCTTAGAAAGGTCTTTCTTTTAGATATCTGAATTTAGTTTTAAAATACTGAATTCATAACAGTGTTTAATTATGTAACTAATTATTACGAATAATGACAAAGATTTGCTCATTTTCTAAATGCTGAACCTACATGGGCTAATCAGTTTTTTAGTTATGACTATAATAAAGCTGTTAGTCCTAGTGGCAGTTGCTTTCTGCTAAAAATCATAACAGGGATGTTCTCAGCATTGGTACTCTTCAGCCATGATACAATTTTATCATTGTAAATTCTTTTTTAAAATATGGAAAATTAAACATTTTAAAAGCATTTTCAGGTTGGCAGTTTGCTAAGTTGAATTGAATATGTTATTAAGTTTCTTTAATATTTATAAATTATCCAATTTTAAGTAGTTTTCTTGTTTGGTTTTTTTTTTTTAAGTCATACATGCAACTCTTTATAAGTGATGTAATAATGTGGTTACGTGAGTTTATTTGTAGTTAGTACAGTGCTGCACATCTGGTTAGATGGCATCTGTAATTCATTCTGGTTAGATGGCATTTGTAATTTTTAACAAACCAAAATATCTAGATTACAATATTCTTCACATTAAGCTCAAAATTCAAGAATATGTACATTTTTCTGTTTTCAAATTTGTAAGAAATGCCTACACTAACATCAAAGAACTTGAACCACTTTCAAAGAATGAATATTCTGCTGAATCATTTATTTCCAAGTATAAATATCTTCTTTTAGTGATGATGAAAAGTGCATCAAAGGAAAAATTGCCTAGTCAGTATATTTGGTGGTTTTGAAGTGAATGAAAATTCTCCCATTGGTTTTATTTTTTTGGAAGCATGTAATGTCTTTACATGAGTTTTTATGTTTTTTTCTCTTCCTGTTAGAGGCTGTTTATTAGCCTACCATGCATAAGAAAAATCCCTGCTACAAAGGTATTTCAAATCTCAGCTGATTATAACATCTTTATCAGTTAGAGCTGTGGCTGTTTCTTAAGGTTGTTCTATTTTTTCAGTGATTAAATAATGCTTGGAATTTTAAGGGTAGATTTTTTTCCCTTACATCCATCCAAACATGTCATGCAATGTAGTCAATACTGGTGGTGGAAATTATTTTAAACCCCCTATATTGATGGGTTCTTCAAGCTTATAGCATTAATGTTTAAAAACATTCTAACTCTTTGAAAGAGAGTTAACAGTTACACATTTTTTATTTTAATTTTATGTTTCCTTGTCATTCTTCCCTACACTACTGAATCAAACTGCCTGCCTTTGCTTTGAAGGCTTCTTTTTATTTTAAGTACAGAGCACGGTTGTGTGCAAAGGGATTTAAGCTATTGTTCTTCAGTGTGTTTATTTCTTTTAAAGAAAAATATTGTACTCTTCTAAATAGCTATTGATTTTCTAAGGAGAATCACATGGTCTACATTTCTCCTCTCCTTTCTCTTTCCACTGCCTCCATTGTGAGGCAGTGAAGAGGTGTGTTTGGTTTTGTAGCTTTTTTGTTGCAGGTCTAACACCTTAAGCAAAATCCTCATGGTTGCCAAAGAAAATTATTTTTTAGGTAGGAATTTTTAAAAAATTCTACCTATAATATCATTAGTGTAAAGTTGTAACACAAATACATGCCTGCATAAACTCACATTTATATGTATATGTGTCTGGGGCACCACACAGTTCAGATTTTTTTTTTTTGGTTGTTGTTTATTTATTTTGGGGGTTTTGTTTGTTTGTTTGTTTTCAGTTAATTTTTTTAAATGCACCTTGTCTCAAAGAGAGAATTTGTCATATAATTAGACAGTGCTTATATAATGAAGCTTTCCAGCAGAGTAATTTAAGTCATAAAGTGATCTTCATCTTCTTATTGACAATTTCTGATTGGTTTGAAATGTTTATTTTTAACTTTTTGGCCTGACAAGTAATAACTAAAACAAGTAAATGGCAATGTGCCATAATACCATGTTGAACAGTAGAATCTATTAGTTTTATTTGCAATATATATTAAAAACTTACAAATATACATTAAAAACTTAATAATTTTTAATGGTAAGAGTCTACTAATGCATATTGTACTAACACATACATTAATTCTTCCTTCAGAATACTTTTTCCTAAAGAATAAAAAGTTATTACTCTCTTGCAAAAATTTTTTTCTAAAATATGAGAAGTAGTTGAGATAGTGATTCTAAATTCACCAGTTTTTAGAGATATAATTGAATGTGTTTATAATGAGTAATATTTTTTCATCCATGCATAATTTTATTCAATGAATGTGTTCTATAATTTTCAGTATATTTTATATACCAAGTTTTCTCTGTAATTAAATATTTCTTAAGACTTCTTGGATTACTAAGAATTTTTTGTTAAATTTAGTTAGGATCAGAGCTTTAATTATGGAGGAAGAAATCTCCCATCTCATCAGTCTATCTTCATACTATTCCTCTTATGGGCAATTGTCCAAATAACTCAGATTATTTTTCTTTAATGTTAAATTATGTGTTATTTTTGCCTGATTTGCTGCTTAAAAGTTTGAGAATTACTTACTACTCTATATAATAATCTATGGTGAAATACCAGAAAATTCCCATCTTTGGTCTGATCAATATGATGTAGCTTCAATTTACAGTTACATAGTGAAACAGTTTTATTTTTTTTTTTTTAGAGTCTTAGACTCAGGTACCCTTATCTCCAGTTCTGTGTGTTGTGCCTCACAAATGTTCACTTAATCAAAACTCAGTATAACTTCACAACCCAAACAGAATTTAACACAGCAACAAAGACAAAATTTCCAAAGTAGATTTTGATTCTCTGACTACTTCCACATGTGAAAATTTGATTTATGTGAGTTGTCCCATTGGGTTCCATCAGAAGTTTTTGTGTTGCATACTTCTATGTTTGAAATTTGGAAATTGAATATATGTCTGACACATACAAACTTATGCCAATACTTAATCTGAGTTCTGGTTTGTCTAATGGAGAAAGAAGTGTTTCTGAACATGTCAGGATTATGATTGCTGTTACAAAAGTATTTTCTTCCTATGAAAAGGTCTTTTCTGGATTTACTCATGTAGAAAATATACAATTAGGTGTGTGTATCAGAGAGCATTTTGATATGTTTGAAAAGACCTGAGGACCTTCAAAGCTAAAACTAGTTCAGTTTCTGAAATGCTTACTTTTTGTTTTCAGTTCAATGTTGCTGGCTTGAAAAGGTTACTGTTAATAATGTTTAAGCCTAACAGCAGAAAGGTACTAGGAGGGTTAATGAATATTTTTATTTATTCAGTATTTGAACTGTCACCCTAAATATTTAAGTAGCTATAGGTTCTGAATGTCTTCATTTTGTCTTGTCTTCTAAAACAGGGTGGGTTTTTTTTATTATAACAGAGATTGCAGGATTTGAGTGAATTATAGAGATGTTAAATAGTTGGCATTCAAACACTTCGATAAGAATAGTTGTTTTTATTGTTGTTATTGTTATTTTCATTTAGCTCAGAAAAAAATCAGGTCATATCTATTTCTGGGACTCACAGAGTTTTTAGGAGGTGAGTGAACAATTTCTAAGAAGTCTTGGACCTCTCCATGTTAAAACAAGTTAAATGACCACAGTGATTAAAAAGGAGCTCATTTTAGTGAGTTCATGATTTGAGAATATGGTCAATTTATATTTATCTCTGCATTTTAAATATTGAAAAGATTAACATTGTCAAAGTTGTTTATTAATACTGAGAAGGAAGCAGTTATTCTCAGGGCAGAGACTCTTAAAGCAAGTATTTTTTGTTACCAGACGTTAAATCAAAGATTTCAATTTAACTGTCTAAATGAAGAGATGAAAAAGTAATAACATACAGAACATAGAGTATTTAATACTGAGAATATTGCTAAAACTTAAACTTGAAAGCATCTATTTAGATATGTACAGCCTTTCAACCCTTGATGTCAGATTCTTATACAGAAAGGATGTTTTATCTGTAGTTAGGACAGCACAGTCAGGAGAGAGACAGGTATTTTGGTCTACCTTATTTTATCTAATCTTAGAATAATCACTTTGGTTGGCTTTTGGTTTTTGTTTTTTTTTTCCATTAAACAGGCATCAAAATTCTTCATGTCAAATTTGGAAATTATGGTGTCACAAAGTGTCCCAAAGCTTGGACAAATAATAATCCAGTAGCAGAATTAAAACTGCTACAGCAAACTGAAATATGAAATTAAGATAAAACGTTCTGTGACCATGGGAGATATTTGTGAGAGTGCTTTGTTGACAGCTAATTGATAATTATGGCTTGTATTCTTCTAACACCTTTCTTCCCAAAGGATCCTAAAGTGCCTTACAAAATTAGGGCCCATTCCTGCTCTGATTGAAGTCAGTGGGAGCACTGCCAATGGGAACAGCACTGGGCACTTAGGAAGCTAATAAAAGCTGCATTCAAACATCACTTCTGCCACTGAAATGTGTAACTGTTCAATTTACACAGCGATACTCCCAGTGGTTTAAGACAGGAAGTGAGTATTATCATATACAGATTGCAAATTTGAAAAAGAAAATATTATTTTAAAGGGGTACATGGTCCAAATTAATATTAGTGTTAATAATACTGATTGTGGTAAAGATTTCTGTTTGAGTCTTCATACAAACAGATTTTTCTATTTTTTTTCTGAAGATCTGAACATTAGTTCCAGTAAGTTTAATGACTGATATCACTTTCATTATTAATATATACATATTTGGGAGTCCAGATGTGCATGGTTTTGGTACAATAACTAAAAAAAATCAGAAAAATATAACAGACATACAAGTAATCTTCTATAGTTATTGTATCCTTTATCTAATTAGTTTTTAATTTCTACTTGAGAAAGCCTGATATTACTATGAGTATTTTCTGTGTGTTTCCATATTTATTCAATTTATTAAGCTGATTGCTGTGATACGTGGAGGACAGGATTTGATGTTTGTATACCTGAAATTACAATTGAAATTAAGCATTATTCCACATATTCTGATATTTTTCTTTATTTTTAATATAGGGACCTTTCATATAAAAATTTTCAGCTACAGAAACATTAAACAGCATACATAGATCCAAAAAACCCCAAAATGTGAGAACTAATGCAGGTATTTTTAATACTATGAAGAGACCTGAATTATTTTTCATCCAGCACTTTTTTCTCAATCATTTATATTGGTGAATGAGAAAATTATTATATTATTTAACATTTTAAAAATTATTGCTATTTAACAAAGAGGAAAAATTAGCTCTTGGACTGTTTTACTTGTCTCTAACTAGAGACTTTCAGATGGGACTGAAAAATAAGCAGATCAAAGAATAACTAACCATCAGAAATTATCTAGTAGAATATGTAGCAACTGAAGTATTTGAATCAAATTCTGTATATTCAAAAACATGCTGTATATTCAAAAAAAAAAAAAAAGGTTTGAGACTACAGGGCCAAATAAATTCTAATCTAGTCTTACTGAATCCTTCTAGTCTTACTAAATAAATATTTACTAAATCTGCTAGCAGAATCACAGAAGATGAAGCTTTGCCTTATTGACCAGACAGAAATTCTCTGTATCATTCATTTGAATAATATTTACCTTGTTAAAACAGCAACCAAAAAAAACCACCAAAAAAAAACCCACAAAAAACCCCAATCCAACAAAAGACCCAAACAGCAAACACGAGAAGGGCCCCAAAACAAAACCCACAAAATAGAACCCAAAACATTTGTAATACCACATTTTAAAATAATGTTCTCGTTTTCATACTGTCCCTGCATAGACTATTTAGAGTATACCCTGGATCATCCCTGAACAAAAACTTTATAAGGTAGTACCATAAAAGGGGTTTCCAAAGAATTAACAGCATATTATATGCATCTGTTACATAGATGTG
Source organism: Vidua chalybeata (assembly GCF_026979565.1). Lineage (NCBI taxonomy): Eukaryota > Metazoa > Chordata > Aves > Passeriformes > Viduidae > Vidua > Vidua chalybeata. The sequence goes on along the minus strand of NC_071531.1, from coordinate 44,035,421 downwards.
GCTTTAAAGTAGTTTGGAATACATGGAAGAAGGCACTCTTTCAGAATTTAATTCATCAGTAGATCTAAATGTCATCTTCTACTAGAAACACAGAACCTTTTTTTCTAACAATTAGTACCTTGAAATATGCAAATTACTAAATCTATGTGGAATGAACAAATACCATGTTTTCTTACTTACCTTTCTGGCTAGAAATCTCACATCTACAATGAGAATTTTACATAAGTAAAAAATAATTTGGCAGAACAGTTTCAGAAAGCTACAGACAGATATAAAAAGCAACCACTGAAGTTAACAGCCAACTAGTTTCGTTTTCTTTTGTATATGTTTTCAATAAAAGTATTACATTCTCATACTTCTAATTAAATCATTATTATGTCATAAACATAGGTTACAGTATAATAATTTGACATAATGAGTTAAATTAGGGGTTGACCCATTTTCACAAAGAATGAGTCATTGATGCGTGTAAGAAAAAAAAAACAATTAAATCGTTAAGGATGTGAAATCTGGTGCCTGGACTTGGAGCTATTGATATATTAAGCTTGATACTGCACAGTCTCTTTTAGACATATACAAAACCAAGAAAGAAGTAATTATGCAAGTGCTGATGACAGACCAGGAGGAATTTAGCACTTCAGTCAAAAGATAGGATTAGATTTTATCCTAAGGGTAGGATTAGTGTGTGATCTCATGGTCACTTAATAGGTTTCCTATTAGATCTTCCCTAAGGCCTGTTTTTGCAGTCCTTAGGCAGGCCAAACACCCAAAGAAATCTGTGCACTTTTGCTAAGCAAAGAAGTTTTCAATATCTTCGGAAAACTTCAAATTATTTAATACATATATATAAAATAAGTAAAGGGCTAGATGACAGTTACTAAAAAGAAAATTTATGATTAAGTTCTATGCTGTTAAGTATCTGGGCCTAAATGACTAATGCAATACAGAGATCACATATCTGTCTCATAACAGAATAAATTAGCTAGTGTCAGATTCTGCATTCTTTTCTGACTTCCACCTTGCTCAGCAAAGCATTGTAGGATCTGACCTTTAAAATCTTTTGCATTGTATATCTTCACTAATAAATATTTTGTAAGACTTTATTGGGTGCTACAATACTTTTCATTAATTTCCATTAAACATGTTTTTATTGGCATATCTGTAACCATTATAGGAAATACCAACTTTGTATTAGAAAGGGAGGTGAATATACCTCTTTTTTTTTTTTTTTTTTTTTTCCTGAACGTGCTCAATATAAAATAAACCCACATTGATTTCCTGGGAAAGTACTATTTTTCAAATATGTTTTAGAATTTGTTAAATAAAAACCTTCCTGACAAACAAAATATGACTTTGACTAAAATAAAAAGAAAGTTGTTCAACTAATCTAGTTTTACATTGAACTAAAGCTTTTGTCAAAAACCTCAAAAATTGAACATGTATCACCAATTTTGAAAAAAAAAAAAACAACCTCAATAAAATCTGTCATAAACAAATGGTTGATGTAGACTGTTAGAAACACCTGAATGTTATCTTACAGAATACCCTGCTTTATACTCTAAAATTTAATTAATATACCAGAGTAATTAGGATTATAAAATGCACATTTTCATGCACAGTCATCTCATAATTGCAAGGTATAGCAATGGAATGCATTATGTTGTTGAAAGTTCAAAATAGTTTATATAATTAATAATTAAAGAATCCTTTAAGGTTATTTTAATAAATCGTTACAAGTCCATATTCAAAAAACAAGGCCAAGCAATGTTTTTTAATAGAATGTTTTTAAATGGGTTATTGTCAAAAAGAATGTATCATTAAAGAGCATATTTATAGCAAAAATAATGTTTTTAATAGTTAATATATTGCTCATATTTATATTTTCATGCTCTGAAAAATTTAACTTCCAGAAATTTAATAATATCACCAGGAGCTACTTATGAGTGTAAAATTCTTCATATGTCTAAGCATTTGCAGGACTAAGCCTTCAGTTTTTGATTGTTTGATCTAATGGGAAAAATATCTACTCAGTAGTCACCAGAGCTTCTGAGATCATAAAATTGGTTCATGTATTTCTGTCTAACATTTTGTTCGTTATCCTTCACTGAACAGTAAAGAAATGAAATATCAAAAAATACCTCTGAAATGTAGTGAGATACTTAACAGAGTAATCCAAAGACTGTCTTTAGATTGATAATATTTGTATTTGCAGTATTAAACACTGAGCATTAGAAACATCAGCTAACATCATATATACATAACTTTATAATTATAGACACATATTTCTGTTTATACTTTTCATTTTCATTTAAACAGCATCATTAGTGTACATGATATCTATGTATGCTCATATATGTATATAAAAGTCTCAGGTACTTAAAAGCACATTAGATCTAGATTATGCTGCAAAGTGCCACCATAATATATGTGGCAATTTAACTAAGTTCTGTTACAATGTTAGTTTATGTTTACTAATGTCAGATGGTTTTCATGGTTACTGGTTTATTTTTGGGCAAAAACAAACAAATGAAACGAAGAAAAAAACCAGCAAAAACAAACAACCAAAAAAAATCCCAAACCTGTAATATGCAATGAAGGCTCTTTTCATTCTGACAGAGAAAAACTGTTCCTGTGGTGCTTAGACACCTCACAGGAGAATAATTTTTTTCAATATGATGCCTCCTGTGGTGCAGTGAGGCGTGAAGCAATACAAGAGGTAGATGGAACTGACGAATGTCATATGAGGAAGCGCCACATCACAGGAAACATTCACAAGTGGAAGACAGCTGTTGTTATGAACTATTAAAGACATCAGCAGGGTGTTCATTTCTTTCAAGGTTTCAGAAGCCTGAAATGGCATTTCCTTCTATCTTCCTCTCCCTGCTGTCTGTCCTCCTCCCTCTCAAAGAAAGTCTTCTACGTCATGTACCTTTCATCATGGCATGCACTGAATCACAAGGGTTCTGCTGCTTGTTGCCCACTCCTTTGCCTTCAGTTAAAGATTAGCTGGGACTGGGCCTCACAGCACCAAGGAGAAGCTCTCATGCTTAAAAAACCACTTCAGGTGGGATTAAAGAGAGATGACAAGCAGACATGCTGAAAATCTACTGAAATGGATGAAAGTTGGTATTATTTGGAGGGAAATGAATTTATAATTGTATGCCTAGTGACATTAGAGGTATCTTCAACTTAGTCCAATTATAAACTATATAATAATTAAGTTTCAACACAGTGACCACTGGTTCTCAAGGATGGATTAGAGGATGGACGTAACCAAGAGAAAACTGAACTAGCAGTAACATTGACTATTCTTATTAAACAGTGTTAGTCTTGTACATGTAAGTCCTGTAACTTTAGTAACTTGTTTTACTTCCATCAAAATATGATTAGCCATGAGTATGTTTTAGCTTCTGTCTGTACATATATATATGAATATATATATGTATGTATATATATATATGTATATATATATGTGTGTGTGTATATATGTATATATATACACACTCAAAAAACCCACCCATGTATAGGTTTCCACACTGTTTTTTTCTTATAGGATTGTAACAAAATAGTGGTCTAAGCTTTTTATGCTAAAAACCCCTTAATGTCCAGGTTGTGTAATCTACAAATGATTTGCATAATGATTTCCTGTGAAGAGTTGTATGCAAGCTGTGGCCTTGATTTCTCCACTCATCTTACACTGGTGAACTCCACTGATGTTTGTGTCTGCTCCTGATTTAAATCAGACTATGTAAAAGAGTATGCTAAGAATGTGTCCAGGATGCATTAGTCTGCTTCTTGAGGTTAGGCACTTCAGAGTAGTGAAAAAATTCCTTTAAATTATGTTCTACATCTGAGAAACCTAACTGGGGCTATTGTCACTTATTTAGCATAAAATACGGTTCAAAACAACTGACACAGAGGTCCCTTACAGCATATATAAAATTTCAAAGCATAATGGAGTTCAGATTCTGAAGGGTCTTTTTTCAGTATAGCTACATATAATGTAGAATGACCCCCATATAATAATAATAATAAATAAAAATAAGGAGTAATTTTTTCTCATAGGTTTATCTCATCTAAACAGATATTAGTAATTAAACACCAGAGATGATGCTTCATCATAATGTTTTTACTACTACAGATTCTTTAACAATACCTGTATTATCATACTGAGGGAATGCAAGTATTTTTAGTAATTTTAGTTGTAGTCAAATGTGAAGAGTTTTCTGAGCTTTTCATTCTGCCAGGGCCAGGTCTGTCTTTTAAGAAGAACTTTTTTATTTGGTTTGGTTTTTTTAAAACGTAAATGCATCTATTAAGATACTTTTGCACTGAATGTCAAAATTATTCCATGATGACCTGCATTTAAAGTCAAATTATATGATCTCTAGCAAAGCAATATCCTTATAGTTGCTAATTAAGGATCTTTTATTCTCTGGAAGAATGCTCTAGATAACTATTTCAATAGCTTTGTTCTCTTGTCGTTATTACACAATGTTTCTATTGCTTTCACACATTTGTTGGTATCTGCCAAGCAGAACCAAATTTAGCCTGAAGCCTGGAGGAAGATAAAAGGAAAATATATTAGGCATATGGATGATAATTTGGATGGAAAAAAAAAAGTGTTGACAATTTTATGCTCATATTTTTGGTTACACAACCTATATGCCAACTTTTGTATATACAGATTATGTACAATTTCAGATGTAAAAGTTTACATCAACAAACAAAAGTCGTATATGCTATTACACCCAGAGATTTGTATCCATCTTTTAATATTACACATACAGCAGCTTATGTAGGAAAATTGACCCAACCAGCAGGAAGATTCAGGGCACACATTTGGAGAATGTGGTATTATAATCCTGATCATTATTAGAAAGTGTTAACGGTATGCTGAAAAATACTTTTCTACATCTTTTCTGAGATTGATAGAGCATCAAGGCTTCACTGCATATTGCCTCTTTCTAGGGCACTTTTGATGATTATAAAGCTTTCCATCTGTAAAAGGAATTGTATATATGTTTCAAAGTATTTCAAATTGTACCACCCCTTCAAACTTTTCATTATCATTACACTGGAAAATTTTTCTTTACAATTATCAGGTTATTTCCTTTATAAAAGCTGCTTTATTTATAGATTTCACCATCTAATTAGTTTTAATTAAGAAAGTAATTTTCCTCTTAACTCTATACTTTATGGTTGATTGACATATGACATACAGTTTGAGCTTTCTTTTCTATGTCAGTTGGGCCTGTTGCATTCCATGCATTAACGAATGCTGAATTGTTTTGTATAGAGGTTCTAAAAAAGTGCCAGAAAACACGTTCTTTCTCTCTTAGATGAATACAGCAGTTTGCTTTTTTTCCTGGCTGTCCTAAAACCTTCTTATTCACAGTCCTTTTGCAAGTCAGCCATTGCAAAATGAATGGCTGATACTGTGAAAATCTGATACTATTAAAATTTCTGACCTATAGTGACTCAGGCTTTCCCAGTGTTCTAAGTAGCGGTACTGTAGGCAATGTATAGTTAAAAATGAAACTGCTCTGAAGGAAAAATGATTTATGAATTCTTGTTATATTCTGAAACTTTCCTATCTGTGTATCATGAGCTGTATGGGGTTTTGTGATAACAGATTTTTATTCACTATATTTCATTGTAAATGAGAAGTGTGGTTTATATTAATCACAGTGTAAATTCTTTGTTCAGATCTGTGTGATCTGCTCAGTCATAAATTCAGAATTACTTTATCTGAGTCTTCATGAGATAATTCACTTCATGTAGTGATGGTCTAAACTTAATGCATGAGTTCACTTCCTTCTTACTTTAAACTAGAATAGATCAGTGCATAAAATCATATTAAGTAGAATAGACTGTTCTCAGTAGATTCATTCTGCAAATAAAATTATTTTTTTAATTGAACCTGAACATTTAACTTTCAACTAAAGAAATGAAGGGGTCTTAAATTTCTTTCAGGAGAAGAATGATTAGTTTCCTTTTTTGATTCTATTGCTTTTATTCAAATCACAGAATAGCATATAGATGTGAATATAAATAAAGACACCATTCTTAGAGATTTCAGGACTGTAACAGCTCTGAATAACTTTAAGTACCACACAAAAAGTTCAAGGTGGATTTTTTTCAATAACAAAGTTATTCAGTCAATAAATAGGAAGTGATTTTTCTTTCTATGTTTTCAATTTTAAACCAAGAAAACACTTGTGGAAATTACAATATGGTTTTCACATAGTAGCCAGTATATTGGGGATTATTTTTGCTGTCTAAGAATCAAGTATAATAAAAACTGGGCTACAGAGTTTTTCTTGTCTGGGGTTGCATGCATTAAAAGTGGTCTGTTCTCAATAGAATAGTACCTCAAGGAATTGTCAGAACTGCCATACACACAGTAAAATGCCTTCCCTGATGTGTGAGATATATTAAACTTGTGAAGACCAGTGCTCCTTTGAATCTGTTGAAATAACTAGCTGTCAGTCACTATGGAGCTTGGAGAAGAAAAAGCCCCCTGGTGATACAACTTGTCACATCTTTCTCCCACTTTTCTCCCACACTTGCACACACATGCATGCACAAACATACCCACATTCCCAAAACAAAACAAAAAAATGATGTGCTATTTCTGCTGTTTCATACAATCTAGTAATGTTTTCTAAAAAACAAAAAAACAAAAACCAAAACATCAAAAAAGCAAACAACAACAACAAAAAAAAACAAACCTAAAAGAACCACACCAGCTGCCCAAAAAATACTAAAATCCAGCTTTTTTTTTTATTTAATTATTATTTATTTCTACAACACCAGACTCTGTCATGTGGAAAGACTGCTAAAACTGTGAAGTTATTAGAGGAAAAAAATCTGAATAGTTTGAACTGTATTTGAAGCACATCATTCATGAATGGTAGCACGTCTATCTCAACTAAATAAGGAGCTATATTGAATTGTGTGTATTAATCAGAAATATTTTTATTGAACTTTTGATTTTTCAGTTGATCGTTCTGTTGATAAACTGTCTGTAATGATGTGCCTTGGTACTGCTATCACAATACCATCACCTGACATACATTTAAGCTACCTCATCCAAAATAATGTCTTAAAATATTTATGATCTTTCTTGAGAAAATAAGGGAACACTGTGAAACATTTCACTTTGATATGGCATGTCTATTTCAGATATTTTCTTAGATCTAATTTCAGAATGCTGACTTTTAAGATGTCCCCCTGTGCAACTTGCTGAGCCACTTCTAGTACTATTAATAGTTTTACCTAAACAAAATTCTACCCTTTAATCAGTGGTATCAGTTTACTTTCCAGAGCACTTAATTGTCTAATATGCAAAGCACACATAACAAATAGTAATTTCAGAATTTAATTATGCTAAAAACATTGGTAAATTGAATAGCAAAAAATGACTGGCTGCCCTAGTAATCTTGATTTACAAAAAGAAAAAAGGTAAATAAAACAGACTCAAAGTAGCAAGACAATATGTCAGGAAATCTTGAAATGTTAAATTACTATGGCAGTGGAAATACCTCTGAAGTTGCTGCACCGATTTTTAGCAAACAAGAGGAAACACAACTTCTAATTAAGAAAAAATACTCTAATTAAAACCACCCTGAAATTCCAGTATAATCAGTAGTAATAGGATACATTTTTATTAGTGTGTGTACATTAACATACATAGTTTTAACAACCTGATGTGAATATTGTATGCATTCTAGTAATTTTGTGCTTAACAGTAGAAGTGTGATTATCAGAATCAGGAACATGTCATCATTTTCTAAACAGAGTAGGAAACATTGGAAAGATTTTTCTAGAGAAGAATATAGAATTATTTTGCAGTGACTGGGAAAAAATAATTTAGTTATCTCTTATTAACCTCTAATTCTTACAATTTTATGATCAGTTCTTATGTAATCTTTTCCAGTGAAATTGAAATATGCCTGCTGAAGACTGTAGTATTCATCATTTTAGACTCAAATCAATAATTCATATATAATATTTACTGGTATTAAAACATTTCATTTTCCTCCAGCTATCTCAGAAACCTTCTATCCATATCATTCTTGCGTATTATTTCCATCTGAAAAGTAGTCAAAATTTTGGGGGGGGGTGGGGAGCATTTTTTCTTATTTTGTTCTGGTGGTGGATTTTTTTTAGTTTGTCTTTCATTTTCGTTTTGTTTTGGGCTGTTAGTTAGTTTTTTTTAACATTTTTTTTACTCACACATAGTTTAGTCATACAGACTGACTTCCAGCAACTTGTATAACTGTCTAAATGTAAGGCCTGTTCCCTGGGAGCTAGAAAGTTGAGAGTTGCTAGATTCTGTAATCTTCCAGGGAATTAATCTCAATCATTTTCCAATCTACCTCTTTGAGGATGAATGCACAGTAGAGATGTTGGTTGAATCAATTTATATTTGCCTTAGTAATGCATGAAATATTCCATAAAATTCCATAAAATATGGAATTATCCATTTAAAAGTGGGAGATGAATGTGACTTCTGTCAGGTGTTCTGTTGGTGCTACTGTTTCACTGAATTTTTTAGCCTTCTCTTTACTTACAAGTATAGTTACCAGGAAAAGGGCTTTTTAATGCAAGATGTACTTATGTCAAGAATGAACCTTTCTCTTGAGAAGTATGGATATTGAAAAAAAGGTCTTCTTGAAACTGCACTTGTCAAGAAAAGAGGTTATTTAACACAAGAGGGACAGATACTAGAAACGTATGTGAATGTTCTTTAAAAAATTATTAAAATAATTGAAATTTCACTTATGTTGAATGCAGGTTTATATCAAATGTCATCAATTTCCATTATGAATTTGTTATCCTTCCTTGATGTAAGATTAGAGAGTGCTTGACTGATACTTTCCATGGAAATTAGAAGCTATGACACTGTGAAAGTTTTGGCAATAGTATTTAATACATAAACAGTAATTGAATACTAAGAAAAAGAAGAAAAAGAAAAAAGAGAAAAAGGGAAAGAAAAAGAAAAAAGAGAAAAAGAGAAAGAAAAAGAGAAAAAGAGAAAGAAAAAGAGAAGAAGAAGAAGAAGAAGAAGAAGAAAAAGAAAAAGAAAAAGAAAAAGAAAAAGAAAAGAAAAAGAAAAAGAAAAAAAAAAGAAAAAGAAAAAGAAAAAGAAAAAGAAAAAGAAAAAGAAAAAGAAAAAGGAAAGCTTTTTAACATCCCATGTCAGCACTTGGGCTCTTTCACTGACTTTTAAATCTGATAAAGGAGGCAAATGCCACATTCTATTTTTCTTTTTTTTTTTCCCTGCAGTTTCTAATATCATCATGTGAACAAGAGAATAGATCCATGACTATCCTCCTACTTCTCTCTGGCATGTGTGTGATATCAATCATCACAAGCAGTAGCCCGGCTGCCATAAGGCTGCAAAAACAGGGGGGAAAATTTAAATGATAGCATCCTGCTTTTCTGACCAAACTTTCACAACTACTATATGTATTTAGTTTCTCTAGGGAATGCTGCCTTTCATTTGTAAGAATAGAGTGTTGAAAATTACCTTTTCCCAACTATTTAATACATTATTTTGTGTTATGACATGATTCATAATTTATTGATATCTGTATAAACCAGGAATAGCTGCTGTGAAGCACTGAGCCAGTTCTCTAGGAGAGAAGAATTAGACTGTATCTCTTGGTTCATCATGTCACAGGGAAATGATGAACCAATAGCAATTTCTATTATTAGAAGTACTTCTATTATTCTAATAGGTTTCTAATACTTACTTCTAGTAACTTCTATTTCTACAACCCACATTTCTCACATTGTTCCTTAAAACACCTATTTTCTGATAAAAACTAGTGCTTCAACAATCTGATAAACCCCCTCAATTCAGTTCAGCTTTAAATATTTTCTCAAAAGAGGGCCACAATGTCTCTAACACAGAAACAAATACCTATGCTGGTGAGATATATCTGCAGAAAGTTGCTGATCTATATGGAAATTACTTTAAAATAGTCAGCTTATATGTTCTGAAAGGAAGCCTTATAGGTTTTAAGAACTTCCTCCCTCCTCCCCCCACCAAATTCCGAATAGAATAGAATAGAACTATTTTTGTTGAAAGGAACCAAAACTGACTCTCAAGTCCAACTTTCTGACCAATTCTAGGCTGATCAATTTAAATCATGTTTAAGTACATTTTGCAAATGCCTTTTAAACACTGACAGGCTTGGGGTATCAACCACTTTTCTAGGAAGTCTGTTCCAATGTTTCATGAAATTCTTCCTAATATTCAAAGTCTAATGTCAAGAAACAGCTCTAATGGCCACATTGCTCCTAAAATAATTTATCTTGAGGCTTTTTTTCATTATTTTATTTCTTCTCTTAATTTCCAAAATTTCATTAATTGCAACTTAAATTCAATGAATTTTTTCTGTTTCATGAAGTTCTGTCATTGTTATGTGTTTCATGCACACATTAATGATCTTATTGTTTAATGCTATAATATGCTTAACTGATCTTCATTTCCTAACATCCTGTTTGAGTTTACTCAAATCTTAAATCAGCATGCTACCAAGCAAGCTCTTTATTTTCCTTCTCCCACTGTTTTAAGTCTTTATTATTTTAAATTAACTTAGTGTAATATTCGTGTAATCATGATTTGATTTTCCCATAGGAAGATGAAGAAAAGGGTAAACATCTAATGCCCAAGATAAAGGTGGAGATATATTTTTATTGTTACTATCATTTGGCTAAAAGTAAGATGCTAAGAACTAAACCCTGGAATTTAACAGCAGTGATAGTACTGAATTAGGTAGAAAATAATAATGTCCATGAATAAGAAAGAATGCATTTGCTAGAGTACAAAGAATTGTTTTTATCTATCACTGATAAGACATTATGTATCAAACAGAAACAAAAATAGGGAGCTCTATGTAGAGGTCTATTGACCTACCTACCTTAGTATCATTAACATGAACCTAAAATGTATTTCCATCCTAAAACAGCTAGCTCTCTACAATAGTGTTATGTAAAATCTGCACTAGGCTTATGTGCTATAGTTAGTGATGAGATGTAACAATAAGATTTCTCCAGTCTGAAAAACCCCAATATTTTGAGGCTTTCCTTACAGGAGAGAGGTGACATATGAGATTGTTGAACCAGGTAAAAACTGTAAAGTAAGCCAAACTGGAGAAAATTAAGCCAAGCTTCCAAAGAAAACGAAACTCTTATGGAAGAAATACCAGATACTCACAGAAAATATATGACATATCTACTCTGAGAAAGAAAAATGAGATGTACAAAGGCTTTTGAAGAACTTCAGTATATTATACTCAAATGCTATTCAGTTAATATAGTAAAATAGGTATTATTTTCCTGTTTTGTTTTTTTCTTTAATCCATGAGATTTTCCTTATTAGATAATAATAATTACCTTTCAAACATAAATTAAATGATAGATTATTTAAACAACATATTTGAGTTTGTGATAAAGAAAATACAAAGAGACTGAAATGTGGTTTTCTGTTTCAGCAGCAATCTATTTTGTCTTCAGGACTGGATTTTCCACAGGCTGTATGTCGAAAAGTAAACAACAGTTGCCAACTCAAAATTGAACATATTTTTAAATCGTGTTTGTAGATTCAAATATTTTATCCAGAAATCGCCTATAGAATATACTAGTAAAATAAAAATAATAACATGTAAATATGCCTAGCTTATGTATTTTAGTCAAGTAAGACAAAGTCAATTTAAATGCAAGTGAATAGGCTGTAGAAATATTTATTTTATAGATCTAGAAGATAATATATAACACATGTGTGAAGGCATTCAAATAATTCCACTGGGGAGAAGAAAAAGAGTAATCTGTATCAATCTTTCTTGGGGAAAAATATAAAACAGAGAGATACATGCGGCTTTGTGTTCTCTTCCCCAATTCGGGACAGCTTGGGAGCTCGGCTAAAGGCGCTGTTTCTTGGCCGGACCAGGGTGCCGCGTGGTCTGGGCGTTCTGGCATTCAGCACACCGTGTGGGCTGGCCATGCTCTGTAACTGGCGCTGGGATGAGGTAAAGAGGTGAAGGAAGGCGCACCCTCTCCTTGCGGCTGGCTGGAGAAGGTTTATTGTTGCATGGTGCTGCAATGGAGAGCAGCGACCGCTCCCTAGCACTGCGTGGACAGTGATGGCGGCGAACAAAGGAACGCATGGGGGTTTTATAGGGGGCAGGCAGACACGGGCAGAAGCCCCCCCTTGCCCAGCGGGGACAGGTAACATGGGGGGAGATGTGAACCACGGCAACCAATGGGGACACGACAGGGGTGTGTACAGGGTTCTGGGATGAACAGGAATACAGGGATGGGGTAACAGACACAGAACTCTCAGGAGTGGACAGGGAGGTGGCCACAAGACTGACATGGGAATGCTCCAATGGTAAGTGACCCGGAGCGAACTACCGCGGGGGGAACATGGGGGTACACGGGGGTATACAAAACTGGCTAACAAACATATATCAGAACTCCTAATCTGAACCCAAACCTGGGATGCAACAGATACATATGAAAAAAATCTGATTTAAAGATCCATTTCATCCTCAGCTTCTGGGAAAAGGGGTCCTATGGTGCCTTGAATTCATAAGATATGTAGAGTGGCAATGTGTCTCTTTATAGCTCAATTATACCTAGAGATTATCATAAATTCAGAAACACGAGCAAAAATGCAGGAAATTCCTTCTTCACTGTCGCCCAACTATCAACACAACAGAACTGCATCTTCATCTCACTAGCACCTGAAAGCATAGATCACACCACCATTTATGTTAGGAGTTGTATAAAGCAATTCCTGCCCTAGATAGCTTCAAGGATAAAATGTGAGATGGAGGACAGATAAGCCAATAAAAAACCTAGAGACGATCAGCAACTTCTGCTTTAAAATTTATAAAAATTTTGATTTATATGGGACTTTAAATGAGTGCACAGTATTAGCACTACCAACAATCACAGGTTTTAGAAACTGTGAAGCCTAAATGTAATTTAGGTGATGGTGCTTGAATGCTATTGCTTGGGCTTTTTTCTGTAAAACAAATAAACATACTAACCTTCTTTTATTTTTGCTTTTACACTAACAACTGCAAGCCCAAAGGGGAAAGAAATCGTATCTTAAAAGCTAACAATGAGATAACTCAGTAATCTTTAGTTAATCAGATCCAATCCTAATTTACACAATTGTCCAATTTAGGTCTTGTTTCAGGAATTAAGTAAAAACTTGGCACTATGTGTAGGAATTAATTTCACCCACAGAAAAGGGGCCTTTGGGAAGTACTTCTTTGCCTAATTGCTGAAGTCTTACTTTTTGTAAGTTTTAAATAAAGATAATATTATTCCATTGATGGATAGGTTGGAAAAGGTACCTGATACTTTTCCCTGTATTTATGTGATGAATGCACATTAAAACTTTGGTTAACAGCCACAGAGGTAAAAGTCTAGGAAAGTACTACTGTAATTTAGCAGAAAAAATTTAAATAAATAAATAAATAAATAAATAAAATTAATTGATTAATAAATAATTCTCCTATGAAATACTTCTTTCTGAGTCAGCTTGGCAAATTTAGTCAGTATTTTCTATTTAGATCTGCAGTTTTGATCAGGATAAACTTGATCAATAGACCACCCTCCAATGAAGATGCAGCAGATATTTTCTCTCCAGATGTTAAGGCTCCTTAAAATTGTCAGTTGTGTATATATCCTCTTATTTAGATAATTTTATTAGCACCTTCTTACCTCAGCCACACCAACACAAGGTCATGATTTAATAGCACTTAATATCTTCACTCATTTTTATTGAATATTTCTACCCTTATAAAATGTGATAAAACCAGAAACTTTTATATATAAAAAGAAAATATATCTTGTCTATTAAATATTTATGTATAATTTTTTAAGTTTTCAAAAATTATGTATCTAAGGTACGTTTCTCAATTTATCTTCTTAATATATATATTAGACTTTGAAATAATGTCCCAGGGAGATTGTTATGAATTGTAAGTTGGTCATTTGGATTTTCAAAATCTTCAACCCTTACAATTTGTCTTTTTCATGATGCCATAAAATAGTCAAGTTGCATAGTATCACTGGAAAGAAAACTGTCATACATCCAGGTATGGATTTAAGACTTTCATGTACAATTTAATACACTGAGCTAATACTGGTGTTCTAAGATCACAGAGGAAAACGCCACTAAGAAATCACCAAAATTAACGCGTGTAGCACCTATGGGTTCACAGGAGCATGCTTTTTTAGCTTAGGCCAGTCTTCTTTCACAGATAGTGTAGAAAGCAAATACTTTCCAGCAAATGTCCTTTTCATACCCAGTACAGCGTAGCAGAGCTAAAACTCTCAGTCAGGCACAAGAAATATGGCTCTTTATGAGGATGATTATGATTAGATCTTTTGCAAATAACATATCTAAATACTGTTAGTACAGTGTATGGTATAAGCAGGTTTCACTAGAAAAATACTGACTTGCAGTCTTCAGCTTTATGGAATTCACAGTTAAAAAGCAGCAAAGCACCTCCCTGGCTACTTTAGGATTTTGTCTCTGCATGGGACCAAATCTTAGTGCTTTTACTCACATGTCCAAAAGAGAGTATTCCCCATTTTTGGGCTGGACGTACCCTGCAAGCATCTCTGTCAGGGCAGGGAGCAATTTGCTTAGATAGAAGCTACCTGCCACCTCTGGACACCAATTTTCCTGGCTGGCCCAGTCTCCAGCAGCATTTTATACCCTTTTGCAGACCAATGTGTACCAAATTGAATTGAAATCAGCACAGCTCACCTATGTCTGGAATGCATTCATGATGTGAGCATCCAGACAGTTCCTCCTGAAATTCCACCTTGTGTTCTTATCTTAGGACAAATCTCATCAGAGACAATCCCAAGGGAGAGGGTGTTTGTAGGGAGTAAGGAAGCATGGGAAGACCCAGCTATCTTTCATCTCTGTTACAGACAGAGGGAGCTGAGAGAATGATAAGGACAAAATGGGTAGCCTTAGGTATTTTAAGTTAAACATAATGAATTACAAATGCAGTAACTGCTGAGAAAAAGTATACATTTCATCTTGTATATGACTGGAACACAAAAGTAGTAGGAAAGAATTCAGTAAAAATTCTGTTGTTGATATACAGTAGAAGAGTTAAAAAATTAATGTTTTCCACTGTCCCATGGATTCCCAAGGCCCACGGGAACTGATTTCAAACTCTTGCTCAGCCTGTCTGATGATTTATTCAGTGCTTTCTTCCATGCTGCTGTAAGGGAGGTATGTACATGGATGCAAAACATCAGACTACAGTTCTTATCTTGTAAAGTACAATATAAGTGATACACTACAAAAAAGGCAGTTTGAGGAATTTGAGGGAATATGGATCCCATTTTGTTAATCATCTTTTAATGATTAATCCTTAAAAAAATCTATTTCAGAGTCATCTTAGATTAGTATTCATTACTCATAAATCCATTTTTTGGGTGGTCCAATGTCACTCAAGAGAAGAAAGCTCCCAGAAGTTTCAATTATCCCAGAGAAGAAGCCACCCTCACAGACATGTACCTTTGTCACTTTCATATTCATTGCAGAGTAAAAGCTCCTTCTTTCCAGGAGAGAGTTCAAGATTCAGTAATGGCTGGAGCTTTCTGTTTTTACCAAACCATGTACTATAATAATACAGAATTACAATAATACTAAAACATTGTTCTCTCCTGATCTTGTTTTGTCAACCTACCAGTCTGCTTTAAGCAAGAAAGGCTGTATAGTTCAGTGCATCTCAATTAGACATTATCCATCTGAAGGTCTTAGCCCTTAAGTATATGACCTTGACTCCATTAAACAATCAAAGCCATGCTTACAAATGTCTTCATGATATGTCTTGCTGAATCAGACACTGGCCTTGTAATGTGTTGGGAACACACTGCTGCACAACTTGAGGTGACCTCAGTCATTTTTGTAATAAATAATTTCTTGCTGCCTCAGCTGTTTTCTATTTATTTGCTATTTACTTGCTCCAAGGCAGCCCATTGGGAATCACAGAATATTTAATATTCATAATTTAATATTCATAATTAAATATGTAATATTTAACACAGAACCAGAAAAGAGACATTTTTTTCTACTCTATCACCACTGTGAAACAAAATTAGCTATTTTTCCATCCTATGTTATTCTAACACAAAGTGAAAAAAAAGCATAACATTGTTTTGGTGGTGTCATTATATATGATGACCTCAAAAGTGATTTAAAAACATCTCATACTTCCAGAAGTAATTATTACATGTTATGATAATTTTGTATTGGTTTATCTCTCTTTCTCCACTTTTGATTGCAGAAATGATCCTTAAACTTTTATCAACAAAACAATCTGGGGAATCTGTTATATTGACAGTTCAAAACCAATGTTGAAACAAGTCAAGAATTTTGAAGTCAAGAATTAACCAAAACCCTACAACAAAGTACTGCATTATTTCTCATTAAACAAGAAGTGAGAGCTACTGAAAGTGTAGAGTTATGGTCTTTTCCAGAAAAGAAAAGTCACATTAAACTGTCCTGAGTTTGCAGTAGACTACATTGGTTTAATCTAATTTTAGGCTTATGAACTGTAATAAATCTGAATAGCAAAGAAACAGAGTTACATATTGTTTGCATGTGCAAACTTTCATTTTGCAAACTGATCTAAAAGCATCCCTTTGACCTCTACAGTCAATAGAATCATGATCTAATTCTGTATCTCATTTTGATCAGTCTTTTCCTATAAAATATTTTTTACAAATCTTTACTTCTCATACCAAATTTTTTTATGAACAATGTAGACAATTCCCTATTAATCTAGAGGACATAATGGTTAAAATTCTAATCAAAAATATGGAATAAAAATAAATTAATATTCTAAGCAAAAGCTTACATAAAGCACAATTAGCTGCCTTGCTGTCTGGCACAAAAGTTTCAAACAGTGCTAACAAGCATCCCTTAGCAACAGTTTGTCAGTATTACTGTGCAACATTTGCACATTTCCACCATCTTCTTTAAGCACGCCTGTGGCACCAGCAGTTTGTACTTTGTAATGACTTCTCTGAAATGTCAGCAGACTTTTTTTGTCTATGAACAAAACATCCTGTGTGATTTGGTTTTTTTTAAAGTTTTAGATTATTAGACAGAAGTGTTTCTAAATAAGAGATCACCATTGTAGTGTTAATACAATATTCAGAGAATACATTAAAGGTGTTCAACTCACCTAATTTCAATAATCAATAAATCATCCAATTAAAGTTAATAATTTTTGGTTTATTGGTAGTGAGTAGTGAGAGGCAAATATTAAATGGATCCTTTTCAAAGAACTTTGGGGTGGATTGAGCCTATCTGGAGGCAAGGTGCCAACAAAGCTACCCTATCACTCACCTCCTCGGTTGAATATGAGAAAATACAATGGAAATCTCATGGGTGAAGATAATGACAGGGAGATTAGTCACCTGTTATCATTATATGCAAAAACAACTTAGGGAAATTATCTTTATTGTAAATTAATAACATTATTCTCCTGCTCAGGCTCTCTAGGGGCTGCATCTTCTTTCATGGCACATCGACCTGTCCTGGCATGGGGTCCCCATGAGCTGCAGTGTGGAAATCTGTCTCCCAAGGATTACAGCTCAGTTTTGGCTCTTCCCTTGGGGCACCTTCTCCAATTTTTTCTCTGGCCTGGGTGCCTGTAGGGCTGTTTCTTTTATATTTCCTCACTCCTCTCTTCTGGCTTCTGTTGCACAGCAGGTTTTACCCTTTTTTAAATATATTATCAGAGAAGTATCACAAATATCACTGATGAGCTCAGCTTTGCCCAGTGGCGCGTCCATCTTGGAGTCATCTGAAAGTGCCTCTGTCTCTGTCTGACATGCGAACAACTACTGGTGTCATCCCACAGAAGCCACATCTGCAGCACCAGAATTCTTCTGCTCAGCATTGGAAAAATTACCATATCCTTTAATATGTTAAAACAACAACAAAAAGCTATTTACAGTACTGCTAGATTTTTAGTTTGGCGCAGATGCAACCTTTTCCCTTCATTTTCATTAAAACAAATTTCACTTGCCAACTCCAAAACATGAACCTGACCAAAATGTTACATAGTTACATATCAAAGAGTTAAAAGGATATAACCAGGTTTTAAAGTATCACTACAAGTCATTATTCTTCATCACTTCATAACAGCACAACAAAGCTCAGAGAAAGCTGGCTACCAGCTTAATGTCAACTACAGCTATATTTCATCAGCTAAACAGCTCACAGTAGTCAGGATACACTGTACATTTAGACAATTTTTTGGTTTGTTTGTTTGCTTTCAACTGACTTACTGCATGAGTTATCCAAATTCTGAGGAAAGCATTTTCTTTTAATGTTTTAAATTTATATTATTCAAATATTGAAGCAAATTGATTTGTTTATTTAACATACAAAAATCATTTAATCTCTCTGAATAATTACTCCTGTGTTTTCCTGTACATCAAATAAATATCCCACTAAGAGATTTTACAAAAGAGTTAAATGTGCATTATTCAATCCAGTACCTAACTATCTGATTGGAAGCAAAATGACCTCAACTACAACTCTAAACCACTTTACACCAATTACACAAAACAGGGGTATTTTTTTTCCCTCCAAGTGTTCATTCCAGGCTGGAGAAGTGAATAACGGAGTTAGTAATTTCTGTGTTTTAAAAAGAGATACATTAAAAGATATTTTTGTAAAGGTCTAAACTACTGTTTTTTCTATTTTCATTGAAAAGGGGGAAAGTATTTTTCATGGGAGAAAATTAACTAGCTAATTTCTCTGCTATATGGCTATACAAACATCCATTATTCAATAGTCCTGCAAAGTACAAAATACTCTTTTAAGGACTGCAGTGTCCACATAGCCAGTAAAACATTGTTTTTACATTATTTTCATAATAGAGGCTTTCAGCAAAGAACTTACATTGATCAAAGCCTGACAGCATTTCTAGGTAAATTCTTAAAGTAAAATTTAAAAAACATAGTATTGTATAACTTAACACATTAATTGACTCACTTGAAAAAAAGATGGGAGAAAATTAAAGCATCAACCATGGATACACTTGGGATGTATCATCAAAGATACTGAAACTATTTATCAGTTTGTTATAAAAATGCAAATAGTAATGCTGAGTAATTTTATTTAATTTGAAAGATACACTTACATTTATTCAAACAGGAAGGAAATAATATGAAAGTTTTCAAGATGAACAATCTTTGTATTTACAAGAATAGCAATCAATGTTACAAAATCATATTTGTTTTCAGCAGAATTAATTCTATCAGAAAACAGGATGATTTTCTTGTACAAATAGTTAAGCATACCTATGAGAGAATCCAAATAGATTGAAAATGCTAAATCCCATTCCATCTTTCTGAGCTATGAGAGTTTTTGGCAGTGTGCTAGAGGGATTCATATTTGGACCTCTGCCATTTCTTCACATAAACTATTAAACAAATTATATTTGAAGATAAAGTATTGTAAAAGTAAAATGATTTGGAATTTTAAGCTAAAAGAAAGGGAAAGATGATTCTAAAGGTTGAGATCTATGGACATACATGAAATCTTAGCAGAATACTCTGAGCAGTAACTTTAATGTCTTATTCATTGTCTTAAACATTCTGCAACTGATGATTGGCACAAAACACAAAGAAAATCCCAGGCCCTAGCAAAGCACATATTTTCAGGGCCCTATTTCCTTTTAACTATAGAAATCAATTTTCTTAACAGAATTTTGAAACAAATTGTCAGTGGATTCCTGCCACCTAATTTTAATTACCTTGTTGATGAGTCTAACTTAGAAACACTTAATGAAATACAAACTGTCTAATTAATGCATCTACTTTAGATTTGTCAGATGGTTTAATCTGACTACCAGTACATGTTAGGTTACTGTAGTAGAGTGCTGACAGACCACAAAAAGACATATATGTTTGGCTTCCAGAAGCTCCAAAAATCTGCTTCTGTACAGAAAATCAGGAATCAGATCAACTACAATTATGTTCTTCTAAAAAGGTATTCAACAATTTAAAGCTAAATTTTCACCTAGATTTTCAAACAGGGGTGCATATTGCTGGTCATGAATTAGTACTGGAAGTACTTCTGGAAGATGATGGAAGTAAGCAAAACTTAAAAGCCACAATCAATAAGACATTTGATGTGAGAATCTTCTCCACAAATTTAAGAAAAGCACAATGTCAACATGATGGTTATTCAAACTCCTTTATGACCAGTGGAAGGAAAGTGATTTCTAAAGGGCACAACAGATTTGATTTCAGTTACCTACAGTAGGATGAGACTGAGCACAGTCTCTTCTTTCTACCAACTAAATTAAAAGAAGAAAAAGATTTTTAACTGATTCCTTCTGGTTAATATTTCTACAGTGACTAGATTAAATGTCATAAGCATAATCTTTAATAGTATTTAAGATGATCTTGGGTATCTGAAGCTGGCTACTCATTCTGGTAGAAAAACCACAGGTTTTCTGCTCCTATGAACTATCCACTCCAAAACAAACAATATGTTCAAAGATATCTTAAATAGAACTAAACATCTGAGTTTAAGCAAGTTAATTTAGCCTTTGAAAACAATTTCAAAGACAAAATTCAAAGAGTGAGTTAAATAAAGGGATGACATCATAGCAGAAGAGAAAACATCATAAATGTTTTTCACGCTACAATTTTATGTGATAGAGTCAGAAGGCAAATGTCACATTCCTTAAATCATCAAGAGATGAACACCTCCTGAGAACATTCCATAAAACATGAAACCAAACCCCTAGAGCTGTTCCTCATCCATCATGGAATGGTTGTGTAAGTGGACTTCAGAGGTTTGTAAGACAGGAGGCTCAACTGCCCCTTTTATTGTTTGGGATTTTTTTGGAGGTGGTGGTGGTGGTGATGGGTGTGTGTGTGATTTTTTTGTACTGGCAAGTCTGGGGAATTTAAATATGAGCAATCTGCATAGTCATTTAAATTATTTTGTGCTCAGCTAAGAGCAAATAAAAAGTGTAATTAATTTGGCAACTTAGGTTGTTTGAGTGCTTTCTTTCTGTAGGCTGCAAGGGCACAAGTCATTACAATCCCTCTGGCAGGAACATGAAACACCTTCACCACAGGAACTGTGTTTGACTTCTGTTTGAGCTGTAGGGCTACTCTACACAAGGCATAATCAAAGATTAAATCAGTTTCACAAGAACTCAGATTAAAAGTCTGAGTGAGGGTGATAATTAAGCAGTGATTAGTGTTTCAAAGAAGCTTAAAGATTTATACCTTTGAAAAAAAATAAATTTACTGTAATGCTAAATACTTTAAAAAATTCTAAAAATCATATGCTAGAGAACAGTCTTGCTTTATCAGAAAGACAGAACTAAAATTGCACCTCTTTTCGTGCTTTGAGTTCTATAACTATTGAGCTGAATTTAAACAGAAAAAATACATGTGAGGGGCTGATTATAGTGTATGTATTGATGTGATATCTGCATAGATAAGTGGTTATTATTATTATTAGTGTTATATAAAGAGAGTACAGACATTTGTAAGCAAAATCAAAAGTGAAAAAGAAAAGTAGTTCTGGCATCTTAAAATCATAGACCTTGTTCTGCAAAGCTGTTGTTTATAGCATTTTTAATTTAATATAATCTGTTGAAAGAAATCATGATTAGACATGCCTATATTTCACCTTACCTTTACCATTTTAAATGTACATATCATCATATCTTGGTATTATCAAGTATTGCTACGCTAGAAATGTCTAAACAAAAATAAGTATAGAAGTATATATTTTAACAGTAAGTTCTCAAATAGAATATGTTCCTAACTAACCAAACACCAGAATCAGCTTGAATTGAAGTTTAGTAGAATTGTGTTCTAGTTTTTTTTTTTTTTTTTGCGTCTTTGCCAGTCTCCTCCAAAATATTTCCATTATTTTGCAAGTCTTGGTTTAATCAGTTATGTCACTAGAATTACTCACAATATGTTTACTCAGTCACTGAGTGCTGGAAAAATGTGAGAAACATCACATAAGTTCATCACATATAGTTCCTTTGAACTATATTTTTTTGATTCTGGATGTTCTGAATTTCATATCAACACATAAAAACACCTGATGGACAGGATGACACCCACAGGGACCTGGACAAGCTCAAGAAGTGGGCACATGGAAATCTTATGAGGTTTAACAAGACCAAGTACAGTGTAGTGCACCTATGTCAGAGCAACCCCCAAGATCAAAACAGGCTGGGAAATGAACAGATCAAGAACAGCCCTGCTGAGAAGGACTTGGGAGTGCTGGTGGAGGAGAAGCTGGACATGAGCCAGCAAACCAATTTTGTCCTGTTTTTGCATCAAAAACAGTGTGCCCAGCAGGGCAAGGGAGTGGATTCTGCCTCTTTACTCAGCTCCGGTGAGAGCCCATCTGGAGTCTCTGTACAGCTGGAGAGCTGCAGAACAGAGTGTTGGAGAGGCCTCAATGGCTTTTGTCTGGCTTTTGTCTGGTATTGGTGCTTGCAAACACACAGATATTACAAAAAGTTCTTAAGAAAACGGTAGTACAAGGATAGTTTGACCTGATGCAGCTTTAATCCATGTCAGGTGAACTTTCTCTGGAAGTTATTTTACAGAAATGGCTTTTCTGAAATGTCTCTAATGTTTTACTCCAAGAATGGGTGAAAACAATTTCCTTGACTGGACTCCCATCATCTTATCAGCACAGTACAGATCACATGCAGACTGAAACCGCTTTACTGTCCTCACTGCCCGGAGGCTGACACACAAACACAAACAACTCCAACAGCCTTATCTCATTCCCCTTCCTGGCTCATCAAGATGAAGGTCCATTAGTGCAAAATATATCCATTTGTGTAATGTGGATTTTGGCTACCCCCAAAGCCATCTCTTCCTCTGGCAGAACAAACCCATCTCAAACTCTCCTCATAAAGAGCTCCTGTTGTGACCGTCCTAGTGGCCTCCTCTGGAGCTGCCCAGTTTATCAGTGTCTTTCATGTGCTGTAAACCCTAGAACTGGATACAGATGTAGTCTAATGAGTGCTGATGAGAAAGGGATGATCACTGATCAACTGGCTGTGCTGTTGTTAATACAACACCCTATGCTGCTAGCTTTCATTGCTTCAGGACTGACCTTCTTTGAACCTGTTGTCCCCAGGAACCTACAAGTACTTTAATGCAGAGACATCCCAGATATCAAGTTCCCAGTCTGAGAGTTGCAGAAATGTTGTCCATGTGCCTTTATTCATGTTGATTTTCACAATGTTCCCAGGGCTCTTTTCTTTGGCTGGTTCCCTCTGGAGAGCAGTCTGTGTCAGCTGCACTTCCAAACTGTCATCAGTCACAAATCTGATGATGATGCTTCCTGACTTCTCCTCCATTCTCTTCAAAAACAGGAACTGAAGGGGATAGGTGCCACTACAGATTACCAAGGAGCTCCATTTGTAACCAGCACCAGTAACTTCTATCTTTTGAACCTGATGATACAGGCAGATTTTTACTCATCTGGATGATAGAAACTGGATGCAAGGATGCTGTGGGAGCCCATGACAAAAGCCTTCAGAAATTTAAGGTAGAAAAATTCTGCTGCTCTTCTCTAATGCAAAGATCTAGTCACTTCATCACAGAAGGCAATCAGGCATGTTGTGCATGATACTAAATCATGCTGGCTATTCTAAATCACCTTAGTCTCATTCATGTGTTGCAAAATGGCTTCCACAAATTGACTCTAATACATTTACATGATTCTGAATGACATCTGGAAGACAAAACTGCAATTCCTTAATTTCACACAGGAATAGGAAAGAAACTTTGTGTTATGCTGGGAAAATAGAAATGTGAAATTCTAAAAAAAAGAGATTAAAAAAATCTGCTAGATTGTCTAAGTATGGTTAACAAAACAATACTAAATTCAGATTGTAAAGGAGCCAGATTAAAGCAAATTTTATGAAGTCTGAGCCTGTCTTAATAATAGGAGCAGTGTGAGTAAGCTATATATGTGGAACATAAAAATCAGTATGCAAATAGAGAACAGTAGACTAAAGCATTATATATATATATATATATATATATATATATATACAAGCATTATAACCTTAAAAGAAGGAAAGACAATCTTTATTGAGTGTTGGTTTATAATGCATTCATTTTATATGCAAAGAACTGGTAATGAAGGGTTTAACTTTGCATGATCACACCTGTAAACATCAGTGATCTGAAAAAGATAAAAAATGAGCCTAGCAGGATTTGGAAGCTGCGTTTCTACCATAACATTGGCAATATATTTAATTAGCAAAAGACTTGCACTGATTTAAAATAGCAGTGCCACATTTAGAAGCTGACATTCAAAATACCTTTAGCCATATAAAAAATTAATATAGAGCTGATGAAGACAGGGCTTCTTCCTGTAGCTAGTTGAGATTTCTGACTATAATACATGGTGTTGGATTTATATTTTAGGAAATAGAAATTTTATCATACATTTAAGAAGGAAAATGTTTGAAAACAGTCTCTTTCACTGATTTAAATGATATCAGACACCTTTTAGTGAACAAAGATTGGCCTCAAAAAAGTGGTGACTGATTAGCACAGAATAGTGATCACTCAGGGAGACTGACAAATCTTTTTTCATGTAGCACTTGAGTACTAATTTAACATAACATGAGCTGATGCATAACATAGCAAATTGCTCTTAACTCAGTGATGTATAGGTACCAGATCTGAGGAAAAAATGCATCATTTTCATGTATTCACATCTTGACTGGATGTACTCACATCCTCACCAAATTCTAGAGAAATTCAGGAGAAGCAGCTGAGGAAGCCTTTTTTCTTGATGTAGCAGAAAACAAATCTTTAGTTCTGGGTACAGGCAGCCCGATGTCCCAGCCACTTGAGTTTTCCTACATATTTATTTCATTGTGTTGAAATTTTCACAATTTATCTTTTTTCTCAAAATAAATTACATTCTAGTTTACTTGTATTTACTGTAACAGTTCTCTAAATCTTTTCTCCTCTTCAGCAAAATATTTTTTGAGTACAACAGCATAAATGACATATATAGATAACAGTGTGAACTAGACTTAATGTTATACACAATGCAGCAGGGTGGAAACAACTCTTTCCACAGATGAATGGTTTAAAAAGTGAAGAAATGTAGAGTCTGCTTTACTGCTCTGGCAAGTCTCTAGATTCTTGTAAATTGCAGAAATATATTTGACAAGTCACTTTTCCAAAATGATTCCTGTAATCAGCAATGAGAAGCATTGTTTTTTGTTTATCTGGACTCCATTTCAGGGCTTCTGCTCCTTTTAAACTACTATCCAGAGTGAATGTGCTTTGGAGATACTCCTCTCTGATTCTCATAACAAAATAGATTTAAAGGAAATTTTCTTAATGCATTTTTGAAAGTTTTCTCTAGTGCAGTTAATGTTCTGACATTTTTTGTTTTCAACTTCTTATTTTCCTGAAAGACATGTTTATTTATTCTAAACTTGCAGATATCAGGTTGCATTCAAAATAACTGTGTTTTCATGCATTTTTTTCTAAGAACTTGTCTATTTTTATTCAATTATTAATATCAACACAAATATAATTTTCTTTTTTTTTTAGATTTACTGTTATTAATTTTGTGTCTTCAGTAGCAGCTTGTGATGTAACTGGTGACAAAGTAGCTGATTAGCTATGAATGCCTGGCATTTGCAGGTTTTTGTGATGTCAGCAGAATATTCTTAGGGCAGAAGTTGGAAACTGTCTTCTTCAGTTTTTTCTGATGTCATTAGGTTGCTGAGTAAGTGACAGGATAGCAGCAAGCCACTGCTGTTTTCATGGTAGCCCAATGTAGCATTGTCTATTTCATTGGAAATAGATGCCTTAAAAAACCCCTAAAAGACAAAACAGTAGGACTACAGCTATTTGATTAGATTTTGCTAAAATGAATCTTCCCCAGAAAATTTTCAAACACAACTGCCTTCTACCCTTTGAACATATCTGAAACCTCTTCAGTGGGGGAAAAAGGGAACCTAAAATTGTACTGGTTTTAACACCAGCAGGAAATTGAAACTCCAAATAAACCATACCTTACGGTAAGGGAGGGACCAAAAGCAGCGACTATGGGTTGAGATGACAATTTACTAAGAGCACAAAATGGCACCCCCAGTGATGATCTGAGTAGTATAGTGGAATGACAACCTGGTTACACCCACACAGCACTAAATTTCCTCCCCCTCTTTGCAACCAAGAGAAAAATTTAAAAGTAATTTCTGTGCCTTAGTTCAATACATTGGATTCCATCCTTTGCCCCATATTGTTTTAGTGAAAGTAGGATTAATTCTATTAAACATTAAAAATTTTCTTCAATTTTTCCTATTAATTTATTACAAACTTTCAATATTTTTGGATATTCTTTCCAGATAGGAGAATTTGGTTTGACATAGCAAGCAGTGGTCTCCAAAAAAAAATTGTCTGCAGTGATTAGAGTTTGATTAGGATTATTCTGCAGTTTAATGTAACTGAAGTACACAGTTAACCTGGACATGTTATAGCTGAATGCAGATATTCACAAAGACAAGTTAAAGCCATCCTAAGAGCCTACTCCTTCATAAATGATCTTGCATTAGGCTCATGTTTCTGTTTATCTTAATGTTGAGGTAAAATTTATTTAAGACAGAGTTTCGGACGCTGTTAAGTTACAAAAAGATAAAGAATATATTTACTCATTCTGACAGAATAATGGAAAGTCACGACTTATGTTGTAGTAGCAACTATCGAGACTTCTCATTCATACAGCAGTGTCCTTGTGTTAATCTAAAAAAAAAAAAATCCTAGAAATCTCTGTAAAATTACTTCTAACCCTCATTATGAATGGTATACTAATACCTAGAGAAGTTAATTACTTTGCCTCAGGTTATATGCTCAGTAGCAGAAGTAACACTGATCCAGTTTTTACTGCATTACGCTGTCATCTTTCTTTCCCGATAGAAAGAAAGATAGAAAGTCTCTTTTTAAACATAGTTCCACCTTATATATCTATTTTGAATTTTCAGGATAGCTCAAACTGAACAACAGGTACTATTACTACATCCATACTACTGCATGAAAGAATAACAAGAAACTCTGGAGCTTGACCGCCTACTTGGCTTAATTGGGCCTCTCCAGCTTGACCATTCAAACATAAAGGTTAGGCAGTATGGATGCCAACAGGTTTTACTGTTTGACCTTGAAGCTTTTTTTTTTTCACTGAGAGATTTATTCACAGCTTCTGAATTCAAACTAGGTTCTAGTCAATTCAGTATTAAAAAATTTCATTCAGCATTGTGAAGAGATTGAATGATATTGCTGCCAAATCTGTATCCAAATGGAACAAATTTTTTTGCAATGTGTTCCTGGTGTACATTACAGCAGTCCTTTTGTGCTGTCAGGATTTCCCTTCAGTGAGTATCCTGTTGTAGGTTAGCATAACTAGAAGATAGTGTGCATTACTGTTGGGATACATCCCATCATGAGGGAGCCTGGAACTGGTTCTTGGTCTACCACTTCAGACATATTTAATTGCATTATTTTAGAAAAGTAATAGAAGCAGAATGGTCACTGATCTAAAAATGTGCCTAACAGTTTCAATAAGTGCAGATAATTTTTTTGGAGTGTCTATATTGCAATTATCTCTCACAGCAAGATTAATTTATAGGAGTTGTAGTGCTGTATGTGGGACTACTGCTGCCAGTTTGGGAATCCGAGGCCTGGAATCATTATAATCTCAGATTTTAAGTAAATCTGTTTCTTGCTTTGGTGATGGCAGTAAAAAGTTTGAAAATGTGAGATATAAAATACTCCATTATATTTTCAGAGATCTACTCTTCAAAATACTAACTGTTTCATATCTTTTAGAAAGGTATTATTTCTATGATTTCCTAAACTTAAGGAAGAACATAAAAAGCAAATTTAGTGCATGATGTACAGATGATATTACCTTCTAACTGTGGGAAAAAATGCTAGGCTTAAGGCTTCTACTGTCACTACTGAGCCTGAGACTCTCAATTACTCTCACAGTAGCTGTTTTTCCCATATCTACAACCTGAAGGAGGTCTCAACCTGAAGCAGATTCTCAACCACAGATCTATGCTGTAGTGTGCCACATCCATCTCTATTTCACTGCTTCACGTCCAAAGGATGCACTTCAAAGTCAGCATACTTAAGCCAGCAAACAGTGTGTTGAGAAAGAAGTTTAATCAAACTTTTGAAGTGCGAAGTGAAAAAAAAAAACCAAAAAAAACCCCACTAAAATCAGTGGAATGAACCTGAAATAATTCTCAGATAACATACAACTGTTTGGAATCTTATTAGAGGAAAACCAGAGGATAAAGAACAAACAGGCTAAACAAGCAGTAATTTCTGAGAATTGTTGGATTATGAAAAAAATATTTTTGAATTTTTCCATAGGATTGTTCTTGCACAAATGCTTTCTAATTGCATTGTAAAAAAAAAAAAAAAAAAAAAAGATTACTTGCACTGGAGACAAGACAGCTGAGTCT
The DNA here is from genome assembly GCF_026979565.1 of Vidua chalybeata. Lineage (NCBI taxonomy): Eukaryota > Metazoa > Chordata > Aves > Passeriformes > Viduidae > Vidua > Vidua chalybeata. Next base: position 44,006,835 of record NC_071531.1, on the reverse strand, counting down.
AAACTCACTGGCAGTGATTTCAGTAGGTGTTGAACATGTTTGAGGAGGGGAAAGTGGAGGATTTTTAAGCAAGAGTTTATACTAATTTGATACCTTTCTAAACCCAGATAGTAATTTGTTGTTAAACTAAAGCACATTAAAAAGATATCCATTACTATTTTAAAGACTGTAAATTGTGGGAAATTCCCATGCAATAACTGCTTTCACTATTAAAGGTTTACGTTTTATTTCTAGTAAAAGTTCTGCTTATTTCAGCTGGAGGCTATTAGATTTTATAATGCTTTTCCTGCTAATTAAAAAAGATTCTTCCACCTTCAACATGAACCTCCTTGTACAAACATCTATCCTATCTACTATAAATAGGTCCTGTATCTATTCCATATATTCTAGATATAGTGCACATTATATATTTTTTTTCAATCTTCATAAGTAGATAATGCTCCTATATTTAGGCCCTCTCTACCCTGATTAATTTTTTACATCTTCCTTAAAATATGGACATACAGTACTCAAATAACGCCTTTATCAATGCTGTATATCATTTCACTGCTTAGCATTTCTCTTTTTAATAGGAAAATGACATATCTGATAATTTTACTACAGGAAGCTGTTATAGGCTGATATTCATCTGGTGAAGAACAACAATTCAACATCCTAATCAGACAAAGTCTGACTGGATTATTTCTTTTCTAGGATGCCTATCCACTCTTCACAAGTGCATATAGATTTTTTCAGACAATGTGAGACAAATTATACTTTTAAACTATTCACATCTCCAAGTAACTCAAAAAAATAAGCCTATGCAACAGAAATCGCAGCTGCTTTTCACATGTATAACTGAAATAGATGATAGAGAGATGATAGAGATAGATAAAAAGCATAAATCTAGTTTGTGGGGTTACAAAGAAAATGCCCTTATGAGTAAATTACTTAGTAATTGTCCAGTCTGGGATCTTTATACAGCTGAGGCTGTATGGCAAGAGGTGGGAGACAAACTGAAAAAAAAGCCAATTAGTATTCTGGTTTTATGTAATGATATGCCAAAATTTAACTATAAGAGGGAAGTTCATCAAAGTCCTCCTGAAACTTTATAAACAGACAGACATTTTGCTTTTTTAACCTGCTCTGAAAGTCAGAAGCACAGACAGTGTCCTAAACGGAACATTTCCTTTTTGTGGCAGACCAGGTATATTATAGCAGTATATTACAGCATTCTTACCTCTGCACTATATCCCAGGATAAAAAGAGGTTTAATATTGCCAGTACTTTATTTCTCTTCTAAGTAAGTGGAATGAGAACAAGAACTTACCTTTTTTGTTTTCTTGCACAGTTTAAAATTAATTTCCTCTGATCATGCAGTCATGGTATTCACATGTGCATTTAATCTTTTGATCTAACTAGAATTCTTTAGCAGCATTTTATACAGCAAGACTTATTTGGAGATTCTAATCACTTCATGATGTGTAGCAAAACAGGTATTTAATTTCTAAAGATATTATTTGACATCGTCAAAGCGTAATATCCATTCTCTTGGAATCTAAGATACTCTAATCCCAAGATAGTTGGATAAAAAATTTTCAAGATTAGAAGGCTGATCTCAGCTCGCTGTCAGACCCCTACTTTCCTGTTTTCATCAGAGGCATAGTTAATTCTCTTCTTAGTAGCTAGTACAGTGCTGTGCTTTTTGGATTTAGTATGAGAACAATGTTGATGACATGTTGTTTTGATGATGACCCTGTTGTTTGATGATGACCCTGATGTTTTGGCTGTTGCTACGTAGTGGTTACCCTCAGTCAAAGCATTTTCAGTGATCTATGCTCTGTCAGTATTGAGGAGCAAAAATGCACATGAGGGAGCACAGCCAGGACAGCTGACTCCAACTGGCCAAAGGGGTATGCTGTACTATAGAGCATCTATATATAGATAGATATAGTTTCTATAGAACTATAGAAATGCCCAGTATATAAACTGAAGGGAGTTGGCCAAGCAGGGTTGATCACTACTCAGGGATAGGCTGGACACTGGTTAGGAGGTCGTGAGAATTGGGTGTGCATTACTTATTTCTCTTGGGTTTTGTTATTGAATACTTTCTCTCCTCCTCATCACATCATAAATTATGATAATAGTATTTGATATTAATAATTATAATTATGAAATTTAAATATAACTATTATAAGTATAAATTTTATATAAATAATAATGACTATTAAACAAAAATAATATGTATTATGATACAGTATATTTATATGTTATATGTTAATTATTCTTCCCATTTATGTTCTTATATAATGTTATCTGTATAGGGATTATTACAATGAATAATAAAATTAATATGAGATGATGATCTTATATGAACCCATCAGGTTCACCAATTCTCCTCCCTACCAGGGGAGGTGGAGGAGCAGGAGGAGATTGTAGGGGTGTGAGTGAGAAGTTGAATGGTATTTAGTTGCCAGCTGGGATTAAACCACCACACCCACCCATCTGCTCTCTCTCATTCCCTATCCTCAATATGACAAGAGGAGAAACAAGAGGAAAAAAATGATTGCTTAAGACACAGACAGGGAGATCACTTACAAATTATTGTCACAGGCAAAACAGACTCAAATTGGGGAAAATTAATTTAATGTGTTGCCAATTAAAATACATGTGGAAGTTGAGAAACAAAGACATAAACTAAAATACCTTCCTCCACAAGCCATTCATTTGTCCCAGGCTCAACTTCAGTCCTTTACTCCCTGCATCCTTGCCACAAGTGGGACTGGCAGGGTGGGAAACGGGTGGTTACTGTCAGCACCTGAATGTTCCTCTCTGCGGTTCCTTTCTCCTCCCCATATTCTTCTGACTCCATTGTGGGTCACCTACATGTCTTACATTCCTTCAGAATAAATTTGTTTCAGCATGTGCTCTTCATGGGCCACAGTCGAGATATCTACTCTGTTGTAGTAGTCTCCACTGGCTGCAGTGAAATATTTGCTCATCTCCACAGGCTGCTGTCTGTGTCAGGACAACCTGCTCTAGCGTGAGCTCTCGAAAGGTCGGCAGTTCCTTCAGAAAATGTCTACCTGCTCTTCCACAAGCTGCAGCGTGGATATCTGCTCTGATCGGGGCATTTCCATGATCTGAAGAGAAATCTCTGCTCTGGAGTCTGAAGTACCTCCATCATCCTCTCCCTCTCTGACTTTGGTGTTCACTGGGTTGCTTCTCACACTTTTTTTCCAAATTTCATTCCTCAATTCCTCTACAGTATTTTGCCCTTTCTGATTATAAATCTTCCTCAAGGCACCATCAGCTTGGCTCATGGGCTCAGGTGTGTTGCTCTGCTGCAGCCAGCTGAAATTAGGTGGGTTCAGGCAGCCTCTTGCTTTATACAGACCATCCCTGCAGCCACCCCTACCTAACCCTTGCCAATAAGATATGTATGGACAACTACACCGAGTTTCTACTCAACACAGTCAATGAAGTCTACTTCATTGTTGACTATCATCAACTTGCAGATGATAAAATAAATGTATGTATCTCATTTAGCTGACTAGCTCCCTGCACTCAATGTGACTGATTCAGTCACCTAAATTCAGGTATTTAATGTCTTCCAGGAGCCCTTAGGATATTCCTGGCTGATATTCAGATGTTGATCTGAAAAAGATGCAGGTCTCTTCCAAGTCCTGTGTGTGATTTACCCATTGCTTGAAGGTAATGGGGATGTCTCAGATGACATTGAGGCCTCATACACTGATTTAACTGAACAGAGATTCAATTTGTTTGCTACATGCAGACATTTAGTGCCATCTGCTATGTCTTAGGATATCCAAACATCTGGACAGTCTGGCAGATATGGTTCAGAATGACAGCAAACTTGTGGTTTTTCTGGAGACCCTGTTGGAAGACAGGTGGGATGGCCCAGGAAAACTCTAGGTCCTGCTGCTCAGGCAAATGAATCTCATTGTGGTCTTAGGAGCAGACAGAATCAAAAGCATAAACTTAATAATTTAATGTTGCTTAATCTTTCTTGCCATTATAAACTGACTAAATCACCTACAGCTATTTCTGACCCTTATGATACCTGAAGCACTTGTATGGCACTAGCTGATATTTTACAGGACCCACAGGAAACCCATCGCATCCCAAGAAGGATGGACCTGCCTGGACTGGAAGACAGGCTGGATGTGCTGAGGCATGTAGACACTTGTAGGCAAGGGAATATTTCCTGATATTAAATTTAACATATTTCTTTGCATGACAACAAATAGTGTCCTCAATGCCTCACTGATACTGCACTCAAACAGAAAATAGAAAGTAGAGTAGCCACCCTGCTTTCTTCTCTTTTTTCATTGTTTTGTCTCAATCCTGCAAAACTCCCCCATAGTGCAAGATTGTTGAGCGGCTATAAAGGCCAGTATAGTTTTAGATGTTCCTTGGGCATAGTGAATAAACACAGCTGAATTAACAGAACTAAATAAATTAGACTGGATTTAAAAAACTGACTCTATTTCTAATTTCTAAATACAGCTACCTATACAGTGCCAAACTCAGTAGAATATTTCATTTTTCAAAATTTGCTAATATGCAGCTTCATCAATATACTTATCATTTCATGTAAGGCAATAAAAAAACCTATTTTCATCTCTATCTGTAGTAGTTCTATTTCTGCTTGTCCATTTATCTTTAGAGATAACAACAATCAGCACTTCCATAGAAAAATATTTTTGAACTAAAAAGCGTAATTGTAATTAGTGTGAAAGAACCTGATGAACAAACCCTCAAATGGAACAAACACAGCCTCTCCTTTTATTCTTTTTATATAGAATTAATTTTATCCCCATATTTCTGGTTACTGGCATAATGTCATAAGAATTGCACTGATACTATTATCAATGTGAGCACTCAAGTCTTTTGCAGTGCAGTTGGGTGCAGACACAGCTACTTTCACAATGATTAAATCCTGCCAGTTCTAGAGAAGAGAAATTCTGGAAAAAATAATGTATTAAAACCAGTTGAGAAAATTGCCTATTCTTTTTTTTTTTTTTTTTTTTTTTTTTTAATTGTGCATCTCACATTTCTGAATGTCTTTAAAGCATGTTCTCCAATTCAGTGTACAATATTTTAGGCATATTTATGGTGGATTTAGTTTTGAAATTTGTAATTATTAATAGTTGTTAAGGATAAGGTCAAGGGCAATTTTATCTCTCTAATTTTAGTTCTAACCAAGAAAGAATCTTGAAACTAAAACAAACCCAAAATTATTAAGAAATAATGTTTTTTAGCCTTTGCATCTCTTCAAGTCCTTGACCACATAGAAGACAGTACTGTTTGGTTTTTTTTTTTAACAATTTTTACTTAGACTTCCTTTCCAAAAGTTTTAAAAGATGTGTGCAGGTATTTGACAGCAAAAAGGAGAAAACTGATGACACCAAACTATATAAGGTCTAATCTTTCTGTTCTCTGAAAAATATCTTTAGTAATGTTTCAACTGATTTCAGTCAAATCAGATTCACTGGTACAAATCTTGAATCCATTAATATTCTTACAGCTTCATGGAAAATGCAATTCAGTAGAAGTTGGTTGATTTAGCTACCACAGCTACAAGATGCTGCAATGCAAAATGTCCTTAACAGACACCAGAATGCCATGAAGGAGAGGACACATAAAGTCTCCTAACCATTATGCAATTTTCAGAAAGGTGTTGTAGGTCTCTAATCCTGTTTAGGGAAAATACCTTGGGTGAAGAAAAACATCATTTAAGAATTTGAATCTAGAACAACTCAAGGCATTTAATAGCTCTGTTGTGGATCTTACAGTCTTTGGCCACACAGACATGTGTTATGTATATACAGATCTTTCACTCTGTTTTATAATATGTAGTTGTTAGGTCCCAGATAATTTTGTATATACTACTTAAATATCTCTTTTTTTTTTTGCATCTGGTTTAGGTTTCCTCATATGTTCTTATGTGTTGGCTTTAAACATCCTTTTTCTTTTCAACATCAATTAATTTCTTTTTTACCACATTTGCTTGCAAATGTTAGACAATATTTTCTCCATTGCCAACTGTCATGCAGTATAAATTAAAAAATCCCCACATTTTAATTTAAAAATCTGCTTCAATCCTAGCAAAATCTTAGGGAATCTACCCGTATAGTTAGATAACACATAATCTGTGTTGCTGTACATGGGATTGGGAATCAACCATATAGGTGTATCATTTAATGTGAGCAGATTGCTCTCCAAATTCCACTGATTCTATGGATCCCAGTAAAATTTTTCCTTAGGGAGGATAGAGTTTTCCATTGGCATCTTATGCCATTTAACATCCCTGTGACATCTCACATGAATTTAATTGCCATTTCAGAAAGACATGGGTAGTCCTGTGTTGTATCTGCCAAGTGCATATAGATGTCTCAAACGCCTTGGATTCTCCTTGTTTAGAAAATTTACTTATTTCCCTTAAATGGTTTGACCACAATGGGAGCTTAGACTCCCAGCCTGTAGATTGGCCCATAAATTTAGCAGCCTTGACCTGAGTCTATGGCTCAGATGGTGGATACTGGAATCCCATCCACAATAGGAGCAAGTGTGGCAGTCAAAATCTTTTTTATTTTGACTAAAAGGACTGCACTGTGTTTATGGAGTTGAGAATTTCTGCAAGTCAGAATTGACTATGGTAGAAAAGCCTCATTACTAATAAAACTGACTTATTTTAAAAGAAAATTTCCTAGTATCTATCTCCTCTCCTTGGTTTTGCACTTAACCAGTGTCATTCTGACTCCCAAGGCTCCTGGGAGGAGTCAGAGTGGGTGGATCTTTCCATGGTGGGTAGGTCTTTCTTTGGCCTTGTGGCCCCAACAGAGGGTTGTTGTGTCTTTCCAGCCCTGGGGTGTTTCAGGCCCTTGCACCCAGGCAAGCAACAGTTCCTGCCAGGAGGAGGACAGATGGTCCACTTTGAGAGTGGACTGGGGAGTGGTGAGGAACCTGCTCCAATCTCCAAATGCTGGAAGACATCTGCTTTGACCCTGCTCCTGTTCCTATCCCTCTCCCTGTCCTTGCAAGACCATGTTCACTGCTGGGCCAGGATGGGTGAGAAGGAGGACATGAAATGCAAGAAACACAGATTCTGTGTGTTTCCTTTTCAATAAGTAGCTGCCAACATTTACAGAACTGTTTTGTACAACAAAGGTCCTATTGTTCTTACAGAAATGCCAGGAAAAAAGCATGGTCTTGAGGTAGATGAAAAAAACCTCAAGTGACAATAGAGCCCAGTGAGTAGGAAACTAGAAAGAGTCTGCCTGAAAACTGTGATCTATTCCTGTCTGTGCCATTTATCTCCTGCATATAGCAAAAAAGGATTCTGCATATAAGTACTGAATTTAGAGCATATATAATCATGAGAAACAGCCTACATAAAAAGACTCCTCCAGAAAGTGTTTTCAAGCAACTGAACAGAGTTTAGGCTTCTGACACAGGCATGTAAAATTAGATTGCTAAAACATATGGTGTGAATATATTTATCACTTTCAATTTTGCTGCTTTCCCTTAATTTTTAGTGGAAACATTAATGGCCTATATTCCCTGGAGGAAATGTAGTTAAAACTATGTATGTTTTATTTGGCTAATATGGGACTGAAATTGAATTTAGGCATCCAAATTCCAGACTGACAGTCTGAAAACACCTTAGCAGCTGGGGCATCTCAGCCAAATGAGCACCACAATATTTTTCAGGATGGAACATTTATTGCTACACATTTGCCGCTCTTATGACAATGCCAAGCACATCAGTGTTAGATATACCCAAGCAAATTATGAGTACTTTTGTGTAAACCACCAAAAGGCCTGCTATTTTCAGATTTCCGATGATGCTGAAAGGCTCAGTCTTTCTGTAATATTACTACTAGAACTTTCTGATGCATTTGGAATAATTTATTCAGATGCATGTTTTTACAGAACCCTTTTATTTTTTTCTCCAACTGAAAACATTTTCAGGAATTCCTCAGTTCGCACATCAACCTGAGAGAATTCAAACTCAAAAATCCTAGGATCGTGCTCTGATTAACAGATTCATAATTAGCCATAATACCAGCAAGTTGAAATCAGTCTTAATAGTCACGTTTTTTCACTGTGATTAACATACTTCCAGATACAATTGTAAAAATGAACAAAAAGAAAAGAGGTATTACTAGTACTGTGCAATTAGATTATTTAGCATGGAGGAAGAATGTAGGCTCTTGTCTCACGTTTGTGTATTATTTGTAAATTTCAGCCACTGGTCAAGGATTCAAAAGCCACACCTGGGTATTCCTATTGTCAGGAAACCATCCCCTCCTCATAGAATCACAGAATTATTTAGGTTGGAAAAGACATTCAAGTCCAACACTAAAACTAAGACTGCCAAGTCCCACTAAACTATGTTCATAAGCACCATGTCTACCTGCTTTTTTAAATACCTCCAGGGAGAGTGACTCATCTACTTCCCTGTGCAGCCTGGTTTGATAACCCTTTTCATCAAGAAATTTTATCTAATATCTGCCACAGCTTGAGATTGTTTCCTCCCATTCTGTTGTCCATTACTTGAGAAAAGAGAACCACCTTCACCTGGCTATAACCTCCTTTCAGGTAGTTGTAGAAGATTATAAGGTCTTCCAAGAGCCTCCTTTTCTCCAGAATAAACACTTCCAGTTCCGTCAGCTGCTCCTCAGAAGAGAAAATATGAAAATATGAGTGCGGCGTTGTGTTCGTCTCCCCTGTCTCGGGCAGCTGGGGTGCCCGGCTAGTGGCAGTACCTTTTGGTGAGAGACCGGGGGTGCCGCATGTTTGCGGAGCTCTGGCGCTGAGCCTCTGCATGGGCTTGCCGCATTCTGCAGCCGGTGCTGAGAGGAGGTAAAGGGATGAAGGAAGGCACACCTTGTCCTGCGTGGCTGGAGAAAGTTTATTCCCGCATGGCTGCTGCGGTGCCTGTCTCCTAGCGCGCGTGTGGTCAAAATGGTGACGAAACAAAGGAAGCATGGGGTTATATAGGGGGTGGGCAGACAGGGGTGGAAGCCCCCCTTGCCCAATGGGGACAGGCAACAGGGGAGTGACGTGGACTACGGCAGCCTACAGGAACATAACAGGGGTGGATACAGGGTTCCGGGACAAATAGGAATACAGGGATGGGGTAACTGACATGGAAGTTTCAGGAACGAACAGGGCATGATTACAAGACTGACATGGGAAAGCTCCAATGATGAGTGACTCGGAGTGAACCATTGTGGGGGGAAATGGGGGTGCATGGAACCGGCTAACTAACATTTATTAAGACCTCTAACTGAACCAACATGGGATGCAACATATAAGGATCCTAAATCCAATTTAAGAAACATGTTCTAATGCCTTGGCAACCTCTTAGTGAAAGAAAGTTTTCCTAATAATTTGAACTTGAGCAGACTCATGGCCAGTGCCCCGTGTATCTCCTAACACTAGAAGAAGAGATGAACTGTACTGGCTTGGTAACTGTCCTTCAAGTACTTGCAGGCAGTTTTAAATTACCTCTTAACCTTCCCTTTGTCATACTAAACACATCCGGTTCCTTCATACACATGTTCTTGGATATGTGCCATTTTTCAGACTCCCTTAATTTTTTCCCCATCCCTTTGGAGCTGGGAGAGACAAGCAAGAGTGATACAATGTCCCAGTTGTGGCTTTGATAGCACTGAATGGAAAAAAATCCCTTTGTTGGTCAGGTACAATTCCCACAATGAATCATAGAATGCCTTGTGAAGTTAATTTTTATTAATTTATTGTTGCTCCCAAGCCCTTTTCAATAGAGCTGCTATTCAGCTACTTGTTTGTCATGCATAATTATTTGGTGTTCTTCTACTCAGGATGCAGAAAATGGCTTTTTTTCCCCTCAAGGAACTTAGGAGTTTTCCATTGATCCTGTCCTTAAGTTCATCATGGTATTTCTAGGTCAAAGGTCACATTTTGTCTCATCACCATGGTTGTTGATAAAGATATTGAACAACATGTGCCTCACCACCAAACACCAAGGACTCCACTAGTTCCCAGTAATAAACTGACATGAAGCTATTGATTTCTATCCTTCAAGCTCAGAAGGTTATCATGTCAAAAACTTTCCAAAAGTCAAAATACTGTTGCATCTACCACTGTTCAACAATCCACATAGAAATTTTGTCTGAGAAGATAACTGAATTTATTCAAACATGATTTGATATTATTAAACCCTTCCTGGCTGTTCTACATCTTCTTGACCTATATGTGGTCCCAAATGAATTCCAAGGCAATATCATACATTTATGCAAATATAGAATATATCAATATGTGGATTATATGTGATTGCATCCTGTAGTGATGTACTGGCTTTTTGCATGGTGGGAAAGCAAATGGTTGTTGTTTCCTTTGACATTACCAAATTTATTGACACCTAATATAAGTCTAGTAAAACTGGTGAGATATAGCCTGCATAGGTAAACTGTGAGAGGAAAACTAGAGGTGACACTGAGCCCAAAGGTTTGTGATTAGCCTTGCAATGTCTAGCTGGTGGCTTATTACTGGTAGCATCTGTTGAGCTCAATGCTAATTTATTGTATGACTAGAAAATGGGGCAGATTATATCCTCAGCAAATTACCAGGTGATACAAATTGGATTCCTCTGGAAATAAAGGCTGCTATTCAAAGGATCATCAGCAGATTATAGAAAAGCACTAACAAAAACCTGACTCTGTTCAATCAAAACAAAGGCAAAACTCTACACCTGGACTGAAATAAGCATACACAGCAGTAAAGGCTGGGAGCTGACTTGTCTTCGAAAAGCTTCATATGGTTAGTGATTGCCCAGCCCTCTAATTTTTTGGGGTTTCTCTACAGGTTCTTTCTGCCTTCAAGGGAGTCAGCAGCTTCTTCCAATTTAGTATCATCATCAAACTTACTTGGTGTACAGTGTCTGTGCGTTACTTTTCCCGGCCCCGGTCAGCTCCTGAGCGCCCGGCTTGGGTGCCTTGGCTTCTCGTCAGGGTCAGTGCTGGCCGCTACTTCCAGGCGCTTTTGCTGCCATGCTCCGGGGGGTGGGCTGGCTGTGCGTTGGCGTCGGTATGAGGGAAGAAACGAAGAGGCAGGGAATTTGTCCAAATCCGTCCACGTGGTGGCTGGATGCTTTATTGGTTGCGGGAGCCGCAATGGAGAAGCTGCAGCCCGCTCCCAACCTCGCATGGACAGATCTGGCCCCGAGGCTGGGGAGCTGCGGAAGGATATAGGAGAAGGAATAGAGGAGGACAAGAGCTCTCCGCCCAATGAATGCAGATGCCGTGGCGATGACATGGCCACAGCGACCAATGGGAACACGACGGGGGCGGATACAGGGCTTTGGGGCCAATGGGATCGTGGGAATGAGGTGACGAGCACGGAACTCCCAGGACCGGACAGGGGAGTGGGCACAAGAGTGGCAGGGGAGAAAACCCAATGGCAGGCAGCCTGGGGCTAACTTCCGTGGGGGGAGGAAACACGGGGGATGCACGAGGATACATAGAACCAGTAAGCTAACAAAGACCAGAACCGCCCAGCAGAATCCAAACCCAGGATGCAACAGTGTACCTGTGATTTGCATGTCGAAGTCATTTATGGAGATCTTGAAGAGCACAGGACCTAAGGTGGATAGGCCCTGCAGAACCTATCTAGTGATAGGTCACCAGTTGGCTGGGAGTTTTAATGGCCAGAACATTCTGTTGTAACTTGAATTATACTATTTACCATGATAGCAATTTTGAGATATTTATATAAAAACACTCTGTGAAGTAATTTATTGAATATGCATGCTTTCAAATACATTTCTAAATTATTATTTGAAATCTACTTTGGAGGCTAACATGATTTTTCATTGCAAGATTATCATTGTTGTTAAAAAATAAAGCAACTTTCAATACACTGTCTACTTTAATAGGTCTTTTTTTTAATGAGCTTTTGTTATAAAGATAGCCAACTTCCAGAGGTATTTTTTCCAGAGGTATTTCCAGAGGTACCTTTAAAGCTACTCAGTAAAAGGAAAAACTGTTTAAATAGTTCAGCATATTCCTCAGTAAACAAGCTATTAAAATCTTTTAAAAAATGCTTGTACTTATGGCTCTTGAGTGACTAGGAAATGACTACAGACAACATTTTAGCTTCTAGAAAGAAAATTGCCTTAAAACTTCATTAAATATTCATATTTGTCTGCTTTCCTTGCTGGCATTTTATGAATAAGCAAAAGCAGATCCTGAAGATTGTCATTCCACTGAACAATTTCATGTAAGAAATAAATAAAAGTCTGAAAAACTGGAGCATAATAGATAACTATTTCTCACAGTTTCTATGAACTTAAAATTGATTTCAAACACTCTTCTTTAATCTGAATATTAATCAGAATTACAAAAATAAAATAATAAACCTTGCCTGCAGGTATGAGTTTGACTTATACATCAGTGATTATTTGGAAAATCATACCAAAGCATTGGTTTTGTGGGTTTGGGATTTTTTTTTTTTTTGTAAGAGATGAAAAAAAATTTTATTAATTCTATAATGAAATTATATGAACCTCAATGGAAAGAATTAAATACAATTTTATGACATATGATTCTGAACCCCAAATTTCTAGACAATTAAATTGTTTGTCTTCCCTGCCTCTTTCCTTTTTCAAATGGTCTCTTTACTGTGTTCAGTGTAGATTTATTTTCATGTGGATATTTACTGTAGTTTTATAGTTATGGCAACAGAACTATATTAAATACTTCAGATTTTATTTCAATGATTGAGTTTTGCTTAACAAAAAAAATAAAACACTCAGCAAAACAAACTCACAAGACTGATCAAAACTTATAGAAAATGCTGAATATAGACCAATTACTTGGCTGTAGCTGAAAAATCATGTAGCCAGTCATAATGTTATTAATACCATAACTCATTGCTACTGAAGCAGTAAAATGTTGATTAACTGTAACCTTAGAAACCCACCCACATCTCCCTGCATTTCCCCAGCTTAACTACCTACAGAAACAAGCAGGTCACAAGTAGACCCTCCCATAATCATCAAAACATTTTCCTTTCATTCCGTACGTCCCCCATAACCTGAAGCTTTTCTTGTATTTGTGTAACATTAATTCTGTAAAAATTATTCATAGACAAAGATATGCCTATAACTATATGACTACAGCTTTTTTAGCACATATAATCCAATAAAATTGCAGAAGGTGCATAAATCCAGTTTTGTTTCCATTATTAATTATTCCTAATTCTTTCATCTTCTACTGTATTTTTTTCTTTCTAATTTTTATCTTAATTGTTTTAACTGACATGTGACAAAGTAGGAAAGTTATAGAAACAATTAAGACTCAACCTCTTTTTGAATATGTGTTTCAGGTTTATTTTCCTCTAAGCATTGCCCATTTTTTTTTTTTCTGTGAAAATATATTTTTGTCTTGAAGGGCTTCTTGTTCACAGATTTTTCTTATATTTTAGGCCTGTTACTAATAGATAACACAGGCAATACCTTATTTTGCAAGGTAAATTTAGTAGCTTTCATTTATTTGTTTTCTATGAAGACTGAACTTGGGGAACACAGCCCAGAGAAAATATGATATTCATAAATCACAGTATGACTTTTGGAGAACAAAATTATTTGACCACTTAAATCATCCAAAACTGTCATTAAAATTGAGTAATATCTACTTAGCTGAGGCAGACCTCTGACAAATATTGTTAGGGCTTTCTCTCACTACACTGTATCAGACACTGCATGGAAAGATTTAAGTTAACTCTTTCAGCCTTCTTCCTGCAGCTCTTAATTTTGAATGTTGTTACACACACTTGTTGTTTTATTTTCATTGCTCAAAATTGTTTAAAAAAGAAATACTGTAAAAGATTCCAGGAGTTTATTCCAGGATTATATATTTGTCAAATATTAATTACATATAATTTTCTAATTTCTTGACTCAGTTTCTTTTCTATGATCTTTAGGCTACAATTCCAACATCAATGAATCTCAGTGAAAAGCAAAATTCACCCCTTCACAAACACTCAAGTGTTTAATTATTGATTAGATACTAATTTTAACTACTTTTCCAAAGATTTCTAGTTTTGATCAACACAAGCTTTGTATTACTGGATTATATTAGCATATTTAATGCATATTAGTCCATCACGTTCATACTGTTATTAATTTTTAATATAGTTATTTTTTTCTAGAAAATTATTTTACAAGTTACAGGTTGTAGCTAAAGACTATTAAGTACTGTGAAGTACTGAACAACTATCAGAAGCCTCTAATAGAGCTACAGAAAGTCAAAATTTATTATTATCTTTGTATGAAAGAGTTTAATTGTGTTAGGGAAAAGCAAAACTGAAGAGTTGTCATCCTATTCATTAAGTTCACACCAAAGATTTGGTTTAGCAACATTTACCTATAAAATAATAAACATTTCAGATACTGATTAGCAATTGTTTATCTTCTGACATGGCAATTGATTCTACTGGTTATTCTGATAAAACTGAGCATATACTTAGGGGCAAAGGGAAGAGAAATTACTTTCTTATTCTAAGTATGTCAGTAAATATACAAATATGGCTTCTGCAGGGTGATTATGAATGCAGAAATGTCTCTGAAATTTGAGTGCCATTCTTAGTAAACTGATGGACCTGAATTCTCATTTTGTAAAGTAGTAGAATAAGAACTTGTTCAGTGGAAGGGGCTTGTAAAAATGCTGCATATTGATAAACCATAATTAATAGTTACAAATATGTTTACAACTAAAATTAAAAAAAAACCCTATCTCTTACACTATGGGTTAAATCTAGGTATGCAGGCAGCTAAAGCAGAATAACTGGCATCCTATAAGTCTGTTTTGGCTTACTTTATAACCTTTCATATGACAAGAAGCAATAGAAAAATGAATATTTTCCAAATTATAATGGTTGAAGTCATCATGTAAAGGAACTAAATGAGTAAACACAAGGTGCTGCATCTGGTCCGAGGGAATGTCAGACATGAGTACAGACTGGGAGAAGAACTCATTGAGAGCAGCCCTACAGAACTTGGGGGTTCTCACAGATGAAAATCTGGACATGAGCCAACAGTGTGTGCTCATAGCCTGAAAGTACAACTGCATCCTGGGCTACATCAAAAGAGAAGTGGCCAGCAGGTTGAAGAAGGTGATTGTAGCCCTCTACTCATGAAACTTCACCTGGGGTACTGCATTCAGGTCCGGAGTTGTCAGCACAAGGGAGATGAGTGCCTATTAGAGGGCTCCAGAGGAGCACCATGAAGGTTATCTGGAGCATGTCTCCTACATGTGCTGGTTGAGAGAGCTGGGCTTATTCAGTGTAAAGAAAAGGTTCATAGCAACCTTCCAGTCCCTAAAGGGGGCCTACAGGAAAGCTGGAGAGAGACTTTTTGCATGGGAAGAGAGTAAGTGGACAAATCTAAACTAAAAAAAAAGAGATCTAGACTTGATGTTAGGAAGAAATTCTTTACTTGGAGGATTGTAAGGCACTGGAACAACCAGAGAAGCTGTGCATGCCCCAGTCTGAAAGTGTTCAAGGCAAGGTTGGATGGACCCAGTGTAGGCCCTGCCTATGACAGAGGGATTGTAACTGGATGATGTATAAGGTCCTTTCCAAAACAAGCCTTCCTGTGATTTTATGAGTAAGTGTTATACAAAATAATGTCTTCTAATACTGTGGCAAAAGAGTAAAAATATGAATTAAACAGATGTCATCTCTCAGTAGTAGAGATTAACTACCACTGCACTTTCAAGAACACTAAACTTTAATTGGTGAGGGCAATGGTGACTTTGAACCTCTAACAGCAGGTACTTGAACACATTAATAAAGTAATTGACACCTGAGTTCAAAAGCTTTGCTGCCTGTTGTAGAACAGGCTTTGATCTTTAATAATTTTTCAGCCAAACAGCTTTCCTATTTTCTACACAATGTTAAAGAAAAAACATGAAATATAAAACTAGTGGTTGCATGAAAAAAAAAAAAAAAAATCTCTTTTTACACTGGTTTCTTCCTTAGCCAAAACCTGAAGATGACAAAAAATCCCCCAACAAACAACCTGACCCCAAGAAACAAAAACATTTTTTTCAGTGGTGTTTAGTTTGTTTTTTTCTGGTTCATTCGCTCACATGAAAAACTAAAAATAATCTGACTGATACTTCTTTTGAATAGTCAGAATAAGTCTCTGTTGAGGTGGCAGGGTATCTCTATGATGTTTATGTTTATTTTCTTTTGAACTTGAGTCTTTAGTTAAGGATAAATAATTAAATCAATGTTTAATTGATTTATTTTTTTAATTCCAAACTCTTTGTGAAGCTGGATTATTTGAGTCTTTTCTGAGCAAGTGTTTCTTTCACTGCCTTCCATCATTATAAAATCATAACTCTTCTTCTTATACACAGAGGTTTACCTTTAAAGTATGTACTCTTTTGTTTCTTTAGTCCTCATTAGGGCATACAGGTATAATGAGAAGATATTTCACATGGACACTCAAGTATAAGACACATTTGGGATGGTATTCTTGAAGGGATTTACATATTTTCCTTGTTTTTTTTTCTCCATTTTAACATTTTCCTTTGTGAATTCTACTGGTAGTTGCAATGATTTTCTACATCTAGAGTTACATGCACTATATTTGTAAATATTGAACTCTGATGCCAAGTTCTTCTGTCAAAGCTAACAGTGGTAATGATATCCCTAAGCCACATGTACATATCTGACATAACTTTAATATAACCATGATAATTTAGCTAGGTTTTAATTTAAAATAACAGGAACATGGGAGTGCTGAGGTTAGGAGGGATCTTGAGATCTTCTAATCTACCTGCTCTGCTTAAAGCTGGCAGTGCAGTGCCCTGTCCAATCAGGTTTTGTGTATCTCCAGGGATGGAAACAATAATATGCACAATATGTTTCACTACCATTTTTAGAAATAAATAAATAAATAAATAAATAAATAAATAAAATAACATTATATTTCAGGGAAATTTACTGTGTTTCAATTTCTCTGCATGGCTTTTTTTCCCTTTCTTTGCCACTGAGAAGTCTGGCTCTCTTTTTCACTTATCAGGTATTTCCTGAAAATAAAATCCCATCTTTTCACTGTAACATTCATATCATTAAAACAACAGATTTCAGGACTAATATTATTGTTTATGGAACAGTTAAGGACTATTATTTTTTCTGCTGCTTATCTGCACTTATCATTGAAGGACCTTGTGATTTCTGTTAATGCTTTTTCTTGTTTTCTCATTCGGTCCTTAACTAGGCTTTAAATAATCAAATTAACTGCAAAATTTTGCTTAGATTCAGGCTAAAAAAATTACCAAAAAAAGCAGAAAGGGAGAGTACTACACAAAGACTCTTAGAACCCTGTATTCCTTCTGCTGTTGTTTTTTATATAATGATTCAAATAATTTAGGCTGGAAAAAGCTTTTGGATTCATTCAGTCCCACAATTAACCTAGCACTGCCTCATCCATCACTAAACCATATCCCTTAAGAACCACATCTACACGTCTTTTAAAGACCTCCAGGGATGATGACTCAACCACTTCCCTGGGCAGACAATTCCAGTGCTTGATAACCCTTTCCGTAAAGAAATTCTTCCTAATATCCAATCTAAACTTCCCTTGGTGCAACTTGAGATCATTTTCTCTAGAAAAGTTACATGTTATTTAGGAGGAGAGATTGATGCCCTCCATAATACAACCTCCTTACAGGTGGTTGTAGATAGTGATAAGGTCACCCCAAGCCTTCCTTTTCTCCATGTGAAACAACCTCACCTTCCTTAGTCACTCCTCTTAAGACTTACTCTTTAGATCCTTCACCAGCTCTGTTGCCCTCCTCTGTTCACATTCCAGCATCTCAATGTCTTTCTTGTGGTGAGGGGCTCAGAACTGGACATAGCACTCAAGGTGTGGCCTTACCAGTGCTGAGTACACAGGGGAAGAATTACTTCCTGATGGACACATTATTCCTGACACAGGCCAGGATGCCATTTGCCTGCTTGGCCACCTGAGCGCACGCTGGCTCATATTCAGTGGTTTTCAACCAGCACCCCAGGTCCATTTCTGTTGGGCCACTTTCCAGTCACTCTGGCCCCAGCCTGTGGCACTGCCTGCAGGTGTTGTGACCAAAGTGCAGGATCTGGCACTTGGCCTTGTTAAAACTGATATCACTGGCCCTAGTCCATTGATCCAGCTTGTCCAGGACTCTCTGCAGAGCCTTCCTACCATCCAGCAGATCAACACTTCTGCCCAATTTGGTGTCATCTGCAAACTGTCTGAGGGTGCATTTGATTCCCTCCTTACAGATCATTGATAAAGAAATTAAACAAGATTGTCCCAAATACTGAGCCCTGGGGAACACCACTGATCTATAAACAACACACAGATGTTTATAGAATATAAAGCAGAAAATGTGGTGAAATAAAGGATACTTCCTTTAATATGACAGCTTTTAACTGTGTGGGACTGTCAAAGCAAGGCTAATGAAATAGTATCAAGAGAAATTACAAACATTTTTTGTTGCTATGGGAACCTCTTTGGGGGTTTGGTTTTTGTTTGTTTGTTTTGAAGATGTCAGTCAAACCAGTGTGACAAAATCAACACTTTTATCTGAAAAAAAAGGAGGTATCCTGAAAATGTTTCACCAAAATAAAATTATTTTAAATAATAATGAATGGCACTGTACCAGTGGCAATGAGAAAGCAATAAAATAGAATTAGAAACAAAAAGCTGTTAGGATAAACTGCATTGTGATACCAAGTAGTGGAGTATCCATTTCAGCTGTTCTGTCTTTCAAGCAAGAGAGCAACATACTGCATTACCCTGCTGTGGATAGGGAGTATGTTTGCATAGAAGCTGTTATGATGTGCTAGGAAGTGATTGGGAAGATGCCATTGCTCCCAGATCTCAAAAAGGAACTGACAAGATGATACCAGCATATTTGGGCTATCTGTCCAGCCGTTCTCATGTAGCAAGAGAAGGGACTAAGAACTACCCCATTTCCAGTCCTCCTGACCTCCAAAGCAAGCCAGGTCTGTGTGGCATGTTTGGAAGAAGAAGCTTTCCTAATTTAGCCTGTCATGATCCAGTGCAGAGCTGTCAAACAGGTCCCCTGAAACTAATTATGAATCATGGAATTTGCACATTTTTCTGGTTTGTTTTTTTTTTTTTTTTTTTTTTTTTTACAATTTATTAAGCCTGTTTTTCTTTAGTTTCATACCTCCATTTCTCCCCAGCTCTTTAAGGCTGTGAGATGTTGACATCCAGGTAGAGCATTTTTGTTGTTTTCCTGGCTTGTACCACTAGAGTGAGCCCTTTTCTTGTCTGTAGGTTGACATTTTGAACTCCTGCTTCATTTTGTTCCACTTCTGCACGCTTTTGATATCTACCTTTGAGATCATTGTGCCAATTATATGCTATTCTCTAGTGTCCCACAGTCCTCAGCTGTGATACAAATTCTATGAGTCATCTCAACTGTAAATGATGAATCTGATACAACCTTCCTGTGATATCCAGTGCTCACCAATGGTGACAGGTGCCAGAGTTGCTGTAGAACAAGCATTTAGCTCTTTTGTATTTTTACATAGAAACTATTCAGATTTATAAACTGATTAACAATGGACCATTTTGCATGGTCTTGCAGCTCTCACTTGCAGTTTGTTCTTTATAGGCGTTTCTTCTGTACTCTCACATAACTGTGAACTTGTGAAATCTTTTAAGGAAAATAATGTGACTACTGGAAGATCTTGATTAAGACAAAGGCCGCTGGACATCCCAAAGCAGATCAGAGTTCAGATGCTGACTCTGAAACAGGAGAAAAGAAAGAATGTTGTTAGATGGGTACTTAGTTGTAAGCACATACATTCACAAACACACATGATGGGTGTTATCTAGGAATACACCACATACATTGGTGAACCTTTATATACAAAAGACACCACAGTAGCATGCAGAGCCTACTGTCAGGTTTTCTATTAAAAGATTATTTAATGGCAGATGGAAATAGGGACTGGTGCCTAAGTGAATGGAATGGAGAAGCCAGACAAGCCTTTACCAAATACATAATTTTTGCCTTGATGTCATTCCAGAAATCTTTTTTTTGGCATCTCCAGACCTGTGCTGCCTATGCCTAATGACACTACCATCCAACATGGGATGACAGATTAAGTATTACCTTCATGCTGGAATTTGTTTGGGATAGACTAGGTATTCTTCCTCATAATTCACAAGTAGAGTAGTGTGGATGGGCCAGGTGATGTCCAGAGGTCCCTCCCAAACTCAGCTATTCTGTAATTCTGAACACACTCAAAAGGCATATAAAAGATTAGTGATATGAGATAGTATATGATCTTTCCCCCTCACACAGCTGTTCCATAACTTGATAATTTTGTTTGGGACTTTTGGAATTAAGTCTAGGGCTTTGGTTTGGAGACAGAACAGTTGACAGACTCAGGTCTACAAAATTTTAGGGTGTTAGATGAAGTGAACAGGAGATTTTATTCATTAAATGCCATAACATTACACTTAGAATAATCTCAATGAAAGCAGTTTAAAACAAATAAAATAAAGTATTGCTTTACACAGCAGATAGTGAAACTTTGGAACTTGCTGTCACAGGAAATAATAGACGCAGCCAGTGTCAGTAGGTTCAAAATCATGGGTGAATGAACAAGTAAAGAATAAATGTATACTGAAAGGAATGGGCAAAGAGAGATGTGTTAGAATCCTTAATACAATAATCATGAACTCGGAGAAGGAATGATGGGAGTAGATCACAGCCAGGGATCAGGCTTCTGTGCTCTCCCTAAATATATCTCTGATCATCTGTATGAGGACAGGTGGTCTACATTAATCTCTCCAGAAAAGCATGACTTACGTTATGTTCTTATCATTGATCTCCTTTGACAGTCATAGTTCCATTCCCGAAACTTTTAACAGAGGATCAAACAAAAGATGTGATTAATAAATGTTAAAATTGAAGAGGGGAGGAAGAATGAGCATAACAATGCAACATAGGTTTATATGCAAGATATGTTTTTTCACAAGTTTTAAAAAATTTTAACTTAGGTTATTAAATCCATGAAGAAATTTTTTTTTTCTGTAAATGACATGTGTCATTCTTGATTTGTGCTAGCCTCAGGAGGTCTGATATACACAATCACAGCAGGAGTAGGAAAAAGGAACTTTTTCACAGAAGAAATAAACAATTCTGGTAAGCTAGCTCAAAAGACAGCAGAGCAAGCTCAAGACATAGCAGAGTAAATATACTGCAATACCATACAAATTAAACTTATTTAGTTTACTTACAAGGTTCTTTAAAACATTATCTATTCTGTGTTTGGTTGGTTGGTTATTTTTTATGCCATGTGTATTTCCTATATCACTAAGGGAATTTGTATTATTTTTTTCCACAATGTAGAAAAATATATTTTTAAAGCTCTTCTAAAATGCAATTTTAAAATTATATATAAAGATTTTTGTAGCACTAATTGAAGATGATAGGCAAAATTCACTAATGATTTCTTTCCTTGTGGCTATCCCAGGCTTATGCCTTAAAAACATTGCATCTATACTGTCATGCATTTTTTGGAAATATAATATGCAAATGAAAATTCTAATTTGCTAAGGACAGATGAAGGCTGAAAATTTTTGAAAACTACCCTTAAGAAAGAAATGGGCAAAGAAAGGAAGGATATATACCAAAAGAAATTCAGTCAAGTGCAAAGCACATATCAGGGGATAAAATTAAAGAAATAAGGATAACACTATTTTAAGTCAGGAAAGTATTTTGAAGACAAAATGGGTGCAATTAGGACAATATTAAAAACATTGTTTTTCTGTACACAAAAAGGATTACAATACTGAATCCCTATAGAATTTTTTTTCAATCTAATAAATAGATTGATAGTAGTGAAATAGTTATATAAAATAGGACAGGGGTTTGAATACATATATACAAAACTGAAAATAATCTTCATATTCACTGAGCTGTGATGTCAGCAGTTTTGTGCATTTATGGCAACCTGGCCTTATTGTTCCCTCAGTTACCATAAAGCATGATATATTTAAATCAAGAATTTATATAAAATATTTGCATGTATCATTTCAGCTTAAGATAAAAACTAAATAGGTGGAATTTCTGTATTTTAGGCTTACACTTCAGCTAACTATTATATCAGTCAGTTCCACTGCATCACTGAGTCAAAGAGAAAATACTAAAAAAAGTGCAAAATGATGATGAAGAAATGTATTCTGGAAGACTTCTGGGGTTACTGCGTAAAGCAATATTTGCACTTGCACCATTAGACTAGGATCAGATCCAGTGAAATATTATGTATATAGGGTTGTGCTGTGTTTTTTAACCTATATTCCTCCTCTTATTTCCAATTTATACATTTTAAATTTTTTTTCTGCAGTAAATGGTCTACCATTGAGAATTTGGATGCAGTTTTCCCAAATGCTTTATTCACCTTGATTTCTCTAGTGGATAAGAATTTTAATAAATCTGATTTAGCTAGCTAGCACAACTGCATTTGCATTTGCATTGTGCTGTCAAAGTGGTTTAACACAGCTGAAACATCCCAGTGAGTCTAACAATGTGTCTTTATTCACAACATTGCAAGCTTCAACCAGGCTGTTGTCTCTGTGCAAAGTGTTCTGAAAATATACAGGAGGTGATAATCTCAGCTCAGAGAAGTTTGTAATGCAAAAGTGAAACCATAGTATCAATATAAAGCAAGAGAGACAAGGAAGAAAAAAACAAATAGGCTTTTTTTCCCCACATTATTTTTTAGCTTAATAAAATTAAAGCAGGTAAGTATGATGCATGATATACATGCTCTAAACTTATAAAAAGAAGCCCAACTAAATGAACTATAGGCTCCCTTTCTTCGTTATAATTTCCTACGTCTCCTGTTTTTTTTCAGCCATCAGCACATAAGTACCATGCCATGTACTGTAATAATATAATTCCTTCAGCATTTCTGTCTTATCTTGAAAAATGCAAGCTTCACTTTGCCTAGTAATTAATCTTTGAAGTTGTTGATAGCTCCTTGTACAGTATATTTACCAAATAATTGGAAAGCAGTTTTTAATGGGGTTGGTGCTTGCCTTACAGCTTAATATCAGGCATGGAAACAACAAAGAAAGAGGCTTGAGTCCACAAAAATGAAGAGCTATTTTTCTTCTTAAATAGCAAAATTTTCCCAGACATGGTCTCTAGTCCAAAATGACACCACATAAATAACTGTGAATACTTAGAATCTGCCTCTATTATAACTGAAACTGAACAGATATTTTACCAACTTGCAATTAAATTTAAAATAAATAATAGAAAGGTTGTTTGTTTGTTTGTTTTTGATAATATATTTCATGTTTATTTATAAATTCTTAATTCAACTGAGTTAAAAGTGAAGATTATTTCTGCAGATCTTTTCATATCAAGAAAAGTATATAAACACAAAAAAATCCTATCTCTTAGGTTGCTCTGAGAGGCATAGTGTATTTCCTAATCTCTCTATATGTTGCTGTTACACACCCTGACTTTCCTCCTGGCCACATATCCAGCATTCTCCATGCCATAACAGTTTATGACAAACAGGATATACTTGGCTTGACTCTTTTCCCTTAGCACTCTCTCTGACATCACCAGTTTCTTAAAACCAATTAAGCAATGCTGCAGGTCTTGTAGGCCCCTGTGTGTGATCTGCTCCTAGAGCTCCCAGATGGCATGGAAAAGGGGTGTTCCTGAAGTGCAGAGCTCAGGCCCTTCTGGTGGGACTTTACCAGGCACACTCTTTCCAATATCCATGCCATCCAGCCCAGGGGAAAGTGGGCAGCAGACCACAGACTGTGATTGGTAGTTCTGTTTGACATGTTGGATCAAAAAATCAGAAACACATAGCTGTGTTCCGCATGAAATAAATTGAGATCTCAGCAGCCAGTACTGGCAGAGGACTGTAATGGAAACTGCTAAGGAGACTCTAAGGAGAAAAAGGTCACATGAGCTGTTCCCCTGCAGATTCTGGAATTCTTATGGATTATCAGGTCTGAAATCTCCCATGGGTATATACCATACCTTTCAGTTGCAATTATAGCAAAAAATGAAGCATGGGACAAACCACCTTTGAAATTCACACTGAAGTTCCAGAAAATTGCTGCATTAAAATTACTTTATACTCTTAGATTTTATTTTGTGTCTTAGGGGGAGCAGATATGTGTACATCTCCTCCTTTTATAATTCAGCCAGTGAATTTAAGGTTTTAAATTCTGAAACATTCACTGAGATGAATATTTCGTAATGTATAGAGTTCTTTTTCATAATTTGCTTTCAGAAGATGATATCAAGAGAAAGTTGTGAAAGTAGCGCTGACTTAGAGCGGGAGGTGAGCTACTGTGGCAACACCTCTCCCACTCCCCTCAATAGCAAGAAAAAGTAAAAATCAGACAGGTTGGCAGAATGACTGTGAATCAACAGATTGGTGTTTCTCATTCTTCCTCTATCCACATAAAATAGAGTGAAAAACTGGAATTATTCTTACATTTGAAATGTACGCTTTCATGACAATGAAATAAAGCCTGTACCCTAAAATTGAACAGTTACTGCAACAAAATGCTTGCATTTGTCCTTTCAATACAAAGGAAAAAATAGAGCACGAGAGGCTGAAAGGATTGTACTTCTATTTTTTCCAAGTACAACCACTCAAACAACTCTGGTCTGAGAAATGAATATTTCAGAAAGAATACCTAGTAACATCAGAGACTGATGGAAGTGTCTGAGTATGAGGAATAAAAAAAACCAGTAACTCTGAATGCTACAGTAGAGTTGCTCTGCTCAGCAGGTAACTACTGAACTTTAGAGTACCATTCTCACAGCTCCCAAGTGACTCCTGACCAAAGGAGAGAAATCTGAGGGAAAATGTAAGACGGCATCTTTTTGAGTCCAGAACAAAATGAAACAGGTAACTTGAAGTAGATAGCTTTTTCTTTTTCTAAAAGAGAATAATACATTGAACACATGCTGGATTAAAAACGAGACAAAACAAAACCCCAGAAAAATTATCTTTTCCTCTCTGAGGCTTTCTTCCTTCTGTTTTGCTGCATTCATCTGGTTTCCTCCTTAGACCTTTTTCCATATTTGCTTTCACAGGAAATAATCTTCAGTGTGAGACCCTTGTCCTAAAGGAACCTCTCAGTATTTTTCAGTATTTTCTCATATTCTTCCATGTGCTTTACAGTCCTCTGATTAGAGAAGTCATGTCAGGAAGGCATGGGTTCTTCAACTAGGACTAAAAGATAATTTTGATAATTAAATTAGTTTAATCAAAAATGTGAGTGGAAACATCCCCTCCCAGATCCTTTTATATCTAATACTTTGCCAGTGCATTCCCTACTTGCTTAAATTATCTTGCCATGACTGCATGCATTCATGTTTTTAGCGGGATCAATAAGCTCAACACATACCTCAGTGTTAAAGAGGCTTTTAATTCTTAGGCTATACTGCCTTTTAGTGTGATCTAAAGACTTTCCTCAGAACACTTCTAGTGCACTTTTAAAAGAATAAGTCTACTGGACAAAAAAAAAAAGAAAAACCTAAAAAAGGAAATTCAGTAAATCCTACCCATCACCATGTGGTCAGAAAAATGCATCCTGCTTCACACCTGTATGTTCCATAGAGTTGGTTTTTTTTTTTTTTTTTTTTTTTTTTTTTTTTTTTTTAAGAACTCATCATACCTTTAATGTTCAGTATAATTCACAGCCTAATGGAAGCTGAGCTATTGGAATGATGGTGCATTAAATAGCATTTTAGCCCTGCCCATACCGTTCTAGGCTTTGCTCTTCTGTGAAAAAACCTAGGACAAATGGCTACAAATTTGGGAAAGAGACAGTCTACAGGAACCTGGAGGAGTCCAAAAACACTTAGCTCGACTGATAAATCAGCGACTTTAATTGATTCTTTGATCTGCAAGGCAAGAACAGCAAAACTAAGTAAAGACCATGCTTTTAGCATCCAATGAACACAGATAACAGATATTCACCTTCTCTGAGATCTCAGCTCAAATAATAGATAACTTGTTTCATGAAACCTATTGTCTTCTGTGCACATGAAAGTCTTTGACTCTTTCAGAAAATTAAGAGGTTATTACATTTCAATAACAATAACCATTATGTTCAGACTAGAGCTCTAGGTAAATAGATTTAGTAGCCAAACCTAAGAAAGCTATAATAGGTTATTTTGGTGACCTTTGTTTGGAAATTAAAGACACAAAATTTCATGTGTGTTTCAATTTAGAAGTTTGCAACACAAAGATTAACTTTGTTTCTTGAAATTTAAAAGGTAGAAGTAGCAGAATAATCTAGAATTAATGTGTTTATTGAACTTGTTCATACTGAGAGACAAAAATTATGAGAGACAAACTGATAAGTATGTGTTGCTTGAAAACACATCATTGAGTTATGAACAATTTTATCCATTATGTTCAGAGAGACATTTTTCATCAATTGCTTATGAACAGCGCTAGTATTTCTATTGGAGAAGTGCAAACTATGGCTTTTCTACTAGTAGGTGAAATTATTTGCTGGTTAAAATATTGCTGAACAGCAATGAAACTGATGTTATCTGCAAACTTGACAAGGATGTATTCCAGTCACCTCCTCCAGGTATAAATAAAATATCTCAAACAGGACAGATCCCCACTTCACCAGCCTCCAGGTAGTCTATGGACCATTAATTGCCAACCATGTTTTCACCACTTTGTCCTAACTAGACAACACACATTAAAGTAAAAGTAAAAGTAACAGCAGGAGATTTTGCAATCTCTAGGTGAGTTGCACCAAACCTAGAGTGAAGTCAGTTAGAGGAGAAGGTTTGTGAGAAAACAGCATCTATGAAGTCCTTTCCAGCCATGGGTGTATAAACCGATGGTAAAATGCTCATGAAGAGATATAAACATACTTCATTTTTTTCCTTCCATAAACTATTTGAAATGACCTCAATGTGGGAGATAATCATTACTACATTTCACGGTTTCATGTGAAACCTTACTACTCTTACTACTAACTTTATTTTACAGCAATATACTCTGCCACTTGCATTTTTATAAGCAAGTTGCTTTTAAAGTATCTGCACACAATTTGGCATAATTTTTATGCAGTTCAGCACAATATGATTCAATTGGCAGTCTTTGCTCTTTGAAGATGATTTAAATCTGAAATGTAATTGCCACTAATCCTGAGAGGGTGTGGTCCTTCCAGGTCAAGGGTAAAACCATTGGCATAAGTAGCAAGAAATCTGAAGAATTACCAGTAGGTTTTTTTTAAGTTTCATGTTGCTAAACAAGCATTAGTATCTTAAATTGTTGTTTATTGTTATCTTTGAATTGCAACTTCTAAATTTATCAAACTTGGGACTATTTAAAAAAAGAAAATTAATTTTAATAAAAATATGATACAATTGAGACACAGTAAAAAAACCCAACAAACCCATACAACAAAACATCACAAAAAACAACTCATGTATTATTAATAATAGAATAAAAATTCAAGTCCTAATAGGTCTCTAACTCTGCCAGAAAAAAAAAAAAAACAGTAGCCAAGGAGAGAAAAAAAGACAACTGTAACACATTTCCAGTCCTCCAGCATATTGTAATGGTGTCAAAGAATATCCAAAAGCTAAAGGAGTTTGAGATTATTCATTTAAACTAATGCCAGAAATGTACAGTGTTCATATCTATGTCTAAATTATATCATAAGGGCCTTTTGCTAGCCAGTGTATACAAATAAATGTTCTTGGGATGTTATTTGTTTATGCTCTTTTGGATTTCTGTATTATTAGCTGTGTTTTTCTGCAGGGTGGCCATCCTATTGTCTACAAAGATACACTTCAGGGACTGGATAAGACAGAGTAATACGGTTTTGTCCTTTTAGTGTTGTTTCTACAGAAGATATATAAAGATATCTATCTTTATATTTTATATATCTTATATAAAGATATATAAAAGAAACACAAAGTAACATATTAAAAGTAGTAAAATATCTGGACTTAAATTTTCAAAACCTACAGAGAAGATTTTGACATCTGATACTTTAGATTAATTTGCCCTCTTTGAAAATGAGGTTTCCAAGTCTACCCAAAAGGAAAGTCATTATGTAATGCCCAGAAAAAATACTTCTTTTTTGTTTAGTATTTTAACAGTCCCTGAGTAAGCAATAAATTGGATACAATCACAGTGAAAATGTAAGAATAGTACAAGACTTTTAATTGAGGATATGCTTAATGTGTGTCCCTCATTTTCTACTCTCAAATAGAAACAGTAATAATCTTAAGCTAAAGATAGGAATTTTTGCTAATTTCCATATCAAATGAGTCTCTTCATCACAAACAAGACCCACCTTTATACCTGAGAAAGAATATAGTCATTTTATTAAATATTTTTAAAGCAGTCAATCAACTCATCTCACCTATAATTTTCTATCTGTCTCAGGCATTCTCCCTCCAGTGGGTCTGCTCTTCCGATCACTGTTGCCAACACTCAAAACTTTACACATATTGCAATTTATTTCTCCACTCATTGTTCCAGATGCTGACTTTGAAGCACCACTTTATATACACTCTGGGGTAGTTGAGAGTTAATCTTCTCATCACAGCCCCATCCATGACTATTCACATCCTTCTTGCTAATGAAGCAAACTAATCCCCTCAGTGGATACAAGGTTGCTCTCAATCTAAAATTCTGAATACAAGCTGGAGAAGGGAAGTAAGGAACTCTGACAGACACTCACTTCCTCTACTGATTCCCCTATGATTTGATCAGGGAAGCTGCAGCATTTGATACAGAAGCAGCCAGAGCCCATGAGAAATCTCTGGAAAGCATGATCCAGTTAAAGCCAGTTTGTGTCACTTGAAATCACAGACACACTGGACCTTAAGAAATGCACATTTCAACACATGAATCCTACATGTAAATGTAAAAGGATAAGAGATTGGCAAGGATATCAAGCATAAGAACAGGAATATATATTGTAACACACTCTATTAAGATTTTTGTCCTCTTATTGGCACATTTCAGAATGAAACAGGGACTGCTGTGAAGAGTATCAGTAATCTTATTCCTATTGAACATAACATTAACCACATTGATTACTTTCAACAAGCAAGCTCACTTCAAACTAACAGCTAATAAAGATGAGGATTTCAACAGGTTCCTTATTGTAAAATGCAGGTGAACCCGATGGGAAGAATGAAGATGTCCGACTCAGTTCAGAAGGCTGAATGATTTCTTTATTATAACTATGCTAAAATACATTAATATACTATATAAAGGAGGATACTAAAACTGCATGCTACTTTCTCTAACTACCATATCTAACTACTAACAACTCGTGACCCTGTTCTCTAGAGGTGGATCCGATTGGCCACCAGACTCAAACAATCCTCACCAGAATCCAATCAAGCAATCACCCCAGGTAAACAATTCTCCAAGCACATTCCACATAGGAAAAACAAGGAGCAGAAATAGAAATTGTTTTCTCTTTCTTTCTCTCTGTGCACCTCTATGAAAAACCCTGAGAGAGAGAGAAATGTACTGCCACAGTTCCTCTGAAAATTGAAAAAAACCATTGAAAGCATAAAAATATTTAAGCATGTTTTTGGGTACTGTCCTCTTAAAGAATGAGCTGAATGCTAAATTACTTCCAGTTATTGTCTGAACTGTGTTAGCAGATGGTAGCTCCCATTCATTGATCTTCAATATGCTGAGATACGGTAGAAAAAACATGACAGAATCTTAGTCCTAAAGAGGTTGTAATGAAAACAAAGTGAGACAAAGGAAAAATGTTAGAGAAAAGGAATCTTCATCAGATCAGGAATTTATATTTATGAACCACAGAATTATAGTCTTCTGGTTCCCTGGTTAGCTCCTAGAATACAATAATATTTCTAACTCAATAAACCCCATCACAAAATAAAAACAAACAAAAAAAAATTGAAAGGGCAATATCTGGAAAGATTGATTGTCAAAGAGGCTTTTATACAGGAGCATAGTATTACATTTGAGCTTTACTGAGAGGTAAAAAAAAAGATGATGGAAGAATCAAAACATTATTTATCTCTTAAGTGACCATATTTCTCATCTTCAACCTCACTATTTACAAGAGTTTTGAATAATCTCCCTACCCCCTGTTCTTCCCTTACCCCCAAATAATTGCACTTCACAGATAATGTTCAGTGTAAGCTAAACTTCTTTTGGTAAAAAGATAACATGATAACATTATGCTAAATAGTTATTCATGGAGAAACTATTTCAGAAATTGGATTTTGTACAAACTCAGTGTTTACCAGGATTCAGGATTAGGTATTCTGAAAACTGAATGCAGAGAGAACAACAATTTTAATCTCATCAATAGAAGGATCAGAATTATTTTCTGTATGTGGTTAAAAAAATCTTTTACATATTGTGTGGACAATTTGGTATTCCTCTACTTTGTGTTAGCTCTATGTCTTAGAAAACTTGCCAAGTAATGAAATACTGGCATTTGCAAGAGTGGTTGGATATCTGGCAAACTGCATATGTTTGAAGAATTTGATTCAGCTTTAACTTGCAGCTGCTGCTTATACAATCATTCTGCTGTGTTTGTAGGTCTCTGATGTATGCAAAAGACTGATTATAGTTTGGCACAGCTCCTGGTGGTTTAACCAGGGGGACACTTCCCTTAATCTCACCTGGCAGTGAAGTTGCAAATGAGCCACAATATTTGAGTCTTAGCAACCGTGGTTTGTAATCAGTGATTCCAATTATGGGATGAGGGAATACTAATTGACCGCCAGCTGTCAGAGCAAATGGGCAAGAGAAAGTTATTAACTTTCTGTCTTGACCCTCAATAATGTAATAGAACAGATATAGGTAACTTTTTTTTTTTTTTTCTCTTTTGGAAATAAGAAAACAAGATTAAAATGGTCTTTCTTGTTTGGTCAAGAAAAGATTATAATTTAGTTTATCTAAAGAAATATTTGGGGGGGACTGAATATGACTGTGGCAGGTCAAGAACCAACATCCAAAATCCTTTATTAACTATGAGATGTGTAAAAACACTTTACTTATATTTTGAATACAGTTGCTTTACAAAGAGATACATTTCTGATGGGAAAAATATAAACATACATCAATGAGTAATTAAGAAAAAATAGAATATATCACTATGAATTTTCAAAACAACTTGATCTGATGTGTGAACCAAAAGTACTCATTTTCTTTCCACTATCAAGTTTTTTGACCCTTAATTACTCATCTCAGTGCCTTAAGTCTGTGTATAGCATGAATCTTCTTTTACATATGCCTGTCTGATCACCTAAGTAATCTATGTTTTCCATTTTTTTTGCTCTGAAACTATCTCAATTTATTTTCAAAACTAGTAATTTTGACTGATATCAAACTGTATCTCCTTTAGTTACTATATTGCTTCATGGTATTTTTAGTTCCCACACCCTCTTTAGGATAAGATCTCCTGCACAAGGTGCCAAATGCCTTTCCTGTGATATGCCAAAATATGTCTTCATAGAGTAAGACAAAACTTTGCCTCCTGAATATATAGTTCTTACAAAGAAATTCAACCCATTAAGAATGGAGATTTGAGCTACAGTTTCCAACAAATCCCAAAAAAACAAACAAACAAATATGCTTCTCACTGTCACAGTGACTGAAATCATTCAGTTGTTTTAATAACTGGCATTAATTTGATTTGATGCAAAATTAGCATTAAATGGTCCCATTGGATAATTGCACAAAGAATGATGACAACATTGCATAAAAGGGAAGTGGAAATGGCTCAACTGTTTAGATGGAAAAGTTTCCTGAAAATAAAAAGCCACCACCACTAAAAGTATTTTTTCTCCTTTAAAAAATTTGTAACATAGAATTGTCACATAGACTGTTCTACAATTTGGTGAAACAAAAAATACTGAAAGAGAATATACAAATTGTTGTTAAAACCACATAATGGTAGCTATATCTTGCCCATAAATAAAGGCATTCAGATGGTGTTTATGACACAGAAATAAAAAGGTAACAACAGAAGGAAGACAAAAAAGTGGTGATGATTTTATTCTTGATGATTTTATATTGTGGGAAAGACTTTAGTGAACAATTTTTTTTTTTAATAGATGTACAGCTATGCAAAATTAGGCAGGATATGTAGCCCCTCTTAAAAAAAGGGGTCAGCAAGTGTCTGGAAAGAGTAGTCTGTCTTGAGACGTCTTGGGATGCTTGGAATGTGTGTGATAAGGGATAGGTCAGGCCTTTCTCTGGTGAGGTTGTGCCCTGCTCCCCATACCCTCCAGCCAAGCAGAGTCTGTCAATCAGAGCACACTGGAGGCAGCCCCCCAGTGTTGCCTAACCCAGCCCCTGGGTGGCCAAGTGACTGGAAGTCCCACCTGGGAGGAAGGCCCGTGATGGGACAAGGACATAGGACGGCTGACCACAATGCAAGTGCGTTGATCTTTAACCCTACCTTCATCTTGAGGTTTTCCATCCATTACATCTCAGGAACCCAGGAGTTGGTAGTTATATGTCTATTTTTCTGTCTTTCCTGTCATGCTAGTTTTCTCCATTTCTTCTCCTTCTAACTCTCTTTTCATTGAAAACAACATTGGATGGATTTAAAAGTTGCTAAATTTAATGGGCTAAGTCAATACTGTGGTATTTTATGTTGTGCCACATCATTTGCAAAAGTTCCTTGATTTTCCATATTTTGCCAGTAAACATTTATGTGGTTTTTATCTCTTGAGAATATCTGCTTGGTATTTCTCCCACACATCTACCCAGAGCAAAGGAACTTTGGTTTAGGCCATACATTAAGTGTCCTGAGTGTAACAACAAGCTATTGGTCAGGATCTAGGGAAATAGGATAAAGGAGGAAATTAAGCTTTTCAAAGTTCTTTGTTTTGATTCCCCTTCTTTCTTCTTTATTTTTTAAGAGTTTTTCTTTGAAGCAGGTAATGCCTCCTTTAACTCCTCTCCTTCCAGTGGTTATAGTCCTATATTTCCTATATTTTCTTCTATTTTATTTGAATGTTATAAATTTCATGATGAAAGCTATTGTTCTATTGTTGTCACTTTCTGTGTGTTTTAAGTTCAGTTATAGGTTGATAATTGTAACTTATATTTTTTATGACATTTTTTGTGGCTGTGGTGGGTTGACTGGCTGGCCACCAAAGCCGCTCCATCACTCCCCTCCTTGGCTAGACAGGGGAGAGAAAAAGTAATAAAAGAATCTTGTCTTGAGAAAAAAACACAGGGATGGGTCACTCACCAATTGTCATCACAGGTAAAACAGAATAGACTCAGAGAAATTATGTAAATTTACTACCAATCAAATCAGAATAGGATATTAAGGAATAAACCCAAATATGAAAACATCTTCTACCTACTTCCACCCTTTTCCCAGACTCAACTTCACTGACAGCTTTTCTACCTCCTTCTCCCAAGCAGTGCAGAGGGACTGGAATGGGAGTTGTGGTCAGTTCATTGCACATTGCCTCTGCTCCTTCCTCCCCACATTCTTCACCTGTTCCAGTGTGAAGTCCCTTGCTTGTGAGACACTCCTCCATGAACTTCTCCAACATAAGTTCTTCCCAAAGGCTGCAGTCCTTCATGAACAGCTCCAGCATGGGTCTATTACACTGGGTGGAACTGGCTGCTGTTCTTCAGAAACAGGCTGCTCCACTGTGGCTGCTTTTCATGGGGTCATAAATCCTGCCAGCAAGTCTGCTTCAGCATGGCTCCACTTTCCATGAATCAACAGGTCCTGCCAGAAACCTGCTCCAGCATGGGCTCTCCACAGTCATACTTTCCTTTGGGATACACTCACTTGCTCACATGTGGGACCCTCCATGTGCTGTAGATGGCTCTCTACTCCAGTGTGGACCCCCTTGGGTGAAAGGGAACAACTGCCTCACCATGGTCTTCACCATGGGCTGCAAGTGAATCTCTGCTGTGGAAGCTGAGGCACCTCCTTCTCCTCTGTCTTCGCTGACTTTGGTGTCTGCACAGTTGTTTCTCTCCCACCTTCTCACTCTGTCTCCAGCTTTTGCTAAGCAGCAGATTTTTCCCTATTCTTAAATATGTGGTCATAGAGGCTCAGCTTTGACCAGTGGTAAGTCTGTCTTGGACCCAGTTGGTATTGGCTTTATTGGACTTAAGATAAGCTTCTGCCATCTTCTCACAGAGGCCACCACTGAAGTTTCTGCTGCTTCTGAATTCTTGCCATATAAGCCCAGTACAGTTTAAAAGAGATTACTCAGAGAAGAAAGTAGATTGTTATAATCTCTACAAATCTAGATTCTCTATGAATAAGGATGCATATAACTGGGATTTGAAACAAAAATTGTTCCAAAACCTTGGATGAGAACATTCTGCTTAGGGGACAACATTGGATTCATGTAAATAAGTGGGTTTGGTTTAACATCTAGTTAAAAAATAATTTTAAAAATTCAGGGTTGTTATTACACTGATCATTTAGTGGATAAAAAGTGTATTTTTTAGACCTGGTGAGCTCTAAATAGCAAATGGAGTATCAGCAACAGCAAAACAGCTGTTCTGTCCATTAAGCCATTACTGTTGCTATTTTCTTCTTGCAAATGCAGTTAATATTTTCTTAGTTGTAATTTGCAAAACAGAATTCTAGAAGCCTCAGGGTTCAGCTAACACATAGTATAATCCTTTAATTTAACATGGAGATCGTCCAGCTGAATGGTAATTCAGTAAACATTTATAAAAATATTCCTGCTCAAATTTCTGTGAAATATGAATGAGTCTGGATCTCAGCCAGCTGTGTATAATTGTAGACAAAATTCCCTAGAGTTTTAAGATTTCTGGAACAACTGTTCCAGCTTTTATTATGCACCCAGGAAATAATTACTATATTTGTAACTTCTGGTTTGATTCTCTTTCATCTGAAGTTTGGTCTTCAGATATTAGTTGTCCACTATATAGGTGGTAAAATTATGATGGAGAGAACAGATCACAAAACAGAATATTTCAGCAGGCAGATTTATGAAGAAGAGTTAGATAATTTCTGATTGAAATAGTTCAATAAATATGGTAAAATTAGGCATGTAAGAAAATGTGGCTTTATTTTCAGAGAGTGCAAGTTTCCCTGGCTTTCAATTATGTCAACAGCTTTCTTGAGTGATTCAGCATTCTGAAAGCCAAACCATATTTAGTTACTGAAATGTAGATTTATATACAGGCTTTTGGGCACCATGTATGAAAACACATCTTGTAAGAACTCAGTCATCTCTATTTCTAGTCTTTGCAATTAACATTCTTTTTAATGCTGTATTTCTTACATTTTTATTTCACAAATTTTACGTAACTGGGGCTAGGATTGAATTAATTTCAACTCTCATTATGAAAATGAATGAAATGCCTAAATGAGATCATAGATACTTTTCAATCTGGAAAAGGGAAAATCTTCCTTTTTTTCCATACTAATAATGAAAGCCTTCAATAGAGAAAATGCAAGATGTAGAACAAAATGGTACATAATGCAACTGGTTTTATTCTTCCTTTTCTCCTTCCCAATCATGTCTAAACCAAATTATGTATTCAGTATGTACTGTTGTTAATAGCTGAGAATTTTGTGGGTGCTATTCTAAGATGGCAAGCTTATATTTATGTATGAGTATCTCTCTTCTAATAATACGTAAAACAGGATTAAGACATAGGCTATTTTAACAAATAAAAAAGTACTGAAGTAAAAATTTTAAACGCTCTTTAAATAACCATCAGGATTCTATTTTCAAATTTCACTTGATATTATATGGAGCTCTGATTACTGACTTCCTGTTCAAAGATTCCAAACCTTTACTCTTATCAGTGATTCAAACAGCAGATGAAACTGAGGTTGTAAGTCAAAAACCTCAAAGTAATAAAAATTCTTGTAAGCAATACAGAAATCCAGTAGAAAACAAAATATGGTTCTATGCCTTTCTTCAAAAAGCTCTGTTTTATGTCTTTGAACTAATTCTTCTAGTCTGTCTTACAATTCAAAAGGTGAGAAATATGAACTTCCTTTTTCTGCTCCCTTCTTGCCTGAACACTGAGGATCTTTCATCTTCCAGAGCTAGACCTTTTTCAGTCTTAAATAAGACACTAAACTTCCTTGAAATCTGTGACATCATATGAAAACAGCAGACAATTTTTGTCTCTCAGAAGCATGTACATATTAAAACTCGGTTTGATGCAAGAAGGAGTGATGAACATACAAAAGGGAAAAAAAAGTAGTGTCCTGAGTGGAAGAAATCCCAAAATATAGGATTGTCCTTAAATACATATAAAGATAAAATAATTAGCAAAGGAAGAGAAACAAACAAGTTGTTTTTGGCAAGCACTTTCTGGTAATTACTGGATAAATTTCATCCCTATTTTTCCAGCAGCAACATTGCTTGGAGCGAAATTTCACTGATAAATTTGTATGTAGTAAAATTTTTAAAGAACTTTGCTTATGTTGAAGGAACATCATGTAAAATCTTTCCTTTCCAATGGATGTTTAAACTAGAAGAAAATCCACCATTTCTCACTACATAGTTAGTTTCTTTTTTTTTTTAGTTATGAATATATTATGAGACTTTTCACTATCATATGAGAAAGTTACATTATTTTCTGAGCAAACCTTCTTGAGAGCTAAAGTAACAGTAATTAAATGTTTGTAGAGTACCATCACATCGGTTTTCTATGAACACAGGTTCAGATAACTCAGCTTCTCAGTTTACTCATGGGTTCTAACTCCTTAATTGCACAAATCTCACAAATGTTCATTCATTGCAAAGATGATAATTGGAATGGATTAGCTTGTTTCCTTTCTTTTGAAAAAAAACAACCCAAAACTGGACATGTTTATAGCAAAAATCAAGCCAAGCTCCCAAAAAGCCTTTGGTGTCCTTCTTTCTCATATTTTAAAATATCTTGTGGGTTTTGCAAAGTCCAATGTCCCACTACTTCATCATATCAGACTCAAGGGCATGCAATGCAACAACTCAGTACCATTCTACAAAACCAACACTTTTCTGGGTTGTAGCACTTTCCCCATATTATTTCAAATAATTAGAAATGAGGGGGAAAATAATTTGATAGACACAAAATAGAAATATTTTGAGGATGCAAGGCATAAATGATAGGAAAGAGAATATGAATCAAGTGTTTCATGTGCCATTACCATTATGGAGGTGGACTCAAACTTTAAAGAAGATCTAGTCCTTTACCTGGTCATAAACTTACTCAACACTTGGCCTAAAGACTTCTTATAACTGATGCATTACCCATGCATATATTAATAATTAACAGTTTGTATTTAAATGCCCCTAAAGTTGTTGAATGGTGATTTCTCAGGTTGTTTGTAGATCTTATCAAATGCTTCCCAAGATTCCATGTTGGGGAGTAAGAGGAGAACAATTGAACAGTAGTTTAGGGTGTTCTCTTACATCATTATAAAGCAGTGTTGCAGTATAGGAGCATTATGTTATCATAGACACTGGACACCAGCCCTACAAAGACCAGTTGCCAATACCTATATAAGTAATGCGGCATAAATCAAGGACATATTTGACATGATCTATTAGCACAAATGTGAGACAGGAAGATGTACTTGCTGCTACCTGCAATTCAGAATTATCTTGCTCCCTGATACATCAAGACATCATAGATCATGTCTTATTGGTCAAGTAGACTTCAAGAATCATGTTTTACACCATGGCACCAGCTGTGTTTGCAGTGACAGCACTTAGAGTGTGTAACCTAAAGCTTCTTCTGATTAGTTCATAGATTCTTAACCAGGTACCAGTACACAACAGAAAGTTTGTTGAACAATTGCCAATCATATACTTGGTGTTCATCACTGTGATTTTACATCCAAGGGGAGATACTCTGAATTAGGTGGATACTCAACATTTCAGATATTTAAAATTCCACTGTGTTAATTCACAGTAGTCCTGCCTCCTCCAGCAATCCTGAGCACAGAATTTTGTGCAACAATCCCATGGTTCCACAGTACAGTGTTAATTACCAGATTACAAAATTATCTTGCCACAAAATTATGAACTGCTGAACAAGTATGAAGCTACTCTGTTATTATGCAAAATTATTCCATGGAGTAAGCCCTTAGGCAAACATTCATTCACATTATCTTGCATTCAATTGATGCTCTTGGGCTTCTCTTGGCAAACCTGAGCCTTGCTGGCCTAGTTTCTAGTTCTTCCTGATTCTGTTGCTCCCCTTTATGAACATGCATACACTTTCCCCACTGAAAAAAACCCATCTCCATTTAGAGAATGTGTTTTGATTGCTGGATACTTCCTAGACTCAGATGTCTCTCTGCCAGGGCTCCAGATTTGCCTGTATTGTTACTTCAGCCTGATCAGGAATGCAACACTGCAAGTGGATGCTTAGTTTATAAAGAAAGCATGTTGTGAGTCAGAGGCCTTGAAACTGTTGATATATGGGGCAAAGCTATGATCATCTCCAGGTCAGTTGAGATGCTTCACTGTTTATTCATTCTTTTGTTCTGGCCATTCAAATGAATTTTCTTTGGTCCAAGATGTAGAAACAGCCCTCTTTAGTGAATATGGTTGTAATCCCATTTGTACAATTTGGCCTGGACTTGGCCCTAAGACTGATACATTGCTCCATGTTATTTAGCAGCATAGTTATATTCAGGAGGAGAAACATACTCCATTTCCCACCAATAGGTATTTTGATCTTAAATGAATCTTAGAATACATCTGAGGGTGAAGAATAGAGTAGCTTCTATACAGGGTTTAGAACCGTGTTCTAAAATAGAAGAATTATGTCATCTAATTATATGTATAGACAGGAGAAATGTTCAAGGCCTCAGCTACTGATCATTGGCAAACATACAGAAATGCAATTGAAATGAGTGGACACTCTTGGGCAGATTAGGTATCCTATTCAAATTGTGAGGTATTGAATTACATCCTAAATTAGAGTGCAGGTGTAATCCTTTGAATGTAGCGGGAATTATGTTCAGGAACAGAATATTCTTCTATATGTGTTTTACCTCTGTGTGTTGAGGCCATATCATCTGCTGTCAAATAGCAAGTAGAACCCAGATCATTATGGCAAAAAACAATCAAATATTAAAAAAAATATATACCACAGTCTTTTTTGCATATTGCTTCTTGGCTATATGAATTTCTCTGGCTGGTTTTGATGCATTTCCTTTTTTGTGCCTCCCTGGATCTCTGCTTCTCATATCTAGTTCTTGCAGACTTATTAGGCTCAACTCAAATGGCAATGATGTTGACAAAGCAAAATCTGCCTTAAATAAGATCAGATTTGACTCAAAAAATTTTCTTCAATTTCTGCTTGAAAAATAAGGCTTGGTCTCTATGACCTGTCTCAACAAATCTTGGTTTCTATTATCTTCTTTCTCTCTAAATGCATTTTCACATTTTCTCAACCAGAGGACTTATCATATGTCAAACCACTTTGCCTTCACACCTAAGAGTATATAAAATTGAGCTGCTTCCCAGTGCAATGGAACAGTTGTCTCTAGATATTTCTCGATTTTCCACTGGCCCTTTACAAGTCACAATTCTGCAACTAACTGTTTTCACAGCAGAGGGTACAGTGTCAGCTTTGTGACTCATTGGTGAAGAGATGTGAGATTAGGTGAAAAGGTGGTTTTAACGACCTGTAATGATAAAGATCAGTAAGTCAGTATGCAATTGAGGATTGTTTGTAAGACATGTTTTGAGGGGGGCGGGGGGGTCTAGGCTATTTCTTCATTTCTCCATCAAGAGCCCTGCTCCATTCCAGGAAGTTTACAAGCATGAATTACATTATGAATAGACTCTTTTTTCAGTGTTTCAGCCAGTGATGACGGGTGAGAAAGAACAGCAAAAAAATTCTCGTGCATGCAAAAAGAGCTAATGACTGTGTTCTTTGAATAACACTTAAAAAGGGAAGATTTTTCCTCTAGCAAAAAAGAAAAAAGAAAAAAGAAAAAAAAAAAAACAAACCCAAAAAAACCCAAAACCAAAACAAAACAAAACCAAACAGTGCGTATGTTCAAAAAATGAAGTCTTTGCAAGTGTAATTGTTGGAAGAGAAAATTCAACAACACATAAATAATCATGGATAGAGCAAGGCAAGTAAGGCCATCCAGTATCATGAAGAGTTACACATAGGTGTTGTGGAGCTTTGGTCCTATCAATAGGCTGCTGTGAAGGGGTGATTTTCATTGCTGAAAAGGTGTTTTAATATGATGTAAAAGTCTCACTTATCAAAGTTCTATGTCATGGTTCACACTATTATTGTACAGCAACAATCGTTTGAACAATGTATCAAAACTATCAAGACAAATCAAAGTTACAAAGACACAAATCCACTACCAAGGTACAAATCAAAGCTGCCCCACTACAAGGTTATGTATGATATTAGTCATTTACCAAAGGTCTATTGTCAGTAGAAGGTCTCTTTGCCTTGAGCAGTGACCTTGAGAGGCATGCCAGCTCAGGAGATTACTGTCATGAATGCAGTCTGCAAGAGAGCTCACTGAGGCAGTCATACTTACAGAATAAAGTGGTTGGCTTATAGTCAAATGGAAAAGATATAGATGAGATTCCATGTACCCTCAGCTTTCTTTGTGTCTTGAAAACTGAGTCTTAGATGATCCACCTATTATTCACGATTTATTCACAGGATCAGCATTTCAAGTTTATGTGCATCAATGTTCACTGTGTCACTCTGCTCCTTTGTGGGTTTTCAGAGAACACATTGGAATTAGAGGAGTTCTTGACCTGGCTACAGCTCAGGTTTTTACCTCCTTTGGAACCTGAACCCAATTACCACTAGTTTAATTAAGGGTTCAAATGTACGTGTCATATAGGTTAGAGCTTATGTTGAAAACTTATGCAGTGAGCTGGAGCAGAGAACAGAGTCAAGCATAAAGAGGCATATATTTATGAGCTAATATTTCAAAAGTAGCAAATAGATACTTTCCTATTTGAACAGCCTGAGGTGATCAGGAATTTTGCATAATTAGCTTGCCATTGAATTTTTCATACTTTGGCTCTCTCCCAGTTCATGGGCTTTTACAGTCAAAATCTTATTATAGGCAAAAGGAACAAACCGAAGCTGTGGATCCAGAAATTTACTTTTGCCTAATTAAATTTTTTAATTAGTACAGAAAATTCTCAACAATAATGCCCTTGAAAAAGTTACTCAAGTGGCTAACACCCACACCTCTCCTGGTATTACCCCTATTTGCCTGTGTTCCTGGGCTCTGCCACATCAGCACAGGGGGGTGGCTGCCATAGTGAGGGTCGATGCTTTGCACTCCTTGCCAGGAGGAATAGAATGCTTATGGTGGGTGGAGCCCCCTTGG
Organism: Vidua chalybeata; assembly: GCF_026979565.1. Lineage (NCBI taxonomy): Eukaryota > Metazoa > Chordata > Aves > Passeriformes > Viduidae > Vidua > Vidua chalybeata. The sequence goes on along the minus strand of NC_071531.1, from coordinate 43,965,416 downwards.
GCCCAGGACCCATCTTGGGACTCTGTGGATCTGTTTATCTCTTGCACTGGAGGTTCCTTCTGGGGTCCTCATGAGGAATCACAAGGTGCCTCCTCACCCCAGGACACAAAGGGCTGTTTTCCCTACTCTGGGTTTGTCAGGTTCTCACTTCCAGCTGGTTGGCAGCTACTGGCAGCTCCCCATGAGCAGCACAATGGAGGAACCAGCTCCAGACAGCTTAAACTGGCTCCAAACAACCAATACCCACCCCACTGAGGTGAATATCTCTCCTTGGGACAGCCCTGCCCTTCCCCACTTTATATTTTACTGAACTAGAGATGGCAGAAATATGACTTGCTGAGTACTGGCCAAGTGAATAAATTGCAGTGGGCAGTGGTCACTAATGCCCATGGCTCTGTGGGAGCTTCCATTCTCAGTCTTCTGCTTTCTCTTTCTATCTGCTCTCACAGACTCTGTGCAGGATCCTGAAGGCAAACAAGATCCTAATAAGGGAATCTGATAAATCTGAGTCTTGGAAGAGTAAGCCTTCCTTCTTAGTCTTGAGTAGGGAAATATATCTTCCCCATCTACTCCTGGCTCCATAGCGACCAACCAGAGATGCCCTGATAATAACTGGGCTTGTCAGTGACTCATGGGAATGACAAACTACTCAGCACATTGACGCACTCGGGGTTTTTAATACCAGTGGTGTACTGCCCTGTTTGCAGGCAAGTCTTGTAGAAAATGCAATCATTATGCCAATTCTTTAGCTGTGATGGTCATAAGGATGGCAGAGTATTTATAACAGCCTCCAACTCAGCATAAAAATACTCTTTCCATTGCTGGAAAGCCGTGTAAGAAAAAAAACCCAAAAAAACACAAAAAAAAAAAAAAAAAAAAAAAAAACCAAACCAAACCAAAACAAAAAACCCAAAAAAGCAACCAAAAAAAAAAAAAACCACAAAACAAAAAAAACCAAAAAAAAAACAAACCCAGAAGAAAAAAAGTAGCAACTAAACTCTTTTTAAAAGAAAAGGTCATGGAAAGAACATGTTTTCCCTAACACTTGTGGAATAAGCTCACTAAACAGGCTTCTATATCTTTATATGTTCCTCCAAGTACCTCAGGTGAAGGGCTTTCCAGAACATACATATAACCTCACTTATATGCAAAGGAGTAATAAACGCTGCAGTTGTCACTAGAAAATTCTGCACTAATTATTCTTTAATATTTAGAGTTTTTGTTTTTCATGTATTCTTTCTCAAATAGTGTTGTTAGACAGATATTTCCATAAATACAGTCCATTTGTATATGCTGTAAGTCTCTGTCAGGGCTGATCCTCTCCAGTTTTAGGCAAAGTTTGTAACACTGATTGTACTATGCTTAAGGAACCATGCACATATAGGATGGCGACAAGAACGTGTCTCATCATAACAAGAAATAGCAAACTACGTAATAGGACATGGTGTACTTTCTTTGAGGTTATCTTTGGTAATAAAATAAGGACAACTTTTATTCAAGATTTCAGACACCATTTTATGGCAGGGGCCTTTTTTGACAATGTCAAGTCCTGTGTGTTTTGATAATGCTCAGGTATTGCTGAGTCATCCCTACCCAAAAGCATAACAGAAAAGGAAGTGTCCTCTCACTATGTGCAGGGAGGCTATCACTTATGATATCATCAATCCCCATGTGTTTTCATTTTGCTTTGTGATTGGCTGACGGCCATTTTTGACACTGCCATGAGATGTATTTTTGACTATCCTCTGCATGGCTGCCTAATTCCTTTGACACTCTCTAAAAAGTGGACCCTGATACCACCATAGTTACTTGCTAAGGGAGAGACAGATCCTGTGAGCTGAAGTGGGAGGTCCTTGTCTGGGTGCAGCCCTACAAGGTTGTCATGAAGTATTAATGCGGCAGACTTAGGGCTCTGTGTGGTGTTGCAAGGCATGGGTAACATTGTCTGCAAAAGGTGCAAACCAGTATCAATTTTCTATTTCAGAGGAATGGGTGTATGAGGCCAAGAAGAAAAAGACTCCAAGAGTCTGAAACACCTTGTGAACCTGGAGAAATGGCCAATGAGCTCATGAGCTGCAAACTGGACTTTGAGGTGTCACACAGAGACAGTGGGTGGGAGAGATCCCCTTGGCTTGTGCTGTATACGATATCCTAGGTAAACGATCAACCTTCTGTAATGTTTCAAAAACTTCAGCTGACTAACTGGGGAGGGACAAAAATGAGATGTCACTTGTTTGCATCTGTGCCTGCAGTAGCTGAAGAACAGAAAATGGTCACAGAATGGAGAGCAGTGCTAAAGGGAAAAAAGGGAGGAAGGATGATTGTTAGGCAACTGTCCACATACCCAGTGAAATTATCTCTGAATTATTAGAATTAGATTGATTTCCCAGTGTTCTATATTGTATCCGTGCGTAATAACGGCATGTAAGCAGACATGTTTATAATCATTAACTTTGTAAAAAAGAGATTCATTATACTCTTGAGGAGATGAGAAGCTTTGGATATAAATTTCCAACCAACACATAACTGCATGTGTGCTGCAGCACAGTCTGAAGAAGAGGTAAAGACTACACTTTTATTTGTCCCATCTGGATATAATATCTGCTCACAGGTGATCTAATATTGGTTATTCTGATTCTTGCATGAGTTCTTAAAAGCTTTGATTTATTGAGAATGCAACTATGATAAAACTTTCTGAACTGGATTTAATGCAAATTCTCCACCTTTTCACTGAATTGCTACACTGATAGCAGTTGATAATCCAAGAAGGCTTAAACATGTACCTAAAATTCAGTTTGATTTTCTTTCTAAACCACTTTGACACTGAATTTAATTACCTTTCTGTCTTCTAGATTAAGAAGCTTTATATTATAAAAAAATAATTTCCCCTTGAAGATACTAAAATTCTTTGAAATTAAACTGCTTCCTAACATTTTCTTTAGCAAGCTAAGTAGACCGAACTCTTTAAGTCTTTTATGCATCTGTGAGAACACAAATACATCAGAAGTCTTACAGAAACTTTATTTTAGCAAAGTAAATGTAGATGTACAGGCATTGGAGCAATGGTGAATCAGATTTTACCATTTCTTCCCTTCAAAGCTCTGCATCCTTTTGTTTCAGAAAGTGCTCACTGAACTCACTGATGATTTTTAAGACTGACACAGTTATTTACCTTTCATTTGAAAGACTAGCATATTTTTTCAAGATAATATTACTGTTCTTTGAATATTTTTCATTTCATCACCAGTTACCTCCACTTTTTCTCTATTATCAGTTTGTTACAAAAATTGATTTTTAAAAAAATGCATATTTTTTTGAAAGTTGTTTTTCTCTACATCCATCTATGTTTTGTGAAATATAAAACATATATAACTCTGCATCATCATATATTCTTCCTCTTCAGCAATAGCATGATATGTGCTGAAATAACACTGATTTATTCCTTGGAGAAGGACAGACAGACAGGAGTTAAGCAGTGGATTTCAAATCATTTAGTCCAGTGGTGTGTTTGCTTTTGATGTAGGCATCCATCTTTTTTTACTGTCCAGGTACCCAATGTAACTTATGGTACATTGTAACTTCCCAGAAATACAGCATATTTGTTTTCTTAATGAACTATTGTTTTTCCAATGCAGCAGATTAGCTACAAAAGCATGGAATAGCTTCACCTACAAATATATACAGACAAATGCAGGTTAAATTACAAGTCTCAGATGGAAACGGAATGTATATAAATACTTTTCATGTTGGCTTTTTTAAAAAACCTGAAACTAAAGGTGGTAGAATTACATAGATGGTAGGCAGCTAAACATGATTCAGAATATTATAATAAATTCAATGTTTTGTAAATAAAGATGGATTCTAATAATGACCTTCAGATTCGAAGTAATTTATAAAGCTCATTAATATTTGGGTCTTTTTCCTTTTTTTCTATTTTTTAAAAAATACATTTAAAGTCAGAGTGGAATATTCTCTTGCCTTCAAACACTTTATTCACGTCATAGCACTAAGTAATTGCTGACTTGCAGTTTCTCAAACCAGATGAGGCTTTTTTCCTTGCAAGCAAAACAAAGCAGCAAATAAACAAAAAATTGCTTTGATCAGAAGAAAGCATGTGTTAGGAAAAAAAGTCAAGGTAAGTGAATATTTTACAGAGGAAACTTTATAAGAGAAGAAAATTTATATATTTATTAGCAAAGAATTAGAGGCATTAATGGATAATATAAGGATTGTTTGCAGAAACAGTAAGACTAAACACAAATATATTAAGATGACAGAGTAAAAGAAATTTAATACTCACCTTATTTTAATTTCAATATTTGAGCCTTTGTACTCAGGCAAAGAAGTCAACTTTCATGTACAGTGGGGCTTATTTTACTATTTCCCTTAAACAGTCTATATCCTGGAGTAAAGTACTATTCCCATATATTTTTTTTTTTTTTCAGATAGAGAACAATCTTGGTATTATGAAAGAAATTAAAATAAATTCTCTTCCTATTTTCAAGACCAGAAGTATTTATTATCACTTTAGATTAATATTAAAGTATAGTATAAAGACAAAAAAAATTAATCCAAAAATGTTCAGAGTTAATTTATTCAAAAGCAGGGATTTAAAAATTATGATCAGATCCCCAAAGTTTACTGAATGCATGTAATCTTTTTTTTCCTTAGGACGTGACTTTCAAATTTGAAGTTGTTTATCTCATAACATAATATCAGTAATAATGTCTAACTAACTTTGAAAGTAGAATAAACCAATTAGCATTTCTAAATAATGTTCTTCCTTCCAATAAGACCAACTTTTGTAACTCAAGTAAATGAGAATCCTAATTAACATTTATTTATTCAATAGCAAACAGTGAATTTGCAGTGAAAAAAGCTTGTTAGAAGTATACATGCCTTAAAAAAGAAATCTATATCTAAAAACAGGAAAGAACTGAAGGCAAAGGCATTTGCTTTCTCCAGTTTTTCCTCAATCACAATGGCAGTAATGTACTACTACCAGTTTTGAAAATCTATAGAAGGACTCCAACAAATATCAAGATTTTTAGGCATTTGACAAAATCTCAAAATACATTGCCCCATAGTAAAGTTGTTTTCAGCACTTTGGCTGAAAATAGTACACTATTATTCTCTTGCTGTTTACATGGGCTTAATTTATTCTGTTTTTCCTTGTTTCCTCTCTTGTTTGAAAAGCAAGGACACATATAGATCTGTAAACCATCAGATACCAATCTTAGGGGAAGAAATTATAGCATGATGTTATAAATTATCCCTGCTTGTACTGGGAAAAGACAATTATTTGATTATTAACGCTCTTCTGGCACATACATTTTCTGTGCATCTGCTTTAGTTAAATAATAAGACCAAACAGGCCAAAGTTTTCAATTAAAAAGCAGAATTCGTAGCTGTTTTCTGTGATTCTGATCTTTTAAATACAATGACTACAAAGTGTTAATTCTTTTGGACAAATCACGTGAATAAAGATACTTATGTTACACACCTAGGCCCAAGGTGTTTAGTGGCTCATATAAGGTGATGGTACAGCAAAGAAAGGACGTTACCTCTTTTTGCTAACACTTGAGCAATAAATGACAAGTGACAAGACATTCATGACTACTAGTTATAACACAGCTCATTTGGAAAGAGTGAACCATTATTTTAGATTCATAATGAATGGGAATGTCAGATTGATATACCTGTATATAGTTATTGTGTGCTGCCAAAAGCTAATACACATATTAAGCAGGTTCAAGAGTCTGTAGTTACTATTACTATGAAATTTGTTTTCTATCTGATTAAAGCTTTCTTGGACTAAAGCCATAAATTGATCTGAAAAGCAATACTGCTTTAAGGAGGTGTAAAACTTAAATAAGTCTAAAATATTTAATAAGAAATGTTGGAGATTTGAAAAACCCTGATGCATCACAACTGTGGGATCAGAGCTTGAAAGATGTACTATTCTTTCACGAACACTCTGCATTTCCTGCATATTTGCTAATAACCAGTTATGCCTAGTGATGAAGGGGCAGGCTCCCTGTTCATTTTCCAGATAGCCTAGGATCTGGACAAGTACAGGAATGGACAATATTGACAGTTTAGGCTAGTGTGTCTGTTTTGTACTGTGGAATGCTGTGAAGGAATTGCCATAAACTAAAGGGGAATTTTGTTCCCCTTTTCCTTAAAGCAAGCACTCCGTAAAACACCAAGAAGTTGCTATTCTTTTCAGAGCACAAAATAATAAACTAGGGAAAGCTGTTCTTTAAACAGAGCAAGTCAAATTTGCTGTGTAAGACATTAAAATAATCTGTCAGACAGTAATGATTCCCCATATACGCTGAGCCACTCCTCTCATCTTGCTTTCTAATCCAAATGTTTTTAGTATCTTCCTAGGCTAGAAAACCCCATGTAGTCCTGTCTTTGTTCCTAAGATAGAAGCTTTCTTTTCATGGTCTCTCAGACTTGGCTCTCTGCATTCCACAAGATACTGAAAATTTTCAGTCTTGCTGTGTCTCTCATTTTCCTTCCCCTTCATTGAGAAAATTCCTTAGCCTGAACACTCTCAAAGGAATGAGAGACTCCAAGGAATGGGGGTCTCTGTTGCTGCCGTGTGGAGTGATCAGAAAGCAAAACCAAATTACTGTTACAGACACTCAATCAAATCATCTTTAACTGAGCATGACACTACACATGCAATAAGCGAGGAACCCGTTAGTCAAATGATTCTATGTCTGATGAAAATACCTTCACTGGCACCAGTCAAAAATTACTGTTGCAAATAAAAAAAAAAAGCACATCATAAATAACTTTTTTAGTTTTGCAATATAAAATGTGGAAATCTGAAAATGTGTTAATGCAGAAAATTTTTAAAATGTGTGAAAATAACAGACTTAGAGAGAAGCAAAGACATATTTGATTTTGTTGAGTACAAATAGAAGGTCTACCTGATTTTAGGGTTCTAGAAGTTTTTGTATGACAAAGAATTTACAGGATTAGTGAGGATGCCAGTGGTAACAGAAATACATAAAGCAATGCAGAATTTTGCTTTTCAATCAGTTTTGATTACTCTTGGAATTCATTTAGTTAGTAGCCAAAAATATTCTTTTTGTCTTAAATCTTCATTTTCTGGGAAAATGCATTTCTAGAATAACTCCTTCCCATCTATCTTATATTTCTGTGTTTATAATTGCAAAAAAAAAAAAAAAAAAAAAAAAAAAAAATCATGATATAAGACCACATTTTACCCAGAGTTTGGGAAGGAGAAAAATAAAAGTAATGGCTGTACACATCTGGGGTTTGGAGTTGTTTTTTTTTTAGCTTTTTTTTTTCAGTTTCAAGAATTGCTGAATGATTACTTACTACTGAATGCTTTTTACTAACAGTAGAGTTAAATATTGTTTGTTATGAATGCTGTTGAACAGGTACCTATGCAAACAGACCTATTAAGCAACTCACAGTATGTTACATTAAATTTTAGATGTCTTTTCTTGGAAGGATTGATTTATGATGGGTTTTTTAGTAAGAATATGAATGGTCATCTTGATTTTATTAACACACCAGTTTTACCTATGGCAAAATATATTTATGAAAATAGAGTTACAAGGATGTATTTAGCAGGTTTTTTCATAGCAAAAGGCAACTAACTACTCATAAAGACTCAATTTCCATTTTTATTTATATTCATTTTAGTCTATTAACTTACAAAACATGTCTTGTTCACTACATAAAATTTTTTCATGTTGAAATTATTAAAATATATGAGATGTGTCCAAATATATTAAGAAACTTCTTCACAAACTGCATAAGTTTTATTTATTTCATAAAAAAAAAACTGTGGATGTTAAAATTTATTTTAAAAGATTGTTATTTATTATCATCTTGTTGAGTAAGTTTGGGACATCAGTTTTGACAGCAGTGGTATTGCGTTATTTATATGACCAGTTACGTTGGATGAATAATGAATGAGAAACATCCATAACTAGTAATTTGTTGACAACCCTTAGGCTGAAAATAACTGATTAAAGCTATTTTGGGAATACTGATATGTAACAAGGGTAGTCAAAGAAATCAGGATGAGTTTGTGATTGATTCAGGAATGAAACATATCTATCATTCTCAAGAACTCTTGAGCTTATTTTATGAGCTTGACCATTAGTCTTTAAATATTTTTCCGGCTCATTTGTGACAGGAAGAAATTGCATTTCTCAGTGCCTTGTTTGGTTTTTGATTGGTTTACATGCACTTCCCCAAATCATCTGTTAACAAAAAAAAAAAAAAAAAAAAGGAAGAAGAAACCATAGGGAGCATAAAACCTGGAGTTAAGCCCATCATTTGGCAGTAAAAATACATATTTCATCCAAATACCACAATATTATTGTTTGGATAGTATTACACAAAATTACAGTTGTTTATTTTTACACAAAAATATGTCAATCCTACAGGGAGCACTGCCAGGCAGGAGGGTAGAGGAAAAGGAGAAGGTGGGAAATGCTATTGGTTGCTGTGGTAACCAGTATCATTACCATGATGCTTTGAAGAAAATCCACTGAAGGACAAAGTTTTAAATATATGAAAAAAAAAAGTCTTTCCATGTCCAGTGTTTCAGTGAGTTGTCTGTGATAAGATCCACATAGAATATTGATAACCCAGAGAAATGCAAGATGTTTCCACACCATCAGCAACTTCACACATCCACCTCACCCACCCCCAATATTTTGATAACCAAGTTTGCTTTTCTTGGTTTTTTGAGGTATTTGAGATTTTTAATTTATATGAATATATAAAATTTCCTTTCAAACCAGGAAAGCTGAGAAAATTAAGTGTGGGAAAAAAGATGAGCTGTCCATAAGAGCTTAAAGTCTCCCATATCCAGAATGTCCAGAATGTGCAGGTTTATTTTCTTAATGCCTCCAGTATAATCTAGATTCAATACTGCTTTTTTTAGCAATTTGTCTTTGTGTTAGCCAAATCATTTGTCAAAATCTTAAGCATAAATAATTTCTCTGTCAGTTTCTTTAAGATTTTAAAAATTATGGAGTCACTCAAATAGGGAACAACTATCATAAAATATTAAATTCATTAACATCTTGAACATACTCAACTACGAAAAGTAGCCCAAGGAAATGAGGGATTAACTTCTGAGTGAATCTTGACAAAAGAAAGGGTGTAGCTGTATTATATTATATGCAAGTTAAAATAAATTCACAAATTTTAATTCAATCTGAGTTGTTCAACTGATTTGCAGCATGAACATTTCAGTCTGCATTTTTTCATTCTTTTTCATCTTGCACATATAAAATGCACACAAATAAATTTAAAAATAATAAATATTTCTCTTTATAGAAAAAACTGCTTCTAAGGATGACTCTGTGCTGCCAAAAGCTAATACACACATTTCTAGTGTGCTGGTGGAGCACACTTGACTTTTCTAGTCAGTCAAAAGTGGAATATTTTTTTTTCCCAAAGCAATGGAAGTTCCCTTAAATGCTGTCATAGATTTGACAAAAAAAGAAGTTATATACTTTGTATATTGTAAGATACATTATTTTCTTCATTTTAGTATCTGCTTTATTTTTTTTTCTATGTTTCCAGGTTTACAAGTAAGCACATTTAGGTTATCAACTGAGATAATTGCCAGTTATAGAGTGGTGCAGATTGTTTTCCATTCTATAAAATACATTACGGAATTTGCATAGAAATATCAAAGGTTCGGAATGTATTTTGCATTTTCTTTGAGGCAGGCCTCACAACAGAGTGTGGCTTGCAGTGATAAGCTAACTCTGCTGGAGGACATAAATACTGTACAGTAAAACCAGTGGAAGGTTTAAACATGTAAGTCAGAGAGATGAAATGGAAGCCATCTCATACAAAGCAGGTTAAATAATTTCCAAGAACACTTCTTGTTTTACTTGAGTATGTCAAGAAAGTGCATTTTCCTGCTAAAGAATATTGATTTAAACAATTTTATATAGCCCTTAATTCTGTGTACAGTGGAAGACTTTGCCTTTCAAATGTAAACAGGTAAATACAATTTTATAGTTGAGATATAAAAATACTATAATTTATTCATACTTCTGGATTATTATTTTCAAAATAATTAAATGCTAACATTGAAGCTGGGATAAAATAAAAATGTTGCCATCATCAGTTTGTTGTTACATTTTTAATTGTTCTTTTTCATGTATACACAGATTGCAGGAGAAAAATGCTGGAGTCAAAATTGTGCCACAAAGATGTGAAAAAATACTTTAATGATAGTACATATATGAGAGATCCATCACATTTTAAGGGAAAGATTGTTTTAATATACCCCTTTTGTCCTGTTTTTGGCCACTTTGATAGCCTTCTGTCCAGGACTGCAGTGAGACCTGCAGTGAGGAAATCCATCACTGTGTGCCAGTCTCTACTGAATTCTACGGAAAGGAATCAGGTAGACCAGGTTTGTTTGTGTTCAGATTTTGTCTCTTTTTAGCCTTGTTATAATTGCAGTTTCTAACTTAATGGAAGGTGCCAAATTGTAGTGTACTTTAAGTGTACAATTCAGCCTTTCTTTCACTGATACATGATTTTCAGAGAATTCTAGAAAATATTCTGGTTTATAAGCATTACCTTTGCCTTGAAATATCATTCACCTGATCATTATGTAGTAGACAATCACACATGAAAAATTTGCTAAGAAACATTTTCTTCTTCTCTGTCTCATAATACTATTTTGTCAAAACTGCCTTGTATTCCTTTTGTTGTCTTTTATATTCACAGCTGTTGCCTTTAGGGCCCATGAAATGTTTGAATAAAACAGTTGCACAGCCAACCATGTCCATTACCCATTTTTTCAACAGCTGTGTTCCAGGTGAAGTGCACCAAGTTCTTTAACCCTTAACATGTCACTGCTCCAACTTGAAACAGTTTGGCTAAGTAACCTTACATGGGTTTTGTAGGTTTGGAAGGATTGTGCTTGATGATTTTGTCCTTTAGCAAACATAACCAGATTTCTGCCACTCAGTAAAAAAACAGAGGTACACCTCCAAATCTAAGACTCATTTTCTGCTGCATGCCACACCATTAGGAAATTTTGAATCAAATCTACTTGAAGTAATAAGTAACACTAGTATTCTGGTCACCACATGAAAAATCAATTCAGCAGGAAAGATCTACATTCAGTATGGGTTTTGGGTTTTTTTGTTTGGTTTTTTTGTTGGTTTTTTTTTGGGGGGGGGGGTATTTTTTTTTGCTTAGGGATTATTGACATGCATTTAATTCCCTTAATATAATCTTTCAATTTCAACATGAGTTTGTCATTCAAATGACAGAATTATACAAAATCAAGTCTAGTAGCACAATTCTCATCTGTAGCAAATGTTTCAGTATATTGATGGTTGAATAGTTTGTAGAGCTAAGTAATTCCATGTTTTTTTAAAGCATTGATATTCCTGGTTCCCTAAGTCTTCTGTGTCTTCAGGATCTCCATCTCTAAAAGCTTTTCTTGAAGTTAATGTTGCCTATAAATTTCCACTTGAACCCCATTGAAAAACATCTGTCATCTGAGATCTGAAAGTATTTTGCAGATAGACATTTTATAATCTCAATAGCAAAAATTTCTTCAAATGCTGTCAGTAATATTAAAATATGATGCCTAAGGTCAGGAATAAATCCTTGTTTTCAAATTGGGTTTTATTCTATTTAAAATTTTTCACAGACTTTTCCCACAGAATTGTCTCCTTACTTTCTACTGGATGTAGGCCCAGTCTGAGTAGACAAATCCAGTTAAGCTATGCTCTATATAACTGGCATGGGCTTTTTTTCTTATTTTAAAGTTTTGGAGTTTTGTGTGTGTGTGTTTTGATTTTGGTGGGGTTTTTTTCTTTTTCTTTTCTTTTTTTTTTTTAAACATTTCATACATAGTCTACTTGGATAACCATACAGAGCCCCTCCTCTCAGATTCCTCTTTGCTGTGTTTCATTTTTGTATCTCCGAAGTTTGGTAATGGTTTTATAAGTGTATTTGTAATTGTTTGTAAATCTTACAATTTACATGAGAACATTGCTAGTAAAATGTTGACATATTCGCCTGAAAACACTGATGGATACTGCACAGCTCTTACTTCCTGGCTTCTTATTTAGAAAAAAGGTTTCACTCAGAGCATCTGGAATGACTGGGGATTCCAGCTTCGCCAATATGACTTATGTTTTTTTCAGTTAAACTTCTTTTGGCTTTCTGGTAGGTGCTGCTTTCAGTGGAAATATTTCCTAATAGTAGCCAAATTGTTTAATGCAACAATGAAGATAGTGGTTCAACAGCACACTGCATATTAAGTTAGTGATCAGAGCCAACAGCATAAACCAAATCCAAACATAATGAATGGTAATTTTATACTAGCAATTTTTATAACATAACCATAATAAGAATGTTCAAATTCATGTAGTAGAAGTGCAAAAAGAGTTCGAGTATAGATGTAGATTTAGATTGATTTCAGTAACTGAGGAAATACAGTACCTAAAAATTAGACTCCTGCTGTTGCATGCTGGGTTGGTTCAGTTAGGGATTTTAATAAATGTTCATTAGTCGGTTCTATGTACCCCCATTTCCCCCCCCCCCACGATGGTTGTCTCCAAGTCACTTACCATTGGAGCTTTCCCATGTCAGTCTTGTAGCCACCCCCTGTTCATTTCTGAAAGTTCTGTGTCAGTCACCCCATCCTTGTATTCCTATTTGCCCCAGAACCCTGCACCCACCTCTGTTATATTCCCGTAGGCTGCTGTGGTCCACGTCACTCCCCTGTCATCTGTCCCCATTGGGTGAGGGGGGCTTCCGCCCCTCTCTGCCCGCCCCCTATTTAACCCCATGCCTCCTTTGTTCAATTGCCATTTTGTCCACGCACGCGCTAGGAGACAGCTGCTCCAGCCACCGCAGCGGCCATGCGGGAAATAAACATTTTCCAGCCACGCAGGGCAAGGTGTGCCTCCCTCATCCCTTTGTCTCCTCTCAGCATTTGGCTATGAAAGCAGCAAACCCATGCGGAGGCTCAGCCCTAGAGCTCTGCACACACAGCAGCCCCGGTCTCACCAAAAGGCAGAGCCTAGTTGGGCTTCCCAGCCGCCTGAGACCGGGGTGAGGAGAACAAAGCCGCATCCTGCTATATCCAGAGAAATCCAGATAGTCTTACAACAAGGTGATAATTAACATGGAGAAGGGTAGTCTTGGAACCCCAATCTCTATCTGTTTTTTACAGTAGAGGACTCCTAGCTATGTAGTTATTTATCTCATCTTCAATACAGCAATTGTGTAGTGCAAAATGCATAAAGTTCACAGGAAATAAAGACTGGAACTCTATCTTAGCCTCTTTCAAGGTGAAAGCAAAAAAAAAAAAAAAAAAAAAAAAAAAATTACAATGAGTCTTTATTTTACCTATTTTCCTATTCTTTCAATTAGTTTTTTATTGCTGGCTACAAAATTGGCTAGACTTCTATCCTGGATTGATATTTAATGGAAAAAAAAATAGAAATTAACCCAGAATATTAAGAAGAATGAGCATTTGAGGCAGATGATGCTTATCCACTCTGTGAAAAAAATTCTTGTTTGATACAATATTACATATCAATTTACATATCTGTTATGTCTCTTTCCTTTTGCTAACACAGGTCAAACTTTTTATCCTGCTTCTACTAATGTCTGATTACTTTAACACCAACTCTTGCTGTCTTTGGAAGGCATTTTTATACCTCAATTTCACTGAAGTATTTATTTTTATTTTAATTTCATTTTCACTATAATATTCTGTGTCAAGGAACAAACCAGAGAGCTCTGAATTATTTTAAATTAAAAAATGTGATAAAGAATGGACAATAAGAATGTGACTGGAAAGAAAAGTAGATAGAAATTTTAATTTAATAAAAGTCAACTTACTGACACAATTGAAAATTGATTGTTTTACACCATATTTCTCAGTATGGGGGTAATAAAAATAAGGAAATAGAATATATATTAATCCACAGTGTTCTGTAAGATAACAAAAAAGTAACTATATTCAGGGATAGATTGTTTTTACAGTGTTTAGGTATAAATCTGATCTAAACCAACAAATTTTGTTTCACTTTTAAAATAGCATCTACTAAAGCCCCCACTGTACTCAGTATCAAGCATATGAATTTTCTTCCATATGCTTACATTTCCCTTCTTTCATTTCAGTTCACTTAAGAGCTATTTTCTGGGAGAAAACAACAAAATAAACATTTTTTTCTCTTCAGCTTTTCATATTAATACAGTCAAGAGGCTATCCAGGTTAATCTGGAACTACTTTGTGGCTTATCCCTTCCCCAGAGAAAAGGCTACTCTGGAACAACATTTGATTTGCATTTATGAACACTAGAATGAAGAAAAGCTTTTTCTTTATATTTAAAGACCTAGGCATATAGTGACCTAATTAAACTAATTAGGATTATTAAACTAATAAAATTAGCACCTAATTTTATTCAAGAAGGATCCTTAAATAGGACTAGAGATCTAAAAACTTCCAAATCTCAGACATGACTTAGACAATTTCAAGACTGAGGAGTTTTTAAGTGCCAATGTAAACATTAAAAACAAACAAAGAAAAAAAAAAACCTAACTACAATTTGCATTTGCACTATGGATTAGATGGTAGAACCTGATGTTTTAGATAATTGGCATCCAGTCTAACTGGATAAAAAGGTATTATGTGAAATTATATTATGTTTTCTTTCTAAACAAGATTATTAAGAATAAATATCCAAAGAATATATTTAAATCTGCTATTTCCAAAGTTGTCCAACAAAATAAGACATTTCAATTGGAGGCCAGAATCTTGTAGGAAATTAGCTATGATGATCTGGTCAAATATCTGTGAAAGCCATTTAATTGAGCTTTGAAAAGTAAACATTATTAAGATTGAGATACACTGGCATTTTTTGTAAATTTTCTCTATGTAAGTCCATTCACCTTCAAAGTGAATCTCACAAACTGCATAATTAGTGGACTTTTATTTTGTTTCTTCCTTTATAGTGAACAGGTTAATAAACACTATTTTGAATCTTCTATCTATAGCATGAAAGAAAACTCAAAAATGATCAATGAAATATTACATATAGTCAAGGAAAAGTGAGAAGCATAGAAGTGTCTGGACATTTTTTTTTATTATTATCCCATGAGACACAAGTAAAATTAATGTCACCTCCAAAATTAAAAATGAGAGACTATAATTTTATCTTTTTGTTCTTTTCTACTGTTTAAGTCACTCCTTTTGTATATCACAGCACTGAGTTTGAATTCTTGCTCATACATTAGCATCAAACGTTCTTGAAGTAGGATAAACTAGCTTGGTTTTGAATATCATACCCTGGGAGCAAACATTGCATAAATATTTATTGTAAAAGATCCCCAAAACCACCTGCATTTATCTGCTTAGAAACGGAATGTTTTTTTTTTTTTTAACAACTAAAACCTAATTCTTGTATGTGTTCTTTTCCATTTTCTCCTGATTAATTTTTGGGTTTGTGTGCTCTTTTATTATTACTTTTTACTGTATTGCAGTAGTGTAATTTAAAAAAAAAATATTGAGCTACAGTATTTTTTCAATACTGGGAAGAGAGAAAGCTGGTATTAAATACGTGATTGAAATTAAGCCCATATGATTTAAAACTGGTCAAGTACCCTAATTGGAGACCTGTATAAAGGTTTCTACAAACACCGTTACAGCTATGTACAGAGTTAATTCAGGATGAATAGGGACAAGTGGGAAAAGGATAGTTCAAGTAAACAATTTTTGTATTATTATTTTCTGAATTTTTGTGAAGTCATTGGGTCCAAAGCAGGAAGCACTGTCTGGGCAGGAAATAATTCCCTTTCTAGAAAAGAAATTCCCTTTGCTAGTTATGCCTCGGAGCTATCAGGGAACAGTTCAGTTGAAAAAGTTATGGAGTGAGCTAATACCTCATGAAACAAAAGGAATATGGCCTTTAACAGATAATCTGTTTCCCTGTCTTTTTCTGTAGTGGTGGTAATAAAACCTAAAACCAGAGTCATCTGTATGAGGTAACAAGAGTGAAAAACCTGAATACATAATAGCAGAACATGGATGATACCTATTTGTTCTTGTGTTCAAATATCCAGCTGAAAATAACAGGTTTGGTTTTGTTTGTTATTAATCATAATTTTGTGAAAATAAAAAGTGATGAACAGAAAAGTCTCCAATCTTTTCTCATTACAGATATTGCTTTTCATTATTTTTAATCTCCATGTGATTTTGGGAATCGTAAATGGAAACTTGTGCATCTAGAGTGTTTCCACTCCAAAACTTTCCTGATAAAATGGGCTAATACATTTTTGAAATTAATCATAGCTATGTTCAGCTACACATAGCTACACCTACACTACAATGTCATGAAACTATAATATGTTAATGAAACATGCTCCCATACACTATGAAAGTCCACTGAATATACTTTGTTTAAAAATATTTGGATCTTTAATTTGTGATTGTATTAAATATCTATGTATTGTCCTTATGCTTACAGTGTTCAGCTGTGCCAACACATACTCTGTTTAATAGTAAGGATAATTTCCCAGTGTAATACAGTTCCTCCAAACCCAATTTCTTCAATAAATGTCCCAGATTACATTCCCAGCACATTTAATTAAATTATTTTTCATTTCATTCCACCTGGAATCTCAAAGGATTATAGCAGCTCAAGAGTATTTGATAGTACTCAGCCAAGAATGTACCCGATTTTGGTACCTTAACCTTGTCAGTAAGGATAGTTTTCCTCATTCTATGCATTGAGATACTGTCTTCACACAATGACAGAAGATTACTGTATTTCTAGCTTCAGCAGAGAAGATATGAATGAGTAACTGTTGTCCCAATAGAATATACTCAGAGGTAAAACATTTGTTTGACTTATGAACCAAGAAGCACTTAGAGAAATAACAGAATCACAGTGTTTGGTTATGATTAAGACATTACTGGTTTAAAATTCACCATTCTTATTCTAAAGTCACAGAAGACTACAATTTATTATGACATAATAAATTGAGACAGTAATGATACTTTAAAAACATTACTCACACTATTTCAGTAAATGTATGGAATTTTCCATCTGGCTTGCCATGCAATCCAAGTCTAAAGTGAAACTTCAGACTTTTAATTCACTTATGGGCAAAATCTATTAATTCTCCAATGTATCTATATGGTTTTCCCCCCAATTCTTAGTCTGTGTGGATTCTTATAATCTCACAGTGTTTGCTAAAGTAGCTTTAAATGACTTAATGAAAAAAAATTCCAAGTTTCTAATTTAATTTTGTTCTTTGAATTACGGAAGAAAAATATGGAAAGTCTGAATTTGACTCTTTTCACTGCAGTGAATATGAAGTTCTCAAGTAATATACCATCACATACTACTAATAATTTTAAAATAAGATAATGGTTAACTTTACAAGATAAATATTTCTCTGTCTCTACAACTAAATGGTTCTTCCCAAACCAATTCTGAAACTTCAGACCATTCAGTCAAACAAATCTGTTTTATACAAAGCAGGTAAGCCTCATATAAGATTGACACAGATGTCTGCTCATGATATTTATTGATAACTACTTTTCTTTATGAAACTTGCTGTGAAAGAAATTATGTCTATGAGAGAAATACAGTATTTCAACAATTTCTGTTTTTAAATAAACTTTTTTTCTATAGACAACTGGAGAATAATCTTATGTGAAGTATCCCTCAAGTTTGCAAGCTCTTTCTCCATGTTCACTACAAAGCAAATGATAAGAAACATTGCTTTTTAGCCTGAATTACATTTTCTAATATACTGGAAAAATAAATAGATTTACTTAAAAGACAATTTGACTGCAATAATTATGACAATGCATCTTGCCAGAGGCATAACTCATGCTGTCATTAGGCTTTAAAATCTGTTCTGATTACTTGTGTATCACTTGATCTTGGTTTTAAAAAAAAATCTATTCCAAAATTAATTTTTATATGCATTTTGAGATATTCCTTTTAAATCTAGTTGAATATTTTTCATAGAAAGAACTTCTCATGCATTTTCAAAGGTTACTGTGAAAGTTACAGAATTCAACAGAGAATTTAAATGCAAGTTTATAGAAGTATTTTACTTCACTAATATCAAAATATTTCAATTTCTCAACTGATAAGCACTGTATATTTTATATGGTATAAGATAAAATTTCAAAGAATATAACATTAAAAAAACCCAACAAAACCTTGATATTATAAAACAAAAGTGGTTCAGTGGTTTGAAAACAGAATATTCCAGTACGTTTTCTTACTCTTGTTCCATTGGTGATGGATATTTTTGGCTTCCTCTTACACCAAGTACCAGGACTTCCACCAGAAAACAGTTTCAATTTTCTGCTACCTATAATTTACATTAGCGCCTAAACTTAAGATGTCCACTGGTGCAAAAATTAGGATTGAATTCGAAAATTTGATATTTTAACAAAATATCCAACTAATCTCATTTGGTTCTTGCAAGATTAGGTAGGGTTAATCTAAGACTAAACTACAGTAGAAGCAGCACTCACGGTCTACTACTGTATCTGGTTGTTCTGTTTCCCTACATTGACACCAACACACTGATTGAAATTTGTTTGTTTGCAGGGGAAAATTAATTTTCAGACATGTAAGGCTGATAACAGAAGGAAGAAGAAAAGTCATGTTAGAGGTGGTTCAAGGTGATTTAGAATTGCCTTTAGTTGTCAAATTTTGTTTTCAGAACAGTCTTCTGCCAAGCAGAATGGTTAATGTGGCAATTAGTGCTGCGCGTTTTTTGCCTATTTATACTTTTTCTTTATTTTATACAAATTAAATTTACTGATATTCATTCTTCATAGATTTTAATAGGTCTAATAATCTCTCTGTTGATAAGGTATTTCATGAAGAGACAAATTTCTGAGAAATACATTACCTTATTTTACCCATTAAAGCACCATATTCTGTTAGATCTTCTAATTTCCCATGTGTTCTGTCTTTGCACTCCTCAGAGGATTTTCTCTTTTCCCTTTCATTTCAATAGATTTTAATTATTAACCTTTTTTTTTTTTTTTTCTGGACAATAAATGGAGCTATGTTAAAAAGCCACTGAAAGAGGAAAAAAATGTCCTTGTGTGGTTAGATGGATATTGATTTTCCATCCAGAAAACTGTACTTACAACTTTTTGCATTATGGAAAATAAGAGTACAGAAATTAAACTCCCAACAGTTGCAATGAGATCTGTAGAAGGGTAGAAAATAATGATAAAGTGCACACATAAGCATCTGCAGTTCTTCTCTGCAGAAACGCAGAGTGCACTCCAAATCCTGCTCTTGAGATAGGTTTGGCTTTAGGCAGTTCTGTGTACTCAGACCTTGACCATTTCCAGGTTTCTTAGTGGAAATAGTGCCAAAGCTGACTCAGTTAATAACGAAATGTAAGACATTGTTGCAATTAGAAACAAATAAATAAAACCCAGTTCTAGATTACTATAATGAACATTATTAAGCTCTACTGCGAGAGGCTTTTTGGTCAGGAAAAATAAGGAAAATAATGAATTTTGATTGGAGTGGTAAAAAAAGCAAACTCTGAGCTATTTTTCTAAACTAAGTTTGTAAATATGTAAACCACAGTTGCTATAAAGTTGGAAAGACTGTTTTATATGTAAGCCTTCCAGTTTTCTCTTTCTGGTACTAATTTTTTTGGGCAATTTGGAAGCAGCCTGGAGCACGAAGGTGCCTACAGTGCTAAAGAAAGCTGACTACAGATGTGACAGATGAGAAGTAGTTGATCAGATAGCATGTTGGTCCCCATTCATCTCCATTTTCAGTTTTCTGAAAGAACTTCTGTGTTCAAACGCCACTATGGAGACATTTTGTATGTCAGCTATTTGCAGATAGTCCTCCCTTACTTAAGAAAGATGGTTTCCACTGCCAGTGTTATGATAATACACTGGAGACAAGCCCATTCAAATCCTCATGCATATTTCTCACATGATGAATTTTTATTGCAGATTAGAAGTGACAAGAACAGGCTCTCTGCCTAAAAAATGCTCTATATTCATTTACATATATATAACACAAAGCCTTTCTTTTATGAAATGGGCCAGTAAGCTACCACTTGACTCCCTGTGCTTTATATACTTCTCTCCTAACATTATTAATCTGATTATTGTTATTATTACTGTGTCCTTAAAAAAAATTCTTTATAAAGGTCCTGAAAAACATTCAGGGAGTGATACTTTGTTCTGGGGCACCTGGAGCAAAATGGTTTGCATTTACAAAGTTTATTGATGCAGAGTGGCCTGATCCAAGATGAATAGTGTATGAGGTGAAGTCTGGTTCAGTACTATGTTACAGGTTTACTTCACTATGCGCCTACACGGCTGCAGTACCCTATTCCCATCACACAGACCTTCGACTTGCTCTCTGTAGTTTTGTGGATACTCATTACAGACCTTTTCAGTGTAGTTCTGTGGATACTCATTACAGACCTTGTACCATATTCACAGTGCAGTAAATACATGTGCAAGACATTATGATAGAAAAATTACTTTATTTAAATAAAAATAGAATCAAAACTTGTTTCACTCTCATTCCCTCTTCCCATGCAAGCACTAGACTGTATGTGATGCCCAAGAGGTCAGCCCAGTTATCAGGGAACAGGGCAGGAGTGCTCCAGCTGTCTGGCGAGCACTTGGCCACCTCCAGGTGTTAGGATGGACCCTGTGCAATCATGCAGAAGACAAGGGAAGACAATTATCTCTTCCTGTCCTCTGGGTTAGTGAGCACATACAGACTTCAGGCATACCTTTTTCTAACCGTTCCAGAGCTGGCAGTGTATCTATTCTGGTGCATATATGTGAGCCAATACTGTCCCAACACTGTCCAAACCCATGTGCTCAATGAAAATGCAAATAGATGTGCAGGGATTCTGAGGACTTGCTAATCTGGATGTCATTGATACTGGCACTGAGACCCTTTCCCTCTGTACGTTCCTGCTGGTGCCTCCACATAAAGACATTTCCATTCATTCTCAATTCACACCAGTCTTAGCCTTCTGATTAAATTATTTATGTCTTTATAGAAACTCTTTTGATTTTTTTTTTTTTTTTAATTTCAAACAGCAGTATGAGGTTATTTAAATCTTTCTGCATCAAACAACCTTGCCAGGTCTATGTGTGGTTGGGGAACAATCCTGTAACTGAAAGATGAATAAATTATATGTCTGAAAGCTCTAAAAGTATTGAAATTTACTTGTCTTTTGCCAAAGGTAGTAAGAAAACTGACTCACAAATCATCTCATTTATAACTGTACTGTTGAAGTGATGTACCTGTTTTTCCCTAGAGTTGTTCCTGTAAGAAATCTAGTAAATATGCCATCTGAATAATACATAAAACAGAAATAGGATGTAATTCAGAATGACAGTGTAGATGTACTGGTAGCACATGTCTAGATTTACTTGCTGATATGTGTTACAGGATAATTTGGATATCTAGTCCTTCAAGTCAAAAACCTCTTGTACCATGTTCTCATCCTTCTCTGGATATTGCACATATGTGAGGGAAATAAAAAAAGAAAAAGGGTTTATGAAAAAGAGTATTCAGTGCAAGACACAATATCATGTAATTGTGAAGTAACGGCCAGGACTCTTATGTACGCCTGAAAGTGGCAAAACTGAGATAGCATAAAATTTCATAGTCATATACATTAAAAAGATATATCATAGAGAGATAAATAAATAGGTAACATAAATGCTACCCCATACAATGTACAATTAGCTTAGGCAAAGAAAAGAAAATAAAATTTAAAAAAAAACACAAGCAACCCCAAATGCACAAAAACACAACAAAGTCCCCAAATGAATGAATGAAAGCAATCAAACTATGTCAAACTTCCCTTTTTCATTAGACACATATAAATTACTACAGGTTTGATTTTTCAAATTTTATTACAAAACTAATTTCTGTCACCACAACATTGAACCTAAGAAAAAATTACCATGGCAGACTGAGGTTATTTTTAAATGTCGTTGTTAAAGAAAGGACAGATTTTTCATTTTGGTCACAGTACTTTATGTTCTTTCCTCACTTCATTGTTTGTCATCAACGTTATAATAATGAAAATCCCAAGAAAACAATTTTTTATTTTCAATACTGAATGTCAGTGTTAACTACACTTAAACAGAAAAGTGTAACATCAGAAAAGGTAAACCAGATAGCTGAGGCAACATCTATAATCACTTCTCATTTTGAACAGAAAGAAATATCTTTGGCTTTTAGTCACATTCATTCTTCGTAAATTCATGAAATCTACTGTGTGCAAGGCTGATTTCAAATAACAGTGCTGACACCAGCACCTGAAGCTGTGTCTTTAAATATTGATATTGATGCAGAAAATAAACAGTCCTCTATGAACTGAAATCAGGAATTAATGTCTCATTACGTACAGGAGTAATACAAGAATTCCCATTGTGCAAAACAAGAGATAGTTTCTATTAAGTCCTAAAGAATTTGCTTTTGTTATGTAACAATGCTGCATGCCCAGAATTTAGGTTAGTATTCAAATGGGAATACTGCTCGAGATTTGACATCTGAAATTGTTTATTCATTTGTAATTTAGGTGCAGAGCAGAGATACTGTTTATATAACATGTTGAATTACACTTCAGGTACCGCTAACCTGAAGGTAAGAAGTGTAAATATTAGCTGAACTGCATACTGAAAGTAAGAGGCTTAATAGAGATTCCTCACTTTTCATTTCTTTGGACAGTCTTCTTTCTTGAGTTTGCTACTTAACTGAGAACATATTACACAGGCTTAAAACATACTTGTCATTATCTTTGTATTTTGAAAGTTTAATAAGGGTAAATAAGCTAATGGCTTTTCCTGACAGCAAACGTGTTTCCAAGCAGAGAGCCCTAGCAAAAAATTATGGAATTGGGTCATTTCCTAACCTTCCTTTTGCACTTCAATCATTATACCAAAAAATAAGAAAGGCCCATGGGACCAATAAAAAAGACATCAATCCAGAAAAGTTGTGACTCTGAAACTCAGACCTAAGTAACCCCTGCATGCAGGAAAAGGGAAAGGGAAAGGGAAAAGGAATCCTATAACATAGCTCTTTATTGGGGTACTTCTTTCACATTTAAAATTAAAAAGCCATCAAATAAAATATGTGAATACCAAAACCAGTCATAAAACAATTCAGAAGGAAGAATGAAGCTAGAAATAGTTCATATGCTGGTCTATTTCTTTAACCACTCTACTATTATATAAAAGATTCTAGACAGTACAGCTTTGCTTTGCCTGTATAGTTAAATAGATTTAATTGTGGCTATTTTGCTTTATAGTGGATTCAGTTATTACTACATGCATTAACAATGCTCATCTAAGATTTTTCAGAAGACTCAGATGCAAAAAATATTTAGCTTGTAAGTACCACAGGGATTAGAGAAAATAAATCTCATGGTCAGTGGTCATTGTGATAACATCATTGAATTTTCTGGCTGTTACTTAAATTTCCATCACAGAAAGATAGGTACCTAAAGGGTGAAAGCTACACAGACTTTTGGTGAATTTTCACATTAGAATGTTGCCCACTTTGGGAAAATTCAGTGAAATTCTGTGTAATACTGAGGAAAACTAGGTGACAAAATAATTAAACAAATACAAAGCCATACATTTGCAGAAGTATACAGCCATTAAGATGAACAATGTAACTAATGCTTTATTTTTCTGTTGGCACATTTCAGGCTGCTTGAACATCATAACCAGCAAATTTTCAGTTATTCATTCTTGCCATAGGTTGGATTTACTGTAAACCAGAAGCAAATCAATCATTCCTCAGCCCTCCAGTTTTCTTACCATTTCCTTCAGTTCATTTTGCAAAGAACTGTGGAACTCTTGAGTCTTTTATTTATATGACACCTTTCGCCATAGAATAACAACATGATCTCCATGTAGTGGAAGTAGCTGAAGATTTTTCTTTTTGCTGTTTTCAAGAAGATAACAAGCGTAAGGGGAAAATCCTGAGAGAATGAGCATTGCATTCAGCTTCTAACACACACAGTAAACCATCCAGAACAATTGAGTCATAATAAAATCTTTGGTCTGCTTTCAAAACCTGTGTGTAGTTAAGCCTAGTCTTCCTTGAGGGCTCCTGTAAAATTACATATCACCCTTATTATGCAGACATTTAAACTCATTTCAGTAAGACTGTTTTCACTGACATTCATTGTATGAATGGAAATGTTTCTTTGGGTAGAAAATTTAGAATACCTTTTATATATAATTTTTAAAGATCTTCTAATAAAATAGTATTAGATTGTCTTTACATCTTAAGAATTCCAGGAATACAGGAGTTGCTTGGTGCCAATTAAAGGAGAAAGCAAAACAGCCACAGATATATAGTTTATTACACAAATCATAAAAGGAAAAGCCCAAATGACAGACAGAAGTTCTGCTATGAAATAGGTTGGTAGTTTCCACCAAGACTTTTTCACGAGCAACATGTGAGTGTGCATGCACATGGATAGTTCTGCTAATTAGGATAAGTATATAGAAATAGGTGAAGGGAGAAATGGCATAGTAAAGGGCTTCTAAAAATGTTGCACATTTTTGCTTGAGTGGGTACCAAAGTGGCTTGCAAAAATTACAGAGGAAGTAAAGAAAATTAAAGTAAAATAAGGAGAAATTCCTCTAACTTAGAAGCTAAAGTTGTTAAGGAGAAAATAATTCAGTCTGAGATGTATAATTGTGGATTATTCAACACAATGTGAAGAAAGACATTTTTTCCTATTTTTTGAAATATGTATAGACTATGCAATATGAAACAGTACAATATAGAGAAGTGCAATAAGTATTAATTATATATATAAATCTATAAAATTATATATAAAATTAAAATATATAGATAATGTTTATATATTGCAAAATAATGGCAAGAAACCAATATATTTCTAATAGGAAAGCAATTAGCCCCTGACCCATCTAGAGTGAACAACTTCTACAATATCAGGCCACAAGCAGAAATTACTCAAGAGCTTTTATTGAATTTCTGGAGTCTTGAAAGATATCTTAAGCTATCTTGAAAATTGATAGTTCCCACAGAGGACAAATAAATCTTAAATCTTTTCTAACAGGTGTCAACTGAGACACAGTTAACAGAAACACTTTGACAACAAAGCCACCTGAGGAAATTTCCATCAGGGGTGTCTCTTTCCATTAGTGTGCAACAATTCCTTTTCATGTGTTCTGATTCAAGGTTTTGTGCAGCTACATTATAAATCGGATTACTAAAATAATTTCAATGGAATGTTACTATGGAAAATACCTGTAAACACAATTCAGTTTAATCTTAGCCTTGAATTTTAAAATTTGCAGGTGAAGAGAACTGAGAGAAAGTCTAAAAATAATGAAATATCAATGCCACCCTATGGAGCTGATTTTTAACTAGGAGCAATCAGAATTAATGAGTGAAATTCTGTTTCTGTCTGTATGGTAGGTCCACTATCACTAATATGAACCTGTAAAGGACCTAATATCTACCTGCTAGCACAGTATCACTGCTGTGATCCTGATTAAGCACAAACACACAATCATGTTTCTATTAATGCAATCAAGCACAAGTTATTGAGTTTATGTTAAAATGTTTCTTGTATATTGATGTCGGAACCCAAGGTGTCCCTCAGACACTCTTGGATGTTCTGGGCCCAGGGCAGAAGCCTCTGAGACCCTGGCAGGCGGCCAGGAACCCCTGTGGTCTTGAGTCTGACCCATGGAACAATTTACCAACCTTGCAGGAAGAACAAGAAATCACAAAAGTTTAGATATTATAATAGAAGTAGTCACAAAGTGAAAGGTAGGATTTTTGAGTGCTGTACAGGGGGGTTTTAGGCCTTGTACAGAGGGGTCTGAGTTTTGTACATGGGGGTCAGAGGTTCTAAGATGGAGGGATTTGGGCGTGCCCTGTCCTCCTTCTTTCTTCTTCCTATTCCCCATGTTCTTGGTGATATTGGCACTCACAGATTGGTTTAGAGTAGAAAGTCACTGTTCAACATAGGTAATAGGCATTGGGGAAAAACTATAAACAACTAATACGTAATGTGTGATATAAAAGATGGCACCAGCCCCTCGAGAGACAGAGACAGAGACAGAGACAGAGACAGAGACAGAGACAGAGACAGAGACAGAGACAGAGACAGAGACGGAGACAGAGAAGAAGACGAAGAGAGACGCAGAGAGAGACGCAGAGGGAGAAGGAATCAGGGACAATGTCAGGGAGTCTGTGTGCCTTGAGATAACATGCAATAAACTGCCTTGAGACCAGACGACTGAAGACTACTGAGTCTTTCTTTGAAGGCACGGGTTGGAGGAGAGACTTTACCACCACCCGGAGTCACCCCAATCTGGGGGAAGGCTCCGGCACCTGGTGTCCCTGGGTGGGATTCTTTATGAAAGGTTGAAGCATACCAACTCAATTTACACAGCTGAATTGTAGCTGTGTCTGAGCTGTATTTATGTATGCATACAACTCAATTCAGCTTAAAGGAGATGTCAGCAATGGGAGAGAATATTTGCAATAAGTATTTACTGATTTCTCCATATTAACTACCAAGATGAGCCTTGGTCAAATGCAGTTATTTACACTGCAGCCACTATAGTTAGATGAGATTAATCCAGTCCTAGAAATGCTAAATCTGGTTTACACATAAGTAAATGTATGGGGTAGGAGAGTATCTGCTCCTCTAAGGGTATCTGGCCAACACATAATAAGGGAGATCTTGATAAGAAAAAACCTGCTTGTTGGCACAAATTAAGGCATAAAAAATATTATATTTTAAATTGGGAAGATAAGGAAAGGGAAAGACATGCACAGAGACATAAACCCTGACCTATTAGCGTAAAGACAATATAACCAGAAGCAAGCCTGAACACTTCCTCTAATTGATGAGCTATCAAGAAACTGTAGGCAAATCTGCACTTTGCAACAGATGAAGGTGCAATCCTATGGGTACAGAATGCTGAAGGAGATTGTGGGATTGAGCAAACTGATGGGGCAATGTGCAATAGAGAAACATGCAAAAGAAACATACAATATTTAGAATATAGAAAAATCTCTGTTTGTACTGTATAAACATATCTATCTACAGTATTTAATTTGTTAGGTCAAGATGTTTTAATTTTTAAATACAAACTAGTTTAATTCCTCAATTCATCAGAAGTGGAATTTCTCTGTTCTTTCCAGTTTGGAAGGTACCTTGCCTGAACAGAGGTGATCAGACTAGAAGGCGATGTTCCTAAAGGTACAAAACCATATTTTCTTGTGTCAGTAAGAAATTTATGGGAACAAAGATTGCAACATTCTGTGATCTACTAATATCCAGATTTTCTTCCACCTTCCATATGCCTGTCTGAGGAGCTCTCACCTTGCTACAAAATGTTTTATTGTTAGCGCCCAAGTATCTGTTTTTTACTGTGTTATATGACTTTTAACTCAATTGTATTATTGCTGTCCTTTAGCTGACCCTGTTTGTATTTCCTTTTATTGGTTCATCCCAGTGTTGTGTCATCAGCATATTCTCAACTCTTTTGTGCCCAGGGCACTAAATAAAATATGAACTAAAAACCAAATCCATATATAAGACTTTTGGAGCCCTTCTAATAGCATACTTCCTTACCAGTAATTTCCTTTTCAGTACAGACTGAATGGTTCATCTATTCCTACATTAATCTCAATCCTCTTCATCTTAATTAATAACACCTCCTCTGACAATATATCAACTGGTCTACAGAAGTCCAGATAAAGTAGTTTAGATAAGGCATTGCTTTTATCTGAAAAAAAAAAGTTTTCTTAACAAAGAAACCGAGGAATGAGGTTAATTTATTACTTTGATATATCCTCTCTACATTTTATCTGCATCTGCTATTTAATTAATTTACTTCAGTTCTTGAAGTAACTTTTATTTCCAAATTTCTCTATTTCATTCACAACTTCTCTCATGTTTTGATCTTTTTTTATACAGCTACTGCATTTTTTCTGTTTATCTGCAATACTAAACATAGAGATCCTATGTGTTCATGTAGCAATTTTCTCAGAATTCTGTAATGAAGAAATATCTGGTCTCTATTTTAGGTCAGGTTGGATGGGGCCCTGGAAAACCTGATCTAGTAGGTAACATCAGTGCCTGCCTGTGGCAATGGTTTTGGAACCAGATGATCTTTTATGTCACTTCAAACCCAAATAGTTCTATGATTCATGATTCTATGATTTGTGTTTCTCTCTTACATAAGAAATTGAGATCACTGAGGTTAACCTTCTCATTGGATGTTTTATCACCACATATGTATAAGCTAACCTACATATCACCAATGTTGAATGGTTTGGTTTTTTCAATGAATTCAAATATTTTGTCATACTTAGAAGGTATTCCTCTTGAATCCTTCTTACATACCAATATACTACTTACTCCTGAATATTTTATGGTTTGTACTTTTGGGTGGTCTTATTGTTTTCCTCGCCCTCTTAGCTTTCCTGAAAATCTTCCCAGACAAGGTAGATAGGAGTCTATAATTACCACCTAGGAATCTCACGACTTTCTCTGTCAGTATGTTGAACAACTTCCATGTATTTTAAGGGATTCCAAATGACACAATTTTAAAAGACAAAGCCAGTGCATGGTGAGAACAAATAAACTGGCATGTTAAATGATATTGGACTCTGTGTCCAAAAGATCTTTATTGGGCAGCTGTCACCTGGTTCAACTTTTGGTGCCACTGCATATGCCTGATTTTTAATGTGCCTAAATTTCCATCTTGAGACTTCCTGTTTTTCTCATTACATCCATGTGGGGGGTTTTGATGTTTTTGTTTTGTTTGTTGGTGGTTTTTTTTGGTTGTTTCAGTTTATTTTTTGTTTGGGTTTGTTTGGGCATTATTTTGGAGGGGGATGTGTTTCATTGTGTTTTGTTTCCTGAAGTCATTGTGTTGTAGGCTATCCTTACACCAGCAATCCTGATTTTGTCTCAGATTTTATTTTTCTTATCTTGCATGGCTCTACCCAGCAGACTTTCTCCATCAAAACTTGGGCTTGGACCAATGACAGCTCAACCTCTGGGAGGAGGGAAAGGTAGTTTTATAGAATAAATAATTTTATCAGGAAGTAGAAAGAGACATAGAGTGAGTGAAATCAGATGAATCCTACTTTCAGAGTGATTGAATACTTTTTTCCTTCAACTGTACTTGATGGGTAGGGCAACCAGCGACGAAGCAGATGCCTGTCAGGTACATCTAAGCCAGGTGAAATGAAATCCCTTCAATGTCCCTGCCTTTATCCAGTCAAAGGAAATTACCACTTTGCAAAAGAACCACCAAATCTTTACAAGTTCTTGCCACTTTAAAAACTAGCCATTTGCCAGTGCTCTCTGCTAACTGTTCATATCTCCAGGATTAAATGATAGCTGCAATCTGTAGCAAAGAGTTTTAACAGATGGCCAAGAAGACCAATGGCATCCTAAGGAAAGAGCCTCAACTTGCTCCACGGAGAGCTTTAGATTAAATATTGGGAAAAATTTCTTCACTGAAACGGTGATAAGGCATTGGAAAAGGCTGCCCAGGGAAGTGGGATATGGGACCTGGGGATATGGCTTAGTGGTGGTTGGACTTGATGGTCTTTGAAGTCTTTTCCAACATAAATGATTCTGTGATTCTATGATCTCTGCTTAGACTTGAGAGTAGACAGCCAGTAGGCTGTCAAGGATCCTAACCAGATTCAAATAATCTATTTCCACTAGGGAAAGTTGGGAAAGCCAATATAGTAAGCATGAAACTGTAGGTGAAAATGAGAGTTATGTGTTAGGCAGAACTGATCCAATTCTGACCTTCACATAAACAGCAGTTCTGACTTGGTATAGGACATCTCTCATGTATCTATCTAGCTATAGGCTTTACATTTTATTAGGCTATTTTGGCAGAAAGGAAAGAAAAAAGGCAAAAATTCTGGAAAAAAAGTTCATTTTCATTTGAAAACTAGAAGAAGACTATAATACTAAGTGTCCAGATGAAAATATATTACATTCTGCAATCTGCAGAATCAGTGATATGTTTAGAAAATTGCATATTCAAATAAATACAAAAATACACTAATGCAATTATATCTTGTTGATATACAAGAAAATTTAAAAATATTTTTTGAGAAAGCTTAAAGACTTATCACTATAAGCATTTTTATTTCCTCTCTGAACCAGTTCTAAAAACTGTTTGTAATCTTCCAGAACTTCAGTCAAGATGCTTCACCCCTATAGACCCACAGGTCCAGACAGTGGATGGTTTTTTTGTGATCAGGTTCAAAAATTATTCAAAGACAGAATTTTTTTATCTTTGCAAGTCTTTATATGATGGGAAGAAATGGCAAAAGCTTAAAACTGAAAAATCCACTGAAGCACTATTAAAGTTATCAAAAGCTTCACCACTGATTTCAGTGGCTCTGAGATGTTGTTAAAAGAAAACTTCAAACCAGTATCCCTAGCTTTATTGTCTTAATGAAGGTTTCAGAGGAAAAGTTGAGTTTATAAGCATTTTGCCATTATTAAACTGAAATGTATTCAGTGCCTTCTCATTTAGAGACAACCTAAACTTAATTTTGTTTGTTAGTTTGGATATTTTTTCTTTACAACTATTAAAATCAGTAGCAATAAATAAATACATATACTTATAAATAGCAGCATTATTGTTTCTTATCTCAAAAGGATCCCATGGTTGCAGATACATGCCATTCAAAACCTTGGAAAACTGTCTCAGCAAAAAGTCAAGTTAATTCCTGCAGCATGTTTTGTCATAGAGTTTTGGATTTTGTTTTTTGTTTTGAAGGCCTGGAGTGTGGGCTGAAATTTCTCTGAAAACTTGAATATTAGGCTACTATAAAAAGGAAACAACATGAAAATTATGCTTATCTATTGAATTTGGCCTGTGTACTATCATTATTTGAGATGTATGAACCATAAAAATAAAAAAGTGCTTTTGGTGAAAAGTCAGTTACCAGGATCTCATGTGGAACCCTGATTTATGTGACTTTATGATGATTCTCTAACTAGCCCACAGATGTATATATCCATGATTATGGACATATGCTGGCATCTAAATCACAAGGATTACAGCCTCAGAATGTATGAAACATGCTGGTATACAACATGAGCACAGTTAGACGAAATGACTCATCTCATACCCCATTACTATGACCCTCAACAGGAAATACATTATTTTGCTGAATATATAAAAAGTTCATATTGTCATAATTAATTAGATTTCTCATGGGCTCTTTATATGAAAATCAAATTATAGTATCCATGATTAAAAATATGATTATCTGTCATTAGTGAATTTGATGGTCATTGTTTTCTCTAAATTCAAGGATTCAAGAACTGCCAAGGATACTTTATGTATATATCTATATATATGCACACACACATAGACACACACACATATAGTATTTGTGTGCATAGAAATATCAGTTCTAGAAGAACAAGTAATCTTGTAATAACCAGTTAAATAAATGCTGTCTGATGTTTCAGTGAATGCAACAGAAAGATGAGTTAGTAGCTTAACCAGCCCATCTCCCTGTAGGTCTGTTCTCTACAGAGCATTTTGTAATGGCTTAAATGATTAGCTCAAAGGGAGTCCTTCTTATCCTAACTTAATGGATCTAAAAGTCATTATAATAGAAGTCAGTCTGGAAGCATTATTGCACAATCTGTTTCATACCATGGGCCAGAAGGGAAATAGTACAACTTAGAGATAAAATATAGTTCTTATTATCTACCTTTACAATAATGGAAATAACATAAAGGACATTAGATCATGACTAAATTTCCTGTCAAAGAAATATGTATATACTTTCCTTTGAGGACATTTATCAAATGATTTACCATCAATATTAAAAGCAATATATTGGTGCAAAATATGCAATATTAATGATGTTTTCAGAAAAAAAAATACTAAGAATGGTGGGAAATGAATTTGACATCTGTTTGAAAAGCATGTAAGTACTCAACATTAATTTCTTCATTAAAATAAATGCTGTCAATTTCTTAAAATATTTATTCTAGCTCTTGTATGTATTTTGATAATTTGTTTTATATATAAGGTTGTAAATAGTCAACCCCCTGCTGTAAATTATATTAACCTTGGGTCTGGAAGTTATAATTCAAATATGGTGTGATTTTGAGCAAAAGCTTTGCAGAACAAAGCAATTTTTTGAATTTTAATCCCATTTATTTCATAAAGAAACCGTTGTCAAGCCTTCAGACCTTTAATCCAAAATCTAACATGTTGGTTTCATTCCAAAATCCATTAAAATGGACTTCAGCTAGGTTTGAAAATGCTACCTGCTGTGAGCAAATAACATATTATTTTCATGTTAGTGAAATATCTCAAGTTTGGAGGTTTGGTTGGAGTTGTTGTGGTCTTTTCTGTCCCCTTCTTCCATTATTATAATTAAATAAGATGTAAATTTATCTTCTTATTCTGACACATTTTCCTAACAGTTTTAGTAGTCAAGGTCTATTGAAATACCTATCTTCTTTTTTTTTTCCCTTTATGAAATCCCTATTTATTGTACCCAAAATCCAGATAGAAAGACCAAAAAATAGCAACTTACTAAAGTCCGCTCCTTAGAATTTTCCTCCCATCTCTGGCTTCATCAGGCCACCAGCAGTGGTTAGAGATGCATAGGTCTACAGACTCATAAATAGAGATACATGCTGCAGTACCTGCATTGACAAATGCATGATACCATTTTTGACTATGCAAGTAGTATTTTAAGTTGATCCACTCATCCAAAAGGAAGCAGTAGTTTTCACTTAATTAGATTTTTTATTGAAAACATCTTGAATTCATCCTACCTATTGCTCCACCAATACTGTGCAGCATTAAAACAATTTAGGCACTTAAGCTTCTTCCTCTCTATATATTTTTTATATTCCTTTTACTAATAATGTTTGTCATATATGAAATATCTACCAAAAATGTCCCATTTTTAGTCACTATATATTTTTCAGGACATGAGAATAAAAAAAAATAGTTGAATATGGTTATTTCAAGAACATTTGACATTTCAGCTTTACTTTTATGAATAAAATGCAAACTATAAGGCCATGAAATAAGAACATTTGGAAAGGTTATAGGTCAAGAGAAAATTTTATCTCTGTGAAAGACAAGCAGTACTAAAAATTATTGTCTTCTGCCTTGTGGAATTTGTAATTAAACAACCTTCCAAGTGAATCAGTATGAGTATCTCAGGAACGCTACTGAATTTCAGCATAAATTTACCAGACTAAATTCAAAAGAAAGGCCTATAAGAGAGTGTAAAGGTACCCTATCAGGTTTTAGAGCATCATATGATTTACTGCAACTTACAAGATTCCCAGCAAGATGGTAATTCACCAGCACAATTCTTAAAAAAAAAAAAAAACAAAACTAATCTTTTAAGCAACTATTAAATAAGATGTTCATTTTGAAAACAAAATCCCCTAAAGGAAAAGTAGATAAATAAATGTAATGAAAATTACTGCAAGAAAAATACTTTTTCCTGCATTTTATTTAAACAGTGTCACAAAGGAAGATTTTCTTGAGCAATTATAGGTCTTCAGATAATCAGTACTGTTTTTTTTTAACTGTTGTCAGCATTTGATTATTTTATATATATATATGTTAGAAACATTTTATGTACTGTGATGTTCTGATTTTATTTCAGTCCAAACCATAAACTTCAATATAGAACAGATTATAAAAATGAGAAGAAGGTCAGAGTTTCTATGTGAATAATTCTTAACAGGCTAAAGTTTTCACCACTGACTGTCATAGCAGGGCTTCTTTTATATTTATAGTTTAAAGTGATGCTTATACTCTAGAAAGTATTTTGCAGCCCATTTTGAAGAAAAAAATCTTCAAACCCTATTAATCTTTGAAGATTTTGATTGTCCTTTTTCTAATTTCGAAATAAGTGATCCAAAAATAGATATTACCCCAGCTTATGTTCTCTACACTTTGATTAATATTGAACACCTAGATTGCCAAAAGTAACAAATGTACAAGTCAGGGAAGTAGCCAACAACTTTCTGCAAAGGTAAGACTTGCAATTCAGGTACAAGCTGTAATATTTCATGTGCTTTGAAGCACCATGGTTTCTTTAATCCGTTTTTTATTTTGTACTATTACTAAATAGTGGTGGCAACTGTGTCAGTATGTGTTTGATCTCATATATTTCAGTAGCCAATTTGGCTGTCATCCATGGATTGTATTATCCATTTTGATCAGCAAGCAGATTATCTAAGCCATCAATTTTTAAAAAATCTATTATTTCACTAAGTTGATAGTTAATACAAAAAAGTAACTGAATTTACTTCAGTTTTGGTGCTGTGACCAGTTCCCTAGGGAGCTTGTTCTAGTGCCCAGCTACCCTCTGGGTAAAGAACCTTTTCATGATATCCAACCTAAACCTCCCCTGAAACAGCTTCATGCCATCTCTTCAGGTCCTGTCACTGTTCATAAGAGAGAAGAGGTCAGCTCCTGATTTTACTTATAATGTTACCAGTGTTAATTTCCTTTTCATTATGCTGTTTTGTCATTTTCTCTTATCATTGGTCTATTTGTTTTCTAAAGACACTTGATGCTTCAGTTTTCATCAGCATGCAGATTCTGAATCTTAATTTTTTTTTGGAGGTACTTGTTTCACCTGTGCTCCAACTCAAAACTTTTTGTCATGCATTTTGCCATGTCATAAAATCTATAGTTTATTGGATTATGTTTATCTTAATCACACATTCTTAATATAATCATTCCAGCAGTCTCATTTATCATACATCTGATAACTGAAGTAAAGTATTATCTTTACCTACTAATAACGTTCCTATACAGATACTACTATGGAAAAGTAATATAAACTTAATCACATTATCATTGTCTTGATAATGGTGATGACCTTGTTTCTGCTTAAGTGAGCTACTTTTCCAATTACTCTAAGCAAGGGATCTCTGCTTGTGTCTCTTTTATTGGATTTTTTAATGCTAGAATAATCTTTTAATGCCAGCCATACTTCCTGAATAAAAAGAGTTTATTCCTAAAAGGGTTATCCAACAATTAATAAATTTTGAACAGTGATAAATTTTTGAACTGTGATAACAAATGGGGGAAATTGAATGAGCAATGTTTTTCTTTTCTTCTCACACCAAAACAGAAATAAAAAAAAGCTAAAGAAAGTCCTTTTATTCACAACATTAACCCTCAAAGGAATATGTGATCAGGTTTGACAGTGTCAAGAACTTGAAGATCAAGGACTTGAAAAGCTAAAGTTTCTCCTGCTTAAGAAACACTTTAAGATACATTAGATTGTTCAGTGAACTCTGTCTCAGTCTAGAACTTTCCCTTGAGGAATTACATTCTAGAGGCAGAATCCATGAATCATTCTTTGAAGTTATGATCAATGACTGAAAAGTCAAATATAAATCCCAGCTCCAGTAGTAATTATCAGGCTACCTCATTTATTAAGTTTGTCAATATCCTACACAAAACAAATGAATTAGCTATAATCTAAGATTATTTCAATTTCTAAGGTCAAGTAGATGCTGTGAAATGCAGTTTTGACTACAGCAAGATGAAAATTTTTTTTGATTTTTAGATACACTTTTTTTCTGTAAATATAGCATTCCATGTTCTTTTTTTCCCCTTCTTATCTATTTGGGTTTCTTATGTATTAAAATCAAGGACAATATCAAGAACTTTACTCAAAGATAATAACTTTACTAGCAAAGATAATATCAGAATGTTTCATTAATTAAGAACAAACAATGACCTGAGAATATCAGACTACAAAAGATAGAACTACAATTTATACTATCTCCATGTGAAAGAGAGAAGTTACAGCTAATCTTGGGGAAAAAAAGAAGGGAATCGGACAAAAAAGGTTAAATAAACCTAAAATATCTTCCTTTCCAAACATCAAAGAATTAAAAAAAAAATAGCATGTAATACTATTCTGAGATTGTGCTTCAATAGGTAAGCATACCAAAGCAAACTGCACTGTTAAGTAGTTTTTCCTATTTGTATTTCATATACAAATAAGCTTGGGTTTTGGTGACAAAATATTTTTTTCCATAGTGTAAAAACAATTAAAAAAACGTTATAAAATTAGTCATTATGAAACATTTTGCAGTGCAAAGCTTCTTAATGAGTTCAGGACAAAATAGTGCATAAAGTCATCATTTTGCTTGTGAAAATTTATGCAAGTACTCTGATTTTGATTAAAAAAATTACCAATAAGAAACTATAATTGAAATTTTAAGTTTGCAGTTTGGCTGCTCTGAAAAGGAGAGTTTGACTTTAAAAACTCTTGAATAATGAGTAATTCTTAGTTGAAAATGAGGATTACTTGTTAGCTAAACATCTAAGATGGAAGATGGAGCCTTTCCTGAGCCACAATTTTTCTTAGAAACCCCAGTAGTAACTTCAATTTTTCTCCTTCACAAGGAAAGCTCCGTTTATATACAAAGAACATTTAGTACAGTATGCCCTAACAGAAAAACTAGTGATTGGAAATGGATGGATTTCATAATAAAAACCAAAACTCCTTGATTGAATTCCCCTTCCTATACTGCAGTCCTTTGTGGTAAGTTTTCTAGCCTCCAAAAAAGTAAAGAAATATCTACATGCATGACATATAGATATGTGTTGGTACACTTGGGTCTTAGGATATTTGTTTCTTCAAGGTTTTTGGGAAGTATGATATTTCAGGATGGCATAGTCTTCTGATTATGACAAGCGCAAGCAATTGCATGTGTTGCTAAAAATCGCAATGTAGGAACAGCAAGCCACATACTTCTTCTGTTCATCTCCACCAATATATAACTCTTTTTCTAAATCTATTACTTTACTTTTACTTCATACTACCTCTTTCTTGTCTATTCCTCAGACTTTAAAACGATAGTCCTCTCATCAAATTCTCATTTTTCTATGTACCTCACTAGAATACGCCACTCTTTGGCATCTCTTTCCAATGCCATTCCACTTTATTCATTCATTCAAACCAAGACATAAAAGGAGTTATTTCTCCTCATGTTCTGCTGTGGCTAGTCACAGATATCATACATTCCATGTTCCCACAGCCCTGTTTTAATTTGAAAACGGCAATGCCTGTCATTGGTTACTAATATCCACAACTGTCTTGCAAGGATGAATAGATGAGAACTGGAGTTTTCCAATGGTGATTAACTCTTAAGGGGGCAGTCACTCAAAATTAGCAGTGTAAACATCTTAACTACCCAGCCACCAACTGATCATTGTGTGAATTACCTCCACTGTAACTGCCTACTCTTGTTCAACTGCTACACACAGGAATAACTCTTTGGAAATGTAGGAGGTGAAATTCTCTATCAAGTAATGTGGCAGACAAAGCAAGATCAAATGCAAAAGGTATAGTAATCTGTTCTTTGGCTTATACTCCTTCAGACTTGATATCTAACTTGTTATATTACCTGGAACAATATATGCAAAAATCTGAACTTCTGAAGAACATTTCCATATTTTTCATATTTAATTCATTTGAGGATAGGGTAGAGAGCAAGAAACAGAGGTAGGATAGTCTTAAGCAGAAGATAACTAAGGAAGAGGATAAAATGCCAGACAGAGAGAGAAGAAAGGAACAAAAAGATTGAGAAGTGGTTGATTTTTTCTAGATGCAGATGTTATGTCTGATCTAGGTGGAAGGGAAAACCTTAGCAAGGAAGAACTATCCACCATCTATATTAAGAATCAGAGCATTTTGATGAAGTGTTTTAATATTCTCTGAGGCCCAAATACGGAACTGCCTATCCTGTGCAACAATTTTAATTAATAAGGTGATGCTAACATGGCTTATTCATGAAGTACACCCTAGAGTCTTTTTACACAGAACAGTTATTAGTCACTCCTTGCCATGCCTCTTACAGAAATACTGTATAGATACTATTTGTTACATGTATTTTTAGTTCAGTGGTAGTTTTTCTAGTTCAGATTCTCAAAAATTATCATATAAATGTCAGATACTATTAGGAGGGCAGAAAGAAACTGAAGATGACATCTAGAAAACACAAAAATAGATAAGGGCACTGAGTGAAAGCAAGGAGATAAAACTATGGATGTAGATTTCTGGAAATGTCACTGCAATTTCCAGAACGAATTTTTGTATTCCTGTAATAGGAAGCAGAAGTGCTAAAAAAAGCAATGAGAAAAAGAGAGCAGTTTTTAAAAAATCTGTATTTATATATCAGATTTGTTTAAATACTTAAAGTGAAGTGAAGAAGCTCCGTTTACTACCCAGTCCTGATGAAGTTTGAAGTCGATAGTTAGAATGGAAAATCTGAAAACTGTTACTTTAACATATCAAGAATTTGAAAGGGAGAATATTTTTTAGCAGCATCTGAGGAAATTAATTCAAACATGAAATTATGGAGAGTGTGTTTTCACTTTACCAAAACCAGATTGTAGAAAAGATCTGATTAAAATAAGCAATTAGCCTTCTAAAGGTTTTGAAATAAACAGGAAGCAAATTGGATTTGCCAAGCTGAAAGGCAAAAGCAGATGAGACATTTTTCAAGATTAAATAAGTAAAAGTCAGTAGGTGATGTCCTAATGAAGTGGGTTAGCAGTCATTAGAAGAAGGTTATCATGGGAAAAAGGTGAATTAAAAAAAACCCCTCAAAATTGGGAAGATAAGCTTGCAAATGCAAAAAAACCTGAAGAAATTCTATATATTAAATAGCTTGCCTGTGGATATCTCTATTTACAAGAAACAGAGCTAGTTTGCAAAATAGCCAAAAGGAAGAGGCTCTAGTCAGAAAGGACTTCACATGTAAAATAAACGCAACAACAACCAAAAAAACCACAAAAGAAAAAAAAAAAATTTCAAAAATCCAAAAATCCAAAACCTACCCAAAAAAAAAAAAGAAAAAAACCAAAAAACCACTACCAAAAAAACCCCAAAAAAACCAACATAGGAATGAGATACAGTAAACAATTTGAAGAAAAAAGGCCATTTTTGAAAGCAGGCAGACAGTAATCTCATTACATGATTGAAAGGCTTTTTTACATTGGGGATTAGGTGCAAGGGATTAAAAATAACTATTTTCTATAAGGTCTCTAAAAATTGAGTCAACCATATCCATTTATTTTGTGTATATGTAAAGACACAGAAATATAAGAAAAATATATGCATTTTACATTAGGGAGAAGCTATTTCCGTCCACTGTAATAAAGACACACACACTAAAAAGTCCACTCTTACCAAGTAGTTAGGCTTACCTATCTTATACGTGAAATGAAAGATTTTATTTTTATTTATCTCTGACATTTTTGGGAATCTTGGGACTGAAGTATTGTATTCCCATGGCATGTGTCACTGAGGGTATCTCCAGTTTTCCCAACCAACTTAACACTTAGTTGGAGCAACTGCAGTCAAAATGCAAAGGGTAATTCACTCTCCATGGGCAGTCTGCCTTGGCCTCTTTTCCAAGGCTTCCAACAGGCACACAAAACAGTGCCAACTAGTTTGGTCTTTTTAGGGGATCAAACATCTGCTCATTAAAATAAGGCAGAAAATCAAGTTCATATCTCTTCAAGTAGCAATGGCACATTTTCTCTGGTTCCTTTCCCCCTGTGATTCCATTATTTTATAACTTCTCAATCTTCTTCACAGAGACATAATCCTGTAATGGGACTATGCTTACATTTTAACAGATTAAATCAGAAGAGACATAGAGTCAACTATAAACAAGTGCAAGTCTGAACCCTATTCTTTAGGTTGCCAAAGAAAATTAGTGAATTCACTTTTTCAGGTATTTTTGGTTTGGTTTTATTTTTTAACATTTCCACTGACTGTTTCTGATAATCTTCACTTCGCACATTGATACTGTTAATTAGTTCTTTGCTAAACTCTGTAATACCTGTTACAATGGCTCACAGAACACACAAGCTAGATATTTCTGCAAGGGAAGCAAAATTGTGCATTTTTACCAGCATGATCTCTGTATCTCAGCTAGTCCTTGAGTATAATTTTGCCTGTGCAATGAGAGCCTTGGGCTCAGTTTTCAGCAGAGAATCACCCATATCTGGCAAGGCTGAAGTAGATTTTAAGACAACACATCAATAATTCTTGCCATACTAAACTCAAAATTACAGCTACTGCTTTGCACTTTTGTGGCACTTTAGACATATCGGTTGGTTTGTTTGTTCTTGCACTTTAGATAAGAGGTGGATTTGTTACATTAATCAATAATTCAGATTTCAGTACCATTTAAACTGCCCTTTTCGTGCAGGTGTTTTTGTATTTAGCTTCTCCCAAAGGAAAAAAATTAGTGGAGCATCTGTATTTAGCAGAATGTGGGCTTTAAGGGGTAGGTGACTTGTTTGTTTATTTCTTTGTTTTTAAAATGGCATAGAAACTACACAGACAAGATACTGGAAGAAATCAGATTTCACCCCTTGATCAAAAGCAGCATAATTAAAATCTAGCAAAATTTTTTAAAAAAATTAAAAAAGGAACAGAATAACAGCAAAATGCAGATATCCTTTTTATGCACTTGGTATTACATTTACAATATTTTTCCTTTCAGACACATAAAAATTTATTTAAGCCTTTATTTAGTAATTGTAACAATATCACACAGACTCTCAAATTTAGAATGGCCTTTACTGAAATGTCAGCTTTTATTTTCATTTGCAATACCAGAAATATTGCTTTTCTTTCATGTTCTATCGCATCACTCTTTGGTACTTCTTAAATACATTTTATGAGAAGAGTATCATTATTGTATCTTAAGGGACTTAACATTCTCAGGAGCATGATCTACCGTGAGAAAACAAGGGTTCTCAAGGGACACAAATTACGTAGGACAGAAAGGAAACATTTAATTCCAGAATGAAAACCTACAAATTACTGAGCCTCTTGAAACATACTTCTTTATTCATACAAATGAGTCTCTTCATTTAAAGTAGTTCATTACAATGAATAAGACAGCTGTAGCACTTTAGCCATGATGGAAACATTTCTTTTCTTTGGGAAAGATCATTATTGAATATAAAGAAGTAGTGTAGGGGTAATCACTACTTACAGATCCTTGAAAACTCTTGATATATCATCTTATACACAATTTTAGCTTAGATAGTGTGTTTGAAAAAGGCTTTATTAAGTGTGAAATTAATAGTAAGAGTACTGCAGGAACTATAGCTCTCCAGTACAAGTCTGCATCATGTGTCTGATTTTTAAAACTCCAGCCCATGTTTAAAGTCATACTCTCCATCTTTAATCATGATTCAGACATAAAGTGTTAAGTGGTGTCCCCCAGCAGCTCCAGCCCAGGACTTGGAGCTCAGTTCAGTGTCTGGGAACCCAGGATCTCTGCCCAGACTAAGGGACATGACTGTTTCTTTCCTGTATTCTCAACATGTATCCCAGAGACTAACACACAGGGACACATACACAGGGACACACACACACACAAAGCTACAAACACATACTCATCCCATAGGCACTCCACAGTCATGGGTCCCCCAAATGCAAGTGTGGACACTCTGCTGTCCTGATACCTTAACCCAGACATGAGCACCTGTAGCTGACAGGTTGCCCAGTTTGACCTTTGCTAGCAGATACACATGCACACCCAAAGTAAACGCAATTCGATAAAGATACAAATACCTCCAGCAAATTATACTAGGCATATGGGACCTGTGGTCCTGCTCCAGCTGCTGATGCTGAGCCCCTCCCTTGCCTGATTCATTCACTACCCTCAGTAGCTGGCTTTGGGCACAGACACTGTTCCCATCTTAGTGGTTGGAGGTTAAAGAACCCCACTGACTTCAGTTAGTGACACCTCAGGTCATGGGCACCCACAGCTACAGTCTCCCGCCTTGCATCAAGAAAATACACAGGATTGCGAGTAAAATTACACAGAGAGAGACAATAAAATATTTACTAAAATTATATGAGAAGACAAGACAAACTGCAGTGATCAGGTGCCGGGCTAAGGCGGACAAGCCTGGTAATCAGTCCTGTTTTATATGTGACTGAACCCTTTTAAACCTCTTTCTGCCTGATTGCCTCTCTGCTTCTCCCTGACCCTCTTTCTCGGCAGATTGCCTCATGATTTGATACAATCCTAGAGATTCCTCCCAACATCATGAACCTTCTGGGCTGCATCCTTATCAGTTGCAAAATTCAAGCTGGTTCTCTTTGAAGTGGTTCCAGCAATTTCTTGATAGTCAATTATTACAACTGATGAAGTTTATTTCTTCTCATTATTTCTCTTGTTGCCAAGACAAGTCTGGTAGGTCTGTGTCTCAGTATGGCATTTTTTCAGTGTGTTTCAGTTTTTCCTCTTGACCCTGGTCACCCATTTTGATCAAGGTCCTCAGTTAGGTGATTTTACCAAAATAACATTCTCACACTCCATCTTTATCAGTCACGTACCTGACCAGGCTTGTTTCTTTCTTGTTGGTTGGGTTTGTCTCTCTCTCTGTGTTTGACTTCCTTCTCTTGCACACCACCCCATTTTACAATGTCCTTTGTCAGATAACTGCAAGGAGCTGCTCTTGCCTTCCACATATCCTTTTACTAATAAGAATTCTAGGTGATAAAATAGTGAAGGCTGTAAAGAAAAATAAAACTAAAAAAAACCACCATGGCCAAAAATATTTCAGATTTTTGACAGACAGATGTTTTGAATGGATGTACCATTTGTTACTGATCCTCTTGATATGAATTTCAGAAACAGGAACATTATTAGAGACAGATGGGGTAAGACAAGGGAAATCTTGCTGTAAGCAGCTGCTGTGACCCAGAAAGACCCAGATCAGTCAAGTATTTTTGTTGTCAAAAAAATTCACCCCCTAGACTTCTGCAGGATTATAGTATTTATTCTGGCCTTCAAGAAATTCCAAGAAGGGTAAAGTTTCATTCTACCACTAAGAAAAAGCAAAAATTTTAAGTATTTATTTTTATTTCGCCTGGAAAAACAGTTGTTCTCTGGACCACCTCAATGATAATTAGAATAGAACAAATAAAGTCAAGATTTCAGACATTTCCTTGTAGAAAAGCATATGATCAAAAGTCTAGAAGTTCTGTTTTTTTTTTTTTAAGGTTTGTTTTACTCTTGGCACCTTACATAATTTACAGTTAGACTCCACTTTTGGCTTTAACAGTAAAAATGATACTGATACAAACTAAGAAATAGTGTTACAGTGAGGATTATTTAATTTAGAAAGTGCTTAAGGGCTCAAAATTTTACATAATTTAAAGTCTTA
This sequence comes from Vidua chalybeata, assembly GCF_026979565.1. Lineage (NCBI taxonomy): Eukaryota > Metazoa > Chordata > Aves > Passeriformes > Viduidae > Vidua > Vidua chalybeata. Next base: position 43,922,083 of record NC_071531.1, on the reverse strand, counting down.
TTAGTAATTTTTGAATCAATTTGCTCATTTGATAAGTGCTGGCTAGCAGAGAAAATGTCCTGGAAATTTTTTTCACTGAATGGTCAAAATGCTTTTCTACAGAGGACTTATGATGTCCTAATGAAAAGATTGAAAGTCAAAAATACTGTGAAAGATGTGACCTATTTCCTGCAAACAGCATTGATGACTACTATGATTTCTCTTCCTCTGAATTTTTTTATTCACTCATAAAGTCCAGCAGAAACCTAATGATTCAGTGATAAAGTGAAAACTTTATTGGGGAAAATTTTGATAAGTCTGTTAGTCTAAAAATCAAAAATTACACTAATATTTTATTTCAGCAATATAAAATGTAAAAATTTTTGAATTCTTCTGAGTGTTGTAACTTATTTAGAATTTTTAAAAATATTAACCAAATTTATAACTGAATATAACAGATACACTTTCTAAAATCAATATTATATGTTGAAATAAAATGAAGAGTGGATAAAATGTAATACATATTTTCTAATGCAGTATATAATGGGAAAATATAATCTATCAGATAGATACCTTTAACAGAGTATAGTTAGTAATCTTCATACACCAATAAACTTGACACAAATCACTAACATTTGTTTGGAATAAGAAAATCTATAAAAATATGTGAAATCTAACCTTTATTCAAAACTAGAGTTATACTAAAAGCTTAGTTTGGGCTTAGGAGCATAAAAATGGAATAATGTAATGGTAAACTGAAGAAATATCCAGGATATGATAGAAATATTACTCACTGAAAATAACAGCAACATGTTACCTCTCTTTGAAACTCTGATTTCTTTACACTCTTCTGTAAATATTAGCACTTTAGTGGTATCATTTAGCCATAATGAAGACCCTTTAAGTTGTCCTAAAATAGGAGTAAAATACAATTTACTTCCTCTATAGCACTCCATTACACCAGATGAGACAAAATTATTGCCAATCTTCATGAAAAACTTGTCCAGATAACTTTTTCCTATTGTGTGAAAATTTGTATTTCTAAACTATTTTTCACATGAGTTTTTTAGGAATTTTTTTTAGGAATTTTTTTTTCATGATTTACTGATGCTTTCAGCTCTTTTATTTACTTTTTTGGCAAACTCCAATATTTTAAAAACAAACTTACAGTTTGTTAATTATTTAATATTGTGTTATAGCTTAATTACACCTAACTTTAAGCAACTTAAGAGTGTTATTACTCTGGACATTGAGAATTTGGGAGTGTAGTAATTGTTCCTATGAATATGAATTTTCTTATTTATTGTTTAGGCAGCTGAGGCTTACTGCACTCTAAAACTCAATTCTTAAGTGTCCAGACTTAAAAGGTAGTTCATATAGTTAGAAAGAAGGATTGCTTATTTGTTAGTTAGCAGTAGAAGGTTTCATATCCTGCTTTTCTTAAGAGGGGGATGGTAATTAGTTGATTTTCAAGTCAGGACGGAATCAAAAACACCCTGGCTGCTCCTAACAAAACCTTGGAACTGTCATGCCTAAAGAAGGAACTTCTGTACACCTGAAAGATGCAAAGAAGTGGGGTGAGGGGGAAAAGCAACATTAAAAGTCTTAAAGAAAGAAGTGAATATCTAAATGCAGGTCAAGATTTGTAGGTTACTTCTGATAACAAGTCAATAAGAATTAGATATATTTTCTTAACCTATCCAGAAATCCTATATGTTTTAAAATCTGGGAATGGTATCAGCAAAAGTTTTGTTTTATCATTACTTCCTAAGAGTGTACAAAAACTAGTCCTGAAGTAATCTTGTATCTGCTTACCATGAGAACTTTTTCCTTCTGTGCCAAGAGTGGAAGAGCTGCACTGCATGGTCTTCTTATTGTATCTTTTCACCTGTTTTCTTCAGTGGTAGTCTCTAGAAGCTAATTTGACAGATGAGGGAACAAAGCTCACACAAAATGGGCATCCACTATGTAATGGTTGTCTCACTCCTTTTGAGAAAGTGGGATGATTGAGGGCTGATCTGAAGTGTCTGCACATGAACATGGAGAATTTATACAATAAATGGGATCCTGAGATGAAAAGGCAGCCCTCAACAGCCAAGTAGGAAAACAAATAACAGTTAGGAATTGAAGGAAACCGCTGTTGGAAAACTGAAGACTGGAGGAGGAACTGAAATAGGCAAAGTGGACAAATAAAAACAGTAGAACTTGTGGCAACCAGTAGTCTGTGTTTAGTAATGGAATAATGATGTCATAGGAATTACAGCAACATGGTGGGACAAATACTTGGCCTTCTGGAATGGAATGAGGTATACAGACACAAAGTCCTTCTAAACTCTTTACAGAAGGCAGGACAAGTTGTACTCTACCCAAAAGGAGGAGCTCACATGAAAGAACTCTTTTGTGAAATTGAACTGCCTTGAGAGCTTTTGAGTAGGGATCAGAGTGGATACAGATACAGACAGCCCAATCAAAGCACGCAGGCAGAGGACTGTTGAAACAACTAGAGGAAGTCCTCACTTGAAAATAATGGTTCTCGTGGGGGACTCTGACAACTTTGACACCTACTAAAAGGGGAACATATTAGGATGCAAATAATCCAGGGGATCTCTGACAACAATTTTCTGTCAGTAGTGCTGGCAAAAATTACCAAGAAGTAGCCTGGGCTTGCTACTCTCAACATAGCAAAACTGGTCAATACATTTTTTTACCTGCAGTCATCTCAAGAAATCAGGATCTTTAGTAAAGTTAAGAAATGTTCTCAGAAATGTTTAATATCCTCTTCAATGAGCTTGAGAAGAACACCATCCTTAACAGGATTGCGAGTGACATTGCATTGAGGTAGGGGGGAGTGGTGCTGCTATTCTGAAGGGTAGAGATGCTGCTCAGAGGAATCTCATTAAATTAGAATGCTGGACCTGCAGGAACCTGGTCAAGATCTATAAAGTGTGTGTATTTTAAAATAATGTATCAAAAAATCTGGGGAATGATGGGCTGGATAGCTGCTATGCAAAAATAGAATCAAAGGGCCCCAGGATATAACCTGACCATCAGTCAGCATTTTTCCTGTAAACAAAGGTTAACTGCATACTGAGCTAAATCAACAGGAATGTATACAGCGGATCAAGGGATGTAGTAATGCTTCTCATCTAACTTAAGCCTGACATTTTGGAATGTATGACAAAATCAGATTTTGGATGAGGACACAGTGTTTTTTGTTTGGCTCTGACAGTCTTTTGGCTTTGCTCTGCACTTATATAATACTGAGGGATTCTCAGTGATGCACAGGAGGAAGAAAAACATGTAGCTGGAAACAACTGGTATCTGACTGAAAATGCTCCAAAAAGAAGAACAAATATTTTATGAATAGCATTAGATTAATTAGTTTAGGGTTATAAAACAGAAGATGTTATTCACTGGACCTACAGGACTACAGTAAAAAGTTTGGTGCTAGCGGTTACAATATCATGGTATCACTGATATGATTTCACAAAATATATTGAAAATTATTTTCAGTAAATTTTGTTGCCATAAATACAGAAGGCCATTTAAAGTCAAAAGGAAAACAAGGAAACAAAATTGAATGGAGAGGTTTGTGCTATGTCTTTCACTCTATTGCACAATACAATTAACAACATTTTTTATTGCATATACTTGTGCAATGTGTTGTCTAAGAATTAATGAGTTTAATGGAAAAATTGCAAACTTTTAATTCTTAATTATTGTAATTAAGATTTTGTTTGTTCTAACGGATTTAACCATGTGATTGTGAATAAAATGAAATAGAAGAATTTTATATGCCACTGGAAAATGAATTTCAATTAGACAGTTCCCCTTTACATTCCACTCCCAGTCTTTGCAGGCAAGTGGTTTGTAATACCTTTTAACAACCCCATTTGCATTTTCTATCACAGATGGAAAGTGATATAAAACTTGATTCAATAATATCTAATAAAACTTCCAGAAAAGAATTACAGAGCTACCCATCCTACATGAAAAAAATCATCCTGAGAATAATCTATCTAGTGTGTAAAACCCAGTAGTCATCCATAATAAAATCATTATCCTATAATTATTTTCTGACAGCATTACTAATAGAACAGGTAGAAACAATAATTTATTTTGATATTAGTGGTCCATTTGAAAAAAAATATTATTTTGGAATTTTTCATCAAATAATATGGCTTCCAGAGTTACTGATGTTGTCTTGTTACACTTTCTTTCAATAATTGCACCATATCATTCCCGTGAGGGTGATAGATGAGATTCTTCTGGTGATCTTCTGGTAAAGCCTACCCTGTCACAATCAGGGTGCTTCTTGCTCCCCTCAAAGAAGGCCAGATTACAATAATTTTAATACAAGAGTTACTGCTCTTTTCATGGTGGACATGTGGAGGCATAATAAGCATGTTAGCATGCTCAAAAATGTCATGCTCATCTTGCCCCAGAGCATTCATCCCCACTGTGTGATTCTCTTCTGCCTTTATATATGTGTAGTGAAGGCAACTATTTTCAACTTTATTGATGTAGTTCCAGCAAAATGATGTGCTCGAATTTGTTTTGCTAAAATTGAAATGAAACGCGTAGGCATAGTATTTCCTGACTATCATGATGTTTAACCCCTTTTATTAGCAGAGACATAAGTTTGCCAGTAGCAACATATGCTCTGTATATTCAGTCTGCCCTTATGTCTTTTTGCTTTGGGAGACAATGGATTGCAGGGTAGAATGAAGTCAACACTGTACATAAGGCTTTACTCTTTTTCCTTTCCTCCAAAGGTTAGTTTCTGTTTGGATCTAGCAAATTACTTTCTTTGGTTCATTAGTTTCCATAAGGCATTTGGAACAGTTTTATTCCACCTACTTGACAGGAAAGCTTTTTTTATTTTTTTTTTATCAATTTAACACATCTCACTGCTGTACAAACATAAATAGAATCCTATTTATGAAAATTGTTTTAGTTGAATAAGACATAGGCACATTAAACTAGATATTATGTAGTTTATTTATATTTAATTGAATTTGCTATATGAATTTGATATCTTGATTTTTAAGAAAAAACATTTTATTTAAATTAAAATTACTGTTTATCAGTGTAAAATTCCAAATGGAACAATCACACTTCAGAGAGGAAACAGAGTATTATTTAAGTTTTTTCACAGTTTCTATCATATAGCAGTGAAAAAAAAATCACTGAAAAAGATTCATCTTCATGCATTTTTTGTCATGTTTAGACAGAAGAGGATTGGCTGATAGTCTTAATAGTAAGAGAAATCGGGACACCAGAAATAACCACTAAACTATTTGTTTGCAAAAAGACAAATGCCATACTGTGTCTAATAAATAAGAAGTTTCTCATAATTTGATCTCTACTCTTATGGTTTATTTTTTCTGACGTAGGACATAAATATAGCATTTTTGTTATCTTAGTCATACATCCTTTTGCAAGGCCTAATCAGTATTAGAAACTATGAAAAAGAGTAAGAAGGAGTTGGGGAGAGGGAAGTATCTTGTATTTCCTCTGCTACTGCGCACCGGAACCCAGGCTAGCTCTCTGTTTCTCCAGTGGAGTGGCAAGTGTGGGGAACTGCCTTGGCTTGGGTATAGCCACAGGCAGAACCTTAGAGCTGGTAAAGCTATCCAGAGAGGTGGTGCTCCTACACAGCAGAGCTGGGACTCTCCAGTCATGACGTTCCAACACAGTTTAACAAGCTCAGAGACGCCAGGACGAGGAGCGCTCCCAGCTCCTTTGTGCATGGGATTTTAAAGCATAGCAAAACAGGGGGTGGACACAAAATGAGAACCAATAGGGTAACACTAGAGGTGGAGTTTTGGGGTAACAACCAACCAGGACAGGGGGAGGAGAGAAAGCTTGGTTGGGGATTGCTCCAGGTAATGAATGGCGGGGAATGTTCTGGAACAAGGGGAAGGGTTGCCTTGACGGGCAGGAAAGAAGGGGCAGGTTGCCTTGATAGACAGGGAAGGGTCTGGAACAAGGGGAGGGGATACCCTGACGGACAGCCGGAAGGGAGGGCACAACTTAGGAAGAAACCAACTTGGGAAAACATGGGGACAGAATGGACCATTTAACAATGAACTTAATAAAATTAACATAAAACACGAACTGCAACATTCCTCTAGCTGTGGCCACAACTGCATAGACCAGCAGAGAGGAAGATAGCTGGGGTTTACTTTTCTCTTCATTCCACATCAACTTCAAAATCAGCAGTTCTTCCATTAAGAAAAAAACCTATTTGCTGAATTTAGCATACAGTGTTATGCATTTTCGCCCTGTAAGGCCCAAACAACTCGCTCGAGTGTTATGCATTGTCATTCACATGACATAAAATAGTCATTTTGTCAGGAGATTTGTTTATAGCACAGACATTTAGAAATTCATGTTTCTTACTTTGAACAAATAACTTTGTCAAAGAACAGCTTTTCAGTGAGCTTCACCTTACTCTGAGAAAGGTGTCTACATTGGGACATTGAAGTTGTACTGTGGGGATGCCTGTTTCTCTCTATTGAATATAAAAGGCGTGTAAAATGGCTAATTAAAAAGTAGATGTTTAACTTTTCAGCATTTAAATCAGTTGACATAAGTCCCAACTGTAGAGTCTGAAGGAAAATGAAAGGTTTTTAGCAATCTAAAATAGCCTACCTACTCTCATATCTACATCCTGTAAATATACCAGACTGTTAAATGGAAAAATGATAAAAAGGCAGCCTTTCATGTTCTTATCTTGCTGTACTTAGTGTTAGCAATGACCCAAAACCCAAAAAAATAGAATTTTCATGATATTAATAATCCTGGTAATTTCCTGCTACTTTTTCTAGATGTACATTACATTTAGTAACATCTTTATAATTGACTTTGTATAGAGGGCACACTAGAGCAAAGACTAGGTCATGATGCCCTATTCTTGTATCAATCTGTGTATAAAAAAACCACTGTTTGGAAACAGGGTGGACCCTGTCCTTTTAGCAGACATGCTATCTGCCACATATCAAGCTCAAAATATATTCAGAACTGTTAGTTACTCTTTCATAATGTTGACTGCTAATATAAAACATGACCTTTTTTTCATTTTGTTTTAGAAGTAGAAAACTCCTTTTCCATTTTTGGAGGAACATTCAAGTCATTCTGTTACAGTCATGGCATATTTAAGTCTCAACTTGTACTTGATTAAATCTCTATTAATCATTATTAAAGATTTCTTCATGCAAACAAAATAGCATTTAGCTCATTTAAGTTATAATTGTTCACTAATTGGGCAATAAGCAGTTCACAGAACTCTTAAATTAGCATATAAGTGCAAAAGATAATTACATTGGGAATAAAGTTTCTTGCTGCACAGTTTCAGTTGGTTTTAATATATACACCTTATGATATGAATGACATAAAATTATATTGCTTGTAAGAAATAATGAGTTTTCATTATTATAATTCAATTTCTTCTCAGTTCATGCAATATGTTGTCCAAGGAAAAGGAAATTAAGCAAATTTTCTTCTTGTCTATTTACACTACCTGTAAGTAGTATAGGTCTATAACTCCTACATGGTTTTTCACATTTACACAAAGATTTTATCTTTATATGTTTTAAAATCAAATAACTTTATCCATGAAAAAAAAAAAAAAGTAACAGTTTTATTTTGGTAACAAAGTTCTTATATCTGTATTTCTGGAAAAAATAGTATATTTTGCCATATTTTCATCAAACTCATAAAAAGAAAAGAAACAATAATGAGTCACTGTATCAATAACATGTTACAGGATTTTATGCGAAGTACATTTCTCCTGGTCTATGAACCTTTTAAAAAGAACAGACCAAAACAAAAAGATGAAAGGCTGGGTTCTAAATTTGCCTGGCTAATTTAGTGGCCTTCTGTTAAGCAGTGACTGCATCAGTGGATAAGGGAAGGGCTGTGGATGTCATCTACCTGGATTTATGTAAGGCCTTTGGCACATTATCCTTTCTGCTGAATTGGAGAGAGAAGGTTTTGATGGATGTAATAATTGATGGGTAAGGAAATGGCTGGTTGGTTGCATCCAAAGTTTCAGTCTTGAGCTCAATGTCCAAATGGAGATCAGTAGCAAGTGGTGTCCCTCAGAGGTTCTTACCCTGATATCTTTATCAAGAACTTACACAGTGGAATGGACTGCAAGGATCCAGATGACACCAATCTGACGGATGCAGCTGATTTGTTGGAGGGAAGAGAAGACATCCAGAAAAACCATTACAAGCTTGAGAAATGTGCCTGTGTGAACATCAGTGACGTTCAACCAGGCCAGCTGCAAGTCGTTGCACCAGAGTCAGAGCAATCCCTGGTATCAAATCAGGTGGGGGATCAACAAACTGAATGCAGCTGTCCCAGTGTCTGAGGATACTGGTGCTTGAAAATTGGTCGTGTGCTGGGAAAGTGTCCTTTCAGCCCAGAAAACCAGTGGTGTCCTGGGCTGCACTAAAAGCAGTGTGTCCAGGAGATCAAGGGAGATTACTTTGCCCTTGTGAGACCTCAGCTAGAGTGCTGCATTCGGCTCTGAGTTCCCCAGAGAAATGAGGACCTGTCAAAGAGGAAAACCACAGAAATATCAGAGAGCTGGAACCTCTCCTATGAAGTCAGACTAAGAGAGTTAAGGTTGTTCAGCCAAAGGCTCAGGGGAGACTTTATGGTGACCTTTCAGTGTTTAATGGGGGCTTTTAGGAAAGACTTTTTAGCAGGGTGCATAGTGACAGGAACAATGTTTTTTAACTGAAAGAGGGTGGATTTTGATTTGATGTAAGAAAAAAATTGCTTAGGATCAGAGTGGTGAGACACTAGAACAAGTTTCCCAGAGAAGTTATGGATGTCCCATCACTGGAAGTGTTCAAAGTCAGGTTGAACAGGGCTCAAAATCTGAACTAGTGAAAAATGTCCCTGACTATGGCAGGGAGGTTGGACTAGATGATCTTTATGATCTTTAAGTGTCCCTTTCAACCCAAACCATTCTATAATTTGGAAATTCAGGCTGGACATCACAGAACAGGAGACTACATGTGTTCCAAGTGCTTAAACTCAGCTCTTAAGTTCTACAGCTAATAGAGATCAAGTCAACAGTTGTTGACCAACACTGATAATAATCAAAGGGTATACTTAAAAAAAATGTAGAACACAGCTCCTACAGTATCTATTTTTTATTTGACCTTGTCTAAGAGTGTGTCACGCAAATGTACGTATGCATGGCTTAAATGCAAATATACAAAGCTGGTGAAGTGAGCCTATCAGCTCCCCTAACCTCAGGCTCATTCTGCCCCTTGTGAGTTCAGTACTGCCAGAAGGGTATGCATACTGCCTTGAAATAGGCATTTCCATAAGACCGGAGTATCTGTATGCCAAAGCAGAGAAATGGCATTTCCAGAGTTTTGTCTTCCTTATAATTTCCCCAAATTGAGCTTTAAATCAAACCAAATTTTTGATATGAAAAATTCAATTAAATATGCTATTCCCATACTCATTTTTTGTTTTAATCCTTTACATAGGATTAGCTTGAAAACTAGCAACAGCCTGCAAAGTTTTTGTCTAATCAGGATGTTTCAACAAAATTTCATTTAAAAAAAGATTCAGTTTTATCTTGTGGAAGGGCTAGGGGGATTTCAAGAAGAATAGAAGTAAAACATATGAAAAGATAATCTGCCACACTTAAGCCATATTCTATTTCCATTGAAACAAGATATGTGATACAAGGCTACATTAAAAAAAAAAAAAAAAAAGAAGAAGAAAAGGGAGTAGAAGTGGACTAAAAGAAGTAAGGAAGATGATAGACCACACATTACCCACAGGTCAAGAACTGTCAGATCAGTATTAGCAGCTGAAATGAAGTACAGGCAGGCATTAAGTCCTCCCAGCAGCCACCAGTGCCACGAGGCATCTCAGAAAGAAATCCACACTAACACTATGGCAGTTACTTTTACCACTGACCTTGAACAAAATACACTAAGCTATTTGCACTGTCTGCCACGAGAGTGTTTCTTCAGAAAGATGGAAAGAACTACTTGTGACTCCCAGTGTTGCAAATCAGGCAGAAGGAATTACTATTGAAATGTTTCACTACATTAGGACATTTAAAGACAATGATAAACTTAATCAACAGTCTTAATATGTTACTCATCACATTGTGACTTCTATTTTCTCTTATGTTCTGTTAATATTGGGGGTGGAAGGAAGGGAAATAAATTCCAAATTCGCTACTGCAAATATATTTTTTCCTCAGGAGGTTGTTATTAATCTTGGACAAAATTCTGAATGTTGAAAACAAAATAATACTGTCCCAAAGGAATTAGAAGAGACTTTAGTCACAAGACTCTGTGCTAGTATTTTTTTTAATTATTGGTGCAACAATCAAAGAGCAATTCCTGAATTAGTATTATGTCATTGTCCCATTCTCACATTTTCTGGCAGAGAATGTTCTGTCATATATAGCTACTAAGGCATGACGTAAAGGTTTCAGAACCTGGGAAGCAAATAGTCAAGTTAAGTGTATTTGTTCATGTAATTTAAAAAAATGCAAATATCCATACTACCATGTAAATTGTCTGTATAAACTAATGTTGCTTTCCTTTACATCTTTTGATAATCAAAAGCAGAAAACAAACCCTCTTAAAGTCCTGTCCCATAACTCATCGACTACATGGTCTTCAAAACATCCCAGTTTTAGGGATTTGCCTACACACAGTATTACATTTCTGGGGATTAAAAGTGCATGCCTGTAGAATATTTAGAAATGTGATACAATCACGAGTTGGCAAAACGTTTCTGTGACTGAAATGAATGGGTAGTAATATTTTTATCTGACTTCAGGCTTCCATTTAGGCAGATTCTCCAAACTTTTCTTAGCTCCCTCCTTCAGTGGCCTTCCAGAGGCAAATTTTCCATTGTCACAAAACATTTCTTCTTCATTTTTCACATTTGCAAAACAAAAAAAAGGAACAAAAATACCCCCTCATTAGTATTTCAAGAACTATTGGAAGAGATAACTCCTATGCATCCCCAACATCCTTTCATATATTTTCAGTAATTCCTATTTTTCTAAAAATTTCCATTTCTTTTTTTTTCCCAAATTGATGTACAGGAAATAAAATCTAATCTAAATTCAGACTAATCAATCTTATCAAACTGTGAAAATTGTGAGAAGCAAAAAAAAAAAAAAAAGCAATAAAAATATGAGAACCACTTTTCTTGCAGTATACATTTTCTTCATCCATGTACTCTTGCAGTTCTTCATCCATATATCCTTACTGTTAATGGAAAAAAGAAAACTGCATCAAACTGTTATCAACTGTAATCTTTACCAATAAATCTCAGAAGTCCATTGCAATTTATGTCAAGATAAATATGTTCAGCCACAAATCAAAGGCACAATATTTTTTGCTAGTCTGCTCTATCAGCTATGGAAGAAACATCTAATTCTATAATATTATAAGACATTTGGATCTAGAAGCATCAGTACTATTTCACTTTTTACATAATGTTTTCAAAATATAGAACTTTGATCAGGTCTTAGTGTAGAGCTGTCATCATATACTTGCAATAATCATAAATGATTTTGTATTGTTAACTCAGAATTAATGGTTAGGATGCCTATAGTTTTGAAAGTTTGGTGTGTTGATAATTTCTGCTATGTGCAGAAACTTGAAAGTTTTGCATAGGATTTTTTGAACAATCTTATAATATTTTACAAGCTGAAGTTAAGTTTTCATTCAGGTTAATTAATTGTGTCTGTATTTCAGCTTGAAGACAAATTGCAAAACCATTAAAAATTATTTTCAGATGTTTTTGTAAAAGAAAAATAGAACTGTGAATGGGTTTAGTATCTTCTGATTAAATTATGCAATGGAGAGAAGGTTCAGAGGTTTTCAAAACTCAATTTCCTAATTTCCTCATCCTCCCCAGATTTATATTTTCACCATCAGCTTACTAGGCATTTATCTGTTTTGTTTCTGGAAATATTTACAATGTTCCTCTACAATCAGATGGTGATTTAAGATTGGCCCAGGGGAATTTAAAAAATAATCATTTTTGCAAGGAAAACTTTTCAGTTTGGTTACTATTGGTTATGTACTAAACCAAAGAAAAATTTTGTACTTTTGTGAAAAACTCAGAGTATCCTCATGGTTAAAGCAATGGGTTCAAGAGAACCATGATTAGACATTAGAAATTATCTAATTTTATCTGAATTTTCTTAGTCTCACTCTGAGCATGACTGGGCCCCTCCAAGAATGTATGAGTATCTGTTTACCTAAATATGACTTTCAGTTTAAGAGGGACATGTGTGTTTCCACCTTGCTCCCACCCTCCAAAACCAGATACTTCTGTACATGGTAACAAGGTTAGCCTTAAATATTTAGGGAACGTTAAGCCTTAGCAGAAGCATGGAATTTTAAATGCCTTAAATTTAGATGGTGTTGGGAGACTCAGACACCAAAATTCTTATTGAAATAAAATTTACTTCTCTCTTCAGATTTTTTTTCTAATAATTTCAATAGAAATGTGTAAGAGCACCATAGTCAAGTATTGAGGCATTTCTTTACACCAAAAGAATTAATCCATAACAATTAGTTCCCTACACCATCTTGTTCTTTGCCTTCATTGCTGATCCTTGCTTCATATTGTGTTGTGCACTTCATCTATGGCAGACTGAGACACAAATTCTTCCTATAGCATATAAATATTAAAATTCAGCTTTAGGCTCATGCATAAATAATACAAGAAATTTATGAAAGAAGCCCCTGGACATAGCTCAACAGATGAGGTAATAACTTGAGTTCTGGGGGAAAAAAAGAAATTATACTTCAAAAGAAAATTATTTTTTGCTAACAAAAGAAATCACTGGAGCTGAACATTGTTTTACAATTTTATCTATAAGCAAAAAGAGTTTTCTGCACTTTTTTTTTTAAAGTTTAGCAAAAGTGAGACAGGTAGGTGTGGAAGGGATCATTGTCTTATTCTATTTCAAAGTGAACTCTACAGAGTGTAACTATATTTCACCTTATTTCATCACTTTTTCTTTTAAACAAATACTTTTTATCACTAATTATATGTGGCATTTTCAGCACAGTGAATACTTCTAATGCTGATGGTAGGAAGGCACAAGGGAGTTGACTCAGAATATGGAGGCAATGAGCTGTCAAAAATTATGCTAAATCACGTGTCTGAACCACAGTTATCTTCTTGCTGTGCATTAAAACTTACTTTTTAATGAAGATTTCCTCACTCCTTCTACCTCTGAAATAGAATGGAGGTTGAAAAACCACTTTCTGAGACAGTATTGTGGGAACAAATGAGATTTTTATCTTTATGAAAAAATACTTATTGATACTTTACACTCCTTTTTGGCACTTGTGAAAATTTTGTCTCGCATTTGAGAGTGCCGCTGGAAAGAAAGTGAACTTAAAAAACTCACTCTTCTCCTTTAGTTCATGCAGTACTAAATTTTATCCTATATGTAATTTTTATTTTGGAAATTTACTTCCTTAACCTTGCTATGACCAAAATAAAAGATTCTTACAACACAGAGAAAAAGTGATAGGTTCTTGAAATGACAAGGGAACCTACTTACAGCAGGAAGCAGATTTATAGCCAAAACTAAAAAAGTGCAGAGGAAAATATTTTCCTCGGGACTTGGAAGAGACTATGCAGAAAATACAAGTTACTGTACTAAGAAATAAAACTAGAATTCTATCATAAAAATACCCAGAAAGAAAAAAAAATGAAACTAACAAGCTTAAAGTAATACAATATGCTGGGGGAAAAAATAAAATGCCATAATTTAAATAAAATTCTCTTTTGAATTGATATATTGGAGCTACTTTTTTTTTTTTTTAATTCAGCAAAGTTATGGTGAGGCTCATCTTAATTTAGATTGCATCTGCAATATTTTCCTGGCTCTTATTTAAATGTATTTAATTTAGTAAGCTATTTTAAATGCTATAGCTGTAGTGTATGAAAACTGCTTAAGTGTGCTGATGACTCAAAGAGATAAAGATTCAGATATCACTAAATCCTATATATTACTGTTGTGATTCTGATATATAGTTCCTTCATTATTCTGTTTTAACATTTCCTAAATAGCTACTGAATTATGATAACCAGTCCAACATTTGCCCAAGGTTGACAGATTAGATAGCTGCTTACGATAAAGAAAGTTTGGGGGAAACATCCCCACTCCACATCTCAAGGTTTGAAGGGAATTTTTTTCTTTAATTTCTGTTTTCCAAAGAAAAAAGTCTCTATAGGTATGAAACAAGTTGAGAACACCTTCTACAAATTTAGTGTATAAGGTTACTGACTATCTGAAGTGGACATGAGTCATGTTTTTGCTTTGTTTGAGATATTTACCTTCACACTGAAGGCTCTTCAGTAATACAAAATGAGTTTCTGTTGAGCCAATATATTTCTCACCCCAAGGAAGCAAAAATAACATGTGTCTTCCAAAATTAAACTTTCCCTACATGATAGCCTGATGAAAAAAGGCTCTAGTTTGAACAGTCAATAAGTTTTGTAGCTCCCTAGCAGACCCAAAGTCTTGAAAAATATTTGAAAGAAACAGAAAAAAATCACAATTACTAAAGTTTCCATTTAAGTCTGGCTTTTATAATAAGTCAGAACAGCAAAATAGAAATTTGAGCCTTTTCTCTAAGAATAGGTCTTTTCATTAACCACAGTGTTGTTACAAAGTCTCTCTTGCAAGAAAAGATTTCTGACACACCAAGCTAGTAAGCTTAGTTTAAATATAAGCTGCTCATGAGGCATATTTTGAAGACCAGTTGTGGGGAAGAAATAGTCGCTTCAACTTTCTGTTTTGTTTTAGGCAGTACAAATAGAGAGTTAAAGCTCTGCAGTCATGCTGTATCAATCCAAGACATCTTCTGAGCATCTCCTGCTGAGAGATTGTTGTTTTTCTCCTTTGGATGCTTTTCCTGTCTGCTTGGACTGTGACCTGTCACACTCTGATTCCCATCTAGAGAAGACTGAAAACCTCCACTCATTTCTTTCCTTCCTCGTGCATTGTTCTGGTATACTACCACTGTCTTCACTGTCATGTCCTTTTCTCTTCTTCAAAGTGTCTTTCTTATACAAGAAGTATGGTACAAACCAATACTGTTAAGATCCAGTTTTTAGGAGATGCCTCTGCCTGAATTAAGGTGCAAATGAGAACATCTGCTGAAGTCAATGTTACAGATTTTACTGTTTATATTTCAAAGTCCTCTCTTCTGTGCTTATCTCAAGTTCCTGCTGTGATGGTTTATCTTATGGCAAGTTTCTCCTGTGGCCTTGAAAGCATTTTGAGACAGACAACTGCATGTTTTAGTCAATTACAAATACTCAGCAAACTGAAAACAAACAATTATTTTTCTACTGAGAGGCTTCTTTAAAATGATAAAGTTCCCTTTTATGATTTCATAATGTTGGCCATAAATGGAAAAGGGAATGCAAAAAGTGGTTCCAAATGAAATGCATAATGAAGCTGTTAAAAAATTACTTTCTCTTTCATAAGCATTTATTCTTGACACTGAAACTTCAAACTAAAATAAGACTTGTTTTAGTATTATATTTTGTTTAATCATTAGTCTCTCCTTCACTTCTCATTCTTCTTTCTAGCTGTTTTATGGTTGATGCTATTTTTGTTGTTGCTTGTTTTGTTTCTTTTTTTCCTACTTTCCACAGTCGATATTGAAGTATAAAAAAGTATAATGAAGGGGAACCAGAGAAACACCCCAAAACCTTTTAACAAAACATGATATTAACATTTTTTAGGGGGAATGGAAAATTTGGGTAGAGATGTTATTTTACTCAGAAAATATGTTTGTAAAACTTTTGTTTATTTTAATGTGATTTATAAAACAACCTTCTAATAGGTATTTCCATTAAAAATGCTAATTAGTTATGTTAAAAATACTACAAGGTAAATTGCCTGAACCACTTAGTCAGGAGGCTGCAAAGATTTTTCAGAATACTAGGGCCAGCAAAGGAACAAATGACTTTGCAGTTAATTACCATATCCAACAAAAATATGCAGATAGGAGAGTAAGTAAGAGAAGAAAGTATTGCACAGGGGAGAATCAGAGGATGAATACTATATCTATAATATGACTTAATATGAGGAAAGAACTTAATGACAAATGATAGAAAATTGTGAAGGATACTGGGAAAAATATTCCATCCACCTTTTGCTCTAAATTTCTATAGCAGATAATTGTCAAATGGATGACTTAATTGCAGTAGTTGAGTAAAACCTCTTCTGTTATTAAAATTAAGAAAAATATGTGACTCTTGACTAATTGTAAATGGCTTCAGATACACAGACCTACAGATAACGAAAGTATAAAATGCTTAGGATGAAAAAACAACTTTTGATTGCCTTCCTGAACATTCAATTGTTCTCAAAAGACTATGAGAATTTATGTTTTTATTAATTTTTGAATGTTTTGTTATTAAAAATGAGAAAGCCTGTGGAAAAAATTGCTACAAATAAAAAAGAAATTGCTCATCTATGCATAGGGATGGTTCCTGGAATCTCTTGTCTTCTCATTCGCAGTCCTGCTGCCCTCTCACACTGTCTTCCCATTGGGACACCTTGGACTATCACATTTTCTTCCCCTTCATGCAGCTCTTGGTATGTCTCATTGTCTTCTTCCCACTTGTACAGCTCCTGGACTCCTACTGTGTTTTCCCATTGGTACAACTTTTGGTGTGTCCCATCTCTTCACTGGGAAAATTCTTGGACTCTTACATGTACCTGTCATTGGTACAGCTCTCAGCTTCTCTGGGCTCCACTTTGGGAAGTTTCTTGGAGTCTCACAACTTGTTCCTGTTGGTATTCTCTCATGCTTTCATATCTTCTTCCCACTGGGAAAGCTCTTGGCCCACAAGCACCTCCCCACTGGGAAAGCTCTTGATCCATATTGACAGAGGACCATACCTGGCACCCTAACAACAGCGAAGCAGACAGGAACTGGTATGGAACAGCCGAAGACTTGTGGACTTGTAGCCCCTGTTGTACCCTGTGCCCTGAGAGGCTTTGGACAGGCTCCCATGCAGCTCTGTGACCCTGCTGATGGTACCTCTTCACTGAGAACAAGAGACTCTGGTGCTTTTTCTGCCTCAGGAGAGAGTTTTGCTTTGCAGGCTACTCTTACTCCTCAGTAGCTCTGGCTCCAGGACAGCAACTGCCAACTCAGCATCCTTGAGACTCCCAGGGCCAGGAGAGGCCCTGGGCAGAGCACAGGCTTCCATTACTCGGAATTTGATCACAGATATATTAAACCACATGTGTATATTTCTGCAAGTACACTTGAACTGTATGGCTGCAGAACAAGCGAGGCACTAGAGCAGGAAGCACTTTTGGCATTTTCCTTTGAAATCCTCTAATTACAGAGTTCAGCATGTAAGATCATAAGACTAGAAATACTGTAGAAGCATGACTTTAATCTCCTTGTTAGGTCACTTGTACTGTGGCATGGAGAAACCGTCAGCCTGGAGCCTGGAGGCACTCACCAAGTTTCTCACGTTTCTAATCCAGGAAGAGGAAAACAATTTTTGTCAGCTTTCAATTATAATCTGATTTTAATATCATATTAATAAATGGGTTTACTGCAGAATTAATCTAGTGTCACAAGATTTTACCCATATTTTATAAGTGTGCTGTGTTCATGAGATTAATACATACTAAGTGGCATTTATAAAGCAATTAGTGTATTTGCATACAATACAAAAAATTTTCTAATTAAACTTATTGAAATGTCAACAAACACCAGTCAAAGAGAATGATAGAAACAAAAAGGAAGCCTTTGACAGTATTATGTTTTATATTAAATGTTGTAATCACAAAATTACTATGTTTCTTGCTGTATTTAAGTAGTATTACTGGATTTCTATGAGGAGGGAGTTGTCTGTTTCTTTCACCCTGTACTATCTGATAATTTCCTAATTTAAAATTAAAATATTTTCTCTAATTATGAAAAATCATCATAAGAAAAACCTAATACATTGCCTCTGTTGAAGCAATATTTTGCAAATAAGACTAAAATTAAGAATACATAATCTTGTAAATCATTAGGGGAAAACAGACAAATAAACAAAAATCATCACCCAAACCCACGTGTGTCATGGGTATCCCAACATACTATAGTATTCCATATTGCTCTCTCCTCAAAAATTGTTACTGTCTTTTTCAGACTTGGCATGGCTGGAACAAGAATTTTGGGGCAGTCAGAAGTTGCTGGTCTCTTGAAAATGTCATGGCACCCAAGCTGGTTTCCTCCTTTACCTGGCAGTGTTTTCTGAAGGTGGAGACACTGCTTTGGGAAAATGTTTTTAATGACTTTGCAACCTCTATCATCAGCAAAGCTTGAGCCAGTCCCTTGAACCAGGTGACCCCATTTGAGACCAACAGAGAGGTTTTTGCCCCTCTAACATACATGCAGTGTGGAGCACATCAGCACCAACACCACTGGAGTCCTTTCAGATTCTTTTCAGTAGCCAAGCCTTTTCCCTTTACATGTGCAAAAAGTGCAAATGACTTACAGGAACTCATTCCTCAATCCTTACTCATATCACAGAGACAAAAATTCCTAACTTTGTTGAACTGTTAGTGAAAGTACTCCTGATCTGATACACTGATAGTGGAAGTGCTATTTATGGCAAATACACTTACAGTTTTAAAACATTATTCCCTTAGAACATGTCACCTGTCATCATGCAGTGTGATCAATGGTATTTCTGAAATGCTGAATTATCAGGTAAAACAAGAGGTATCATCACAGATGTCTAGAATAACTGGGCAATATTATCAACACCATTATAAAAATTAAACAAAAAAAGAGCAGTACTCACTTGGTTATTCTATTCTTCGTACCCATTACTCCAGTTTCCAGAGGTTGCTCAGCTGTTTTTCCAATACAATAAATTGCATCATAACAACATACCTTCTGCTGCATCAGTGACCTCGATGATTCTAATAAAACATAAAGCCATAAAAGGCCATGATGGAGACTATGAACATTTTTGGTCTGATTTTTGTCTTTCTCAGAATTTCTTGTGCTGAAAAGAACAGAATCAAAAGCCTTGTGGTGAAAGGGACCTTTACAACTTGAGTATAAAAAATATGGTCTCAATCTGTCAGATGTATCAAACAGAACTAAAACTAGTTAACTCAACTTGCCACCTCCCACAAGTCCAGCTTTGTTAAGTATCTGTCACTGCAAGTAAGACTTTATCTATGAACTATGCACTCATTTATGCAGCTCTTTGAAGTACATATAAATATTGTGCATATACAGAATAAGGTATTATACTAAAGGATTTACACTTTAAATCTATTTTTAATACTCTGAGTAATGTGTTTAAGACCTTATTTCCAAACTTCTGTTTAAAGAAATTTTTATTATTCTGACCCATACTGTATGTTACAGCAATAGATCTTTTACTGTGTTAAAGACCAGAATTCCTCATGAGAAGAAATTCTTTCAACTTTACAAGTAAAAAGAATGAATCAGGATCCATATCTAAAGGTTCCTTGAGAAACTCCATATTAACATATATAACATAATAAAACGTGTAAATAGGTTTCTAAGCAAGACACAAGGAAAAAATTGTGTTTGGAGTTCAGACATCTCTATCATTCTACAAGGAAGAATTAAGGAAGTCTCTATGTGGTATATTACTGATTTTGTAACAGAAGAGAAAAAAATAGCAGGTTCCTCAGAATTACAATTTTTCATAAAAGTTTCCTCAGAACAGAAGTCATATTTTCTGAACTGTAAATAAAGTATAGTGTGCAAATCAAAACCCCAGATTTAGTTAGAGAATGATGAATGCTTTCCCTATGAATTTCTAATCACGGGCTTGTTTAACTCTTAGCAGACAACTTATATTTTCTACTTCTGCTCTCTGTTACCTCATAACAGTAACAAAAAGGAACATTTGTATACAGAATTACTCCCTATGAGGATAACACTTATGAACACCAGAAATACATACCTACCCCTGACACCTTATAACAGTAGTAGTATACACCTGAGTCTAGCACTTTATCTAAGGTGCATACAACAGGACATGTTCTATAATGAAAAGCATTAAAATCTTGACTGATATTTCTTATACTACTGAGACTTGTCTTTAATTAGCAGGTACAATTCGACACATGGAAGTATATCTGCATTAGAAAATGAGGTCCCTCTATGAGATTAATCTTTTAAATGTCAAAATGCAGCACAAGGTGCTGAAAGAAAATAGGTTTTCATGATAAATTTCAGTATGATTTTTCATTAGTTTAGATCAGAACTAAGAGCACTTTTACACAAGCAATTTTATTTTTTATGGTATTATGTAAAAGTTACTGCTTATAATATACTCCATTTAAAATTTATATGATTTCTTTGTTGATGGATTGATTCTCTGTCCTTTTCTTGTTAACTAAAGGAAACTGACTGGTTAAATCTGATTAAATCTATTCAAACCATTGCCTCTGCCAAACCACACAGGTCTCGACATCCAACTAGACAAGAATAAATGTTTTCATTACAAACTGAAAGCCAAAAATCCATATCATATTATAAATCTCATAAAGATATGACAATCAAGTGAAAAGTGAAGAATAGCAAAGGAAATGTAGCAGTCCTGAAGTTCAGACAACTGAGACATGCAGATGTGTTAAGTCCTTCCAAAATTAATGAGAACATGTTTGCAAAAAAAAATTTGCATGGATCTGCATGCTTTAGGTTTCTTTTTTAATTGTGTCAGCACAATTAAAAGTACTTTGGTAACTATTACAAAAAAAATTTAAGATATCTCATAATTATGATATAATTCCTTATTTAGGTATGTCAGCCAAATTCTACAGTTAAATAATTATTATTATCTAATCTGTATATTAGATATATTTATCTGATACATACAGCTGTATAAAACAATAAAAGAATTACACTATTTTAAGATCTGCCTTTTTTTCATTCACAATGGATCCACTTTGAAGTACTGAAGATTTAGATTCTGAAAATACTCATAGTTTTGAATTTTCTATTAAATATCTGGTGCCTGATAGAATTGTAAGTTGTTTGACATTTGTACTTCACAGAACCATGGAAAAGGTGGAGTTGGAAGGGACCCTCAAGGAACATTGAGTTCAGCTTCTGGGTCTACACAGCACTATCCCCAAGAGTCGCACCATGTGCTCTGAGTATTGCATGAAAACCCCTTTATATTAAGTTTAATTTGTTTGATTAAGGTGAATCCAGTGTAAACATTGACCTCCTTTAGAGCAGTATAAGAAATTATCATACTATTGCTAGAACATTACTGTGAAGATACTATATTATAACTGCAAACTATAATAGAACTGCAATGGCTCAATAAAGCGACACTAGCAGGCACAACTGAAAGGATGATTTATGCCACAGCCATAATTTTATTCTCTGTGCAAGGATATCTGGAGACAGTGGTCAGTAATAGAAGTGTAATACGAAGATTTTGCCACTTTATATAGGATTCCATCTATGATCAGTTGCAGCCACATCCGTTAATATAATGCCACATAGCCAACAGAATACCTGACCCTGGATTTTTCCAATGTCCCTATGTTTCTTGTTTTCTCCTTTTAGATCATTGACTGCCACTAATTTAGAATGAAAATCTTCTCTAATTTTACAATGTGATTCTGATATTTTGCATTTTTTTCTACCATTATACAAATAAGTAGACTTATTAAATATGATGTAATGTTGCGATCCAAGAAATGTAGTTTTTCTTCCAATTATACTAGATTCATATTTCTATTGAAATCAGTGGACTTTAAAAAATATGAAAATATTCAAAGAATTAGAATCTTCACCACTATAAAAAAACTCTGGTTTATTTCATAGACGTTCTAATACCATTGGTTGAATAATTAAAAAGATCCAGGCCATGAAATTGTTAGTGGTTTGGGATTGAAGTTCCTAACATACACTGTTTTTGTAATCCTTAATTCATAGTAGGAAAAAGTGGCCAATTATATAACAAGGCAGATATATATTGTTAAAACTTATTGTGTGGATTCTGAATGGGGAGGCAAGTGGTGGTGAATTTTCGTGCTATTTACTGCTCAGTGTGCTCCCCAAGAAATAATGATCAAATCCTCATACAGAATGCTGGGGAAATAATTTCTACATGACTAGAACCCAGCACTTCATGACACTAAACTACAGGTCATTCACATGCTATTGTCCATTACAGCTTTGAAATCTAGGTCTAATGAAAAGGCTTGCTTCTCTTTTTCTTGACTACCCCTTCTCTAGACTAAAAATTCATTGTTCTGTGCCCTGAACTGCTTTTGTAATGCCATTTATTTATTGATTATCTTCTCTTCTGTAAAATCAAGCTTGTTAACTTCAGGTCTGGAAAAGTGCTGACACTATTGTAAAAGCATCTGCCCTCATTTCCTGTCTGGTCTTGGATATCTGCACCATCCTTTTCCAATTCTGTTTTTAGAATATTTCAACATGACATGTCTAGGACTTTGAAAGTGTCTTTTGACATAATTGATTTGATTTGCTTTTTTCACTGTATCAACTAAAAATTCTATTCAAGTGGATTCAGGTTCAGCATTTAAAACTTTTGTTGTTTTTTTTTTAAACAGTAACACTTGTATAGGGGTTTTATGTGAAATGTGAGGAGGATTTAGTACCTAAAATATCAAAATGTCCTTTAAGAATGTATCAAATAAACTTTTTTAGCACTGAAAATAAAAAAAATATACACAAAAAAACTTTTAAATCTATCTTTATAAATGTCCTGTTGTAACGGGCATTGCATAATTTAACTGAATAATATAGAAATTGAAAACTGATTATAAGTAAAGATCACATTTCGTACCAGGGCCAGCAGCTAGAAAGTCCTAGTCTTGTCAGAGTGAACTTAGAAAGTTGATCATTCTTGAAATATCTCTATTTTCTTATCATCATCCATGATATAAAAAAAAATCACTTCCTGTGCCTGAGATCTGCATACATATTTTGCCTTCATTTTGTTTCTGGAATGGAAATTCAGTGCTTTACTCAGCATTCTGTCTTATCTTGTAGGTCCTTTTCATAATTACAGTCTTCAGTACTTGCATTTTTACTGGAAGGAGATATTGTGCAAAAATTCAAGAGCCTTTGTACTCTAGAAATGTACTGATCAGCCTTATAAAATCCTGATCTGTATTCCATTCTAATTCAGAAATGCAACAAGCCTCCTGTATAAGTCAAATATTGTTCACATAGTATATATTGTTCATGTAGTAGGTATTTTCATAACTTAGCTGAGTATGTGCAAATCAGCCTGTTACTCCTTTTGTATTCATATATTCATCAAATTGCCACATTACTTATATGAGGATATCTTGTCTGAATACCCATTGTCAGCTCGCAGAAAAATGAAATAGCTGCTCCCTGCAGAGATGGCTTTGTGAGTGTTTTTGATATTCTGCAGGAAAATAAGTGGCACTGTTGTACTTGAAGTACAGTTCATGCTGTGTTGCTTTAGCAGATTAGTACCGAGCCCTTGCTTTGCAAGGGAGTTTACATTTTGATTGAGTATTATAAGCTGAAGATTTTATTGTAAAGGTAAATCTTACCTGTGAAGAAATAAACCTTATTTCTGTCTTTTGTGTGTCCTCAGAGCATAACTGAACGTGGATCTTGTTTGCGGTTTTGAGCTCATTCTTCATTTCAGATGAATGAGAAGGGCAGCATGCTTTCTTTTATGTATTTATGTATTTAATATTTTCTTTATTTTCCCTCTTGTTTGCTTCTCGCTCTTGTCAAGTAATAGGGAAAGACTTAAAACCAGGACATTGCACATCCACATTTACATGCATCTACATATTTACTTCATATATAATTGCTGAATCCTTTCTAGTCAGAGGGGAAAAAAAGACACTTCTAGGCTATAAGCATTCATCTGACATATTTTATCTCTGCTTTACAGTGAGGTTATTTTAGTTCTCTATGCTTACTAACAAAAAATATAAATATTAACCTGATCTAATGAAGGATAAATATAGCACAAATCAAAACTTTTTCACTTCTAAGTAAGCAAAGGTGTAGGAATAATTTTAAGTGCTAGACATAGGATCCTAAGCTGAATTGAGTGAAATCTGTGTAGTTGTATGTAGAAAATGGAGCAATGATGGAATAGAGCAAAAATAAGTTTAAAATGTTACTATTTATGAAGCAGAATGTTGCTGTAAGATTTTGGGAAATGCTATATGTTAATATTTCTGCATAGCAAGCATTTCCACATCATGAAAGGCAATTGCATGGGTCACATTGTTCACAATGCAATGAAGCATGCAGATAAACATCTGCCCTGTGACAGAGGAGTACTGAATATCAATGTGGTTAATGACTTCTTTTCTTAAAAAAAAATCCAGAAGAAAAATTGCAGCAAGGGTGTACAGTGATAGTAAAGTCTATTCTCATCTGTGCTTTTTTTTTTCTAGAAGCAAGCCACCATTCATTTATTTTGAATATATATTTATATGAGTTGCACATACTAGGGGGTTTTTACTGTTTTTTAGCAAAAGAAAGTTTAAAAGACTTAAAGTCATACCTGAGTAAATAAGAAAAAGCTAAAATTGCGTGCAACTTCCCTTTTATTCCTATGCTTTTGTTTGTTCATCTCCTCACTAGAGATAATTTTATATTACAGAAATGTAAGTGCCAACAGCAACTTTTAAGTTCTGAAGTCAAAGCAATGAGAGTCATTATTATAATTAGCTCCATAGATAAACATAATTGAAGGAAAAAGATCTCTCTAAAATTCTCCCTTTTCTTAGAAACCCCCAAAATTCAAGAAAACATTAGTATTTTAATTTGGAGTTGAAAGAAGCAAGAGAGGATGACATGAGGTATTATAACTAATCATTTGTGTGGAAGATTTTACTAGAAACTTTTAAAAGTAATTTAAAACAATTTTTTTTTAATATAAACCAGGTATTCAATTTGAAGAAAGAAATTTTGCAGCAATTGTGTCATAAAAAATTTAAGATGTGCATGTACACAGCCAAAATAATACAAAATCAGAAATGGATTCATACATGTTGAAGGTAGTTAGATTCCATCCCTCCATCTACAGTGATTTCATATGTAAGATAAACACTTTTGACTTCCTCCTTAGCCAATGAAGAAAGAATTTTTTTTTCAATTTTGCAGCTTTTTATTAGTAAAAGTTTGTTCTTTTTTTCTGAGAAAATATACTGAGACATGGCCTTTCCATTGAAAGTGAAGAGAACATAGAATGACACACATAGATATAGGTTTAAGATGTCTGCTCAGATCAATCCTAACTCTGGTTCTGTGGGAACCCAGGACATCCTTCTGGCTGCCCTGGCTGTCTTGAGACCCCAGCAGGGGGCTTGGAGACCTTGGCACGAAGTCAAAAACACCTGTGGCTTCGGTTTTAGCTCGTGGAAAAAACTGTCAACTTTGTATGAGGAATTACAAGCCACAAGGGTTTGAGTAGTGTGGTAGTTGAATTAACACAGGGTGAAAAAGTAGAATTTTAGGATTTTAAAAGAAGGGGTTCAAGGGGACAAAATGGAGAGATCTGGGCATGTCCTGACCTTCTTCTCCTTCTTCTTGCCGTCCATTTCTTGCTGTGATGGTGACACTTTTCTATTTGTTTAAGGTAGAGACACACTGTCCAACATAATAGATATTGGCATGTTATTGTAAACATAGTACATGTAGTTTTTAGTATAAAATGGCAACACCACCCAGAGGGGGAGGGAGTCTGTCACAGACTGACCTGCTAGACAGACCACAGCTCCTTGAGAAAGCATGTTATAGATAAGAGAAAATAAACAACCTTGAGAAGCCGACTGTACGTGTTCCAACTTCTTTGGCTGCGTGGGCTGGAAAGCAAGGATTTTTGCATTCTCGGGGTCACCTCGATGTCCAGACCCCTGAGATGGTTCTTACTTTTCTGGGATTTCTACATTATCGATGGATCTACAGACAGTCATCAAAAGTATGTTTTTATTTTATGATTTTTGTAAAATCTCTGAAGGGATGATATTATTCAGTAACTCTGAACAGTGCCCTATAGTGCTTAAAGCCATATATGATCCTAGATGCTGGCAAGTTGAACTCCCATTCCTTCACTACTTCATCATTGCTCATCATTCCTTCCATGCCTTTGATTTCACCATATAAATGCCAATAAAATTAAGAGGGCTGCAGTGGAATATTGGAGAGAATAACTTGAATGATAATCTAAAATTTATTAACATCATGTGTCACTAATACTAAATTTTTATCTTTTTGGGTTTTTTGTTTTTTTTTTTTTCTGAAAGGAAAACTTTTGGCAAGGGTTAAACTATTTGTTGCATAGGTATTTTTTTTTAATCAAAAGCCCATAGTTCTAAAATGTGGAATGCCCCTGTTCCTTAAGAGATAGGAAAATAGAAAATTTGATTATTGGTCCTTGGTATTTTATACTTGAAATTGATTAATTAGATCATCAAACAATATGATAATTGCAAAAGCCAGTGACATGAACTATTAACTGTCTTCTGAATATTGGCACCATTACATCAGACAGTGTCTCTGCTTCCTAGCTACAGCAATTGAGACTAACATCAGAGTTCCCTTCAAAAAGAGAAAAATGAAAAATTAATCTGCAGTCAATTTGGGATTTTCTAAGCCAATAAACATAAAATATTTGACCCAAATACGAAACCCAAATTTATGCACATACTGTTTTTTGAGTACTGAATATTTTTTACATCATGACAGCTAAATAGTTTCAAAGAAGGTGTACACTGTAAATGCTGATTACCTGTTAGCTTTCTGTCACAAGCATTAAAATGATTAGATTATTTACATATACGTTATTCCTACAAAAATCTTTTCACTAAAACCTTCAACAAAAACAACACCAAAACATACTTCCTTTTCGTAATAGCAGGGTACAGCTTCTTTGCATCATTTATTTTCGGTCATGCACGTTACATGAATGAAGAATCAGGACCAAAACTACATGGGTTAACTGCACATCCCAGTACCTGGTTTTCTTTACTTCATAATACACAAATATTTTATTATACAGCATTCTTTTTTATTTTAGTTTTTTTTTTATTATATTTTGGTACCAGGTTCAATTCTTTCAGGGTCCCTGTCTATATTGCCTACTGCATGGGTTTCTCACATATTTTTATTCCTAGTCTTCCTTATGCTCTGCAGAAGATCAGTACTGCCTCTCCCCACCCTCTGCCTTTTGATATATTTATATTGAAATTGCTTTGGTTTGTCAGAATGCAGTAAGTTCTTGGTGTATATAACCAAGATTTACTGAGTCCTATTCCAGTCCAAATAATTTAAGGACATCTATGATTATATCTTCTATTAAAATTGTCTTTATCTTGTGAGGAAGATTGTGATTTTTTAAATGAATATTTGGTCCACTGTCACCATGCCTAATTCTGTTCAGTAGCAGTGGCACAGGGTGCCTTCTAGAGGGCACTCCTTGCTTTCTTACCTATTCAATAGAGAAAAAAGTCTTTTCCAGAGAGAAATTTGGAACACCTGTATTAGCCCCTGGATGATTCACCAGAAAAGGCTATCATTTTCTCTTTTTCTACTAACCTTATTAACTCCCTTCATTAAAGAACTTCAAATACATAGTCTAAGTATTGTCCATAAAAACAAGAAAATCTGCTTCAATCCTCCTCAATAAGAATGCCCACAGCACTGAGGATTTGTATGAATTAAAGCAGATTCTTGTACTGGGGAAAAAAAATGTGACAAATACAAGAGTTAATGGAAGTTCCTTACATAGATAGCTGTCTGGCTCCTTGCTTTGTAATTATCTATAATTAGAGTGTCAAAATTTGGTTCAAAAGGCAGTTTCTCTTGTTATTACTTATCTCAAGTATCCTGGACAGACAGATTATTCATTCTGACTGTGACAAAACATACGGAATACTTTCCCAGTAGCTTCTTAAGAGGACCAGTCCTGCACATGGACAGACATGACAAATCTGCTGAGTTTGATAGGATTACTTCTGAAGTCAAGACCTACCAATACTCAAGTTGACTATGTATCATATATTCTTCCTTTGATTTTTTCCTTTACATGTCATAAAGTAGATTTGAGTCTGTAGAGATTCTTAGCAGGGTAGTGTCCAGGTGATATAATGCCTATATAAAATCCATGTCTTTATGCAATCACACCTTGACATATCCATTCAAAACCCACCATAAGAGATATGCCAGTGACATTGTAGCCAATATTTGATTATTCTAAAGACCCAAATTGGGATTAGTATCAGCAGATGTTGTATATTGATTGCACAAAATTTTCTGCTGTACAGAGTTTATGAATTGTGAAGAACAGAAACATAAATTAAATTTCTTTAAAGGAAAAAAAATGAAAGATGCAATAATGAATAAACCTCAAGGAAAAAAAATCCACTTTTAATATTATTTTAGGTCTGTAATTAATTAGAAAATTTAATGGAATCCTGTAGTTACAATTCTGTAAATTATATTATTAATTTTTAGAGAATATTTGCAACAAAAGACATCCTCCATTTTTCTGTAAACAACTTTTCAAAAGCTATGCTTTAGCTACAATTGTCTTTTCCCAGACACTCCTTGAGGAAACATCCCATTTCTACTTTACAATTGTCTATACATGAGAAACTCAGCATTCTCTGTGACTTCAGAGAGTGATAAGGCATTGTAGTCTGTGAGGTATGCCCCAGACTTTTTGACAGAAAAAGATGTTTTTCTACTGATTTGAATTTGGAATTCTAAATTTCTATAAACACCATGAAGAGGAAGTTTTATAATATAAGCACAGAATAGAAAGTTTTTAAGCACAGCCACTACCTTATCAGCAAGATTCCTACAGTAGCAAATGTGAAACTCAATTTTGCACAAAAGGACAATCACATAGGCAGCAATTTTATAGTATGAAAGAAGAAAGCATTTGGAGAATACATTTAGTTTGCTAAGATAAGAAGTCTTACATAAATGACATTATTTCCTTTTGCAAAAATCTCAAGTGTGCTATTCTACTTAAAAAGGAACTGAGTTAACCAATTTACTCTAGCTCTGCTCACTGAGGCTCTAGAAGATACATGTGGATGTTAAACTGTACATGAACAATTAAGGAAGAATATGTGCAGATGTGACAGGCCCTCAGATTTTTCTCTCATACCTTTTCCAATCAGTCAGAAAATTGTCTCTCTGATAGAAAGTAATGTATGTTGCTCTGCAGCAGGAATTTCTTACTAAAGGTTTGTGCTTTCTATTGTTTAGCTAAGCTCATAACCATAGTCAATTCATTACAGAGTGTATGTCAGTCCAGTGGTGTGGAAAACTACATTACTGACATGGAAGGGTCAGATACTAGATAAAATCTGGAAAAAAAAAATCTGTGAAATCTGAGTGAGAAGAAAGTCTTGGTCTCTTGAGAAATGACAAAAAAGACACTGACATTAGTATGTTTCATCCTCTGATCTGGCCTCAGCAGATGGCACTGGCAGTAGCTCTAGAGAAATAAGACTTAAAAATAACATTTTTCAGGGGAATTGCATAAGAATTAATAAGAAACAACTCTATAAGTAATAAAGTATAATTTAATTGTTTGATAGTGTTGTGGACAGATTCAGACCCCCTGGTATATTTTAGACCTACATCTAGCCGGGAAATTTTTGGGATGGTGCTAAGGAAAAGAAGTCATTAAGTTAATGTAGTGTTTGTCAGTTTGGCTCAATGGAGTTTCTTAATCATTTTTACAGTCTATCATAACATACAGGAAATAAACATTAGATCAAGATTTTCCATTGAATTAAAAGGAAGATTCACCTGTATGTCAGCATTACATCAATTTCATCATAATAGTATGGCAGTTCTAATGCTGTCTTAGCATATACATTTCTGTGCTTCCACTGTTCATTTTCCTAATAAAATGATGGAATGAGGAATTGTAGCTAAGTAGTGAAATGTTAGGCTTAGTACATAAATCAGAACTTAACCAAAGTTGAAAGAAGCAGGTCTGTTTTGCATCTACATTTACACAAGCAAAATTACTATTTCTTGAATAAAACCTCCTTAATCTCATTTAGATATCAACACAGTGTTGACTTCCTGATGAATGTCCAAATTCTGCTTTATCTTTCCTTAAAAAAAGCTGTTCAAACAATATACAAACTCATTTTACCCTGATCAGAACACCAGCTTTCTGCTGCTGTGCTGATGTGCAGATGAAGTAGTCATCTACTGTTGAGGAAATAGCCTTTTTTCCTAGCAGCTACTATACACACAGTCTGACAAATCTTATCAGAATAAGTGAAAAGTCTATCCATGGTAGGCATATTTGGTTCCTGTCACTGCACAAATGAGAGAAAGGACTACCCAGAAGGGGAATAAGAGTGGAAAGAGCTGTGACTGTGAGGCACAGTAAGTGCAACTTGGCTGGTGTACATCATAGATCCCATCTTCAAAAATTCTCAGCTGTAATAAATAGTGCTGCTAAAACAACAGTGTCTTCACATAAAGTATCCAGAAGCTGGGTTAGGGAACATAATATTCTTATTTGTGCTACTGCTGCAAGGTAGCATTCAAAATCTTGACCTTGCTTCCATGCAAGCTATTTCCAAGAAAGAAAAAGATTTTCAAATTAAAGTGCAGATTCTGCAGACTTTTTTTTTTTTTTTTATGTGGTTAATTTTGCTAAAAATACACCCACTGGATAATTTAAAATCTTTTAACCATTGAAATTAAGTTTACGTAAACTCTATGACTTGTTTTCTTTGATAATGGATCCTATGTGACATGAGAGACAGAATTTCTCATTCTTTCTCTAGTTTCTCCACATTCTTTTTTCAATCTGATGGATGACATAAAAGGAAAAGTAATTTTTATTTTTAAAGAAAAAAAGATTCACAGTTTCTTGGTTTTTTTTACTGTTGATATTTTCATTTTTCAGTCAGCACTTGTTACAGTTGAATCATGTCAAATGCAAAAAAACTGAAGTTCCCATAGTAACATTGACATATTCACAAGTGATAATAAAGCCTTTAGAGTATCTCATAGTAGTGTTTATTTAGTTTATGTCTTTAGTTTTGCTCTTCCTTTTAATCTGTTTGTAGCATTCTTACAGTATTTCTCCTTTGAGTTACATTAGTTGCTATGGAAGTAAGATTGTAAATAAAGATGAAACATATAGCTGCCCACAAGTATTACATAAAATCAGTTTGCCTGAATTCTGAAATGTGTACTTCAAAATGTGAACTCTTTCTGAAAAGTAAAATAAAAAATTCATCCTCCTCCCCACCCCCCCAAAAAAAAACCAAGAAAATCTTTCACCTAAAAACCCAATAGTTAATATTGTATACATCAGACTGAAAGACCTGTTTTATAATAAAACAGAAATGCATACTTTAATAATGTCTGAGCATGATATGTTGCTCAATGAGTGTAACAAAATCTCTCTAGCTAGAAACTGGCTTAGAGAGGATTCAAGCTTCTTGAGACCATAATTTGAAGATGCTACTAAAATTTAAGTGAAGAAATCTTAAGTAAAAAAAAATCAAAAAGTTTAGCATCAAATGCCCAAATGCCCTAGGTTTCTTCCCTGCTGGTGATTCAATGATAATTACAATGAGAGACATCTATGGTATGGAATGTAATACATGTTTGAAAAAAGTCTGCCAAGAGGAAGGATTTGAGACTTCATAGGTTAAAAAAGAACTTTGACTTAAAATTTCCAATTTCAGGAATGAAGAGAAAAAGGAAACATCTCAGTGTTAGATTGATAGTGCATGATACAGAATGTTTGTTGGGGGCTCTTGATGTCAGATTTAGAGATGTGAGAAGTAAGAACTGTATGGCTTATGTCAGTACCTGTCATTTAAGTTGTTGCCTCAGCAGAAGCACAGAATCACAGAATTACACAAAAGTCAGGTTTGAAAGGGACCTCTGCAGATCAACTAAAATAGCTTTCTGTTCAAAACAGGAACTTTGGTGAGGTTATCCATGGCTCCATCAAGCAAATTTTTAAATCTTTCCTGTGAGGGAGATTCCACCATTTCTCCATTTTATCCCAACATTTAATTGTCCTCAGTTTTGTTTTAGTGGTTTTGAGTTTTTGCCTGTTTTACTATATATAGCTTCAGTCACTTCAAGCATTTCCCCTCAAGTGACTTCTGGTCAGTTGCTTCTTGTCCTGTCACTATGGACATTACAAGAAGCATAGGTCCTGGAAGACTATGATTAGGTGTCCTGTGAACTACTAGAGATTAGTCTGACCCAAATGCAAGACTTCTACATTTCCTTTTGTTGGACCTTATGTGGTTTCTGTTGGCCCAGTCTTCCACTTTTTCCTACCCCTCCTATATAACTCTCCCCTCAGGTTACTTTTGCTTGCAAATAAAATAACATTTTATTCACTGCTCTCATGGAGGTCATTTATAGAGTTATTTAGTAGTATTGAACCCTAGAAATATCTGGAGGGTCTCAACTCTTGATAACTGCCATTAACCAACATCCTTTGAACTAGTCCATTTAATGAGTTTTTCATACAAGTTACAGTCCATACATTCAATCCATCTTAGAAAAAAAGATGCCATTGGGACGTCATGTCATCCTCATTCTTTCTTTCATCTCCTTACCAAGTTGTTTCATTATACAAAGCAATCAAGTTGGTCAAGCACAGTTTCCCCTTGGTAAATACTTACTGCCTTTTCCCAGACCTTCATGTGCCTGGTAATAGCTACTCTGGGGGACCTCCTCAAGCCTCTGGAGTGAAACTCACTTTTCTTTCCTGGATTTTCCTTTTTGAGCTTTCTGTATGTGTGCACAATATTTATCCCCTGGTTGCAGTTGTTTCAAACATAATTTAAGCTATTTTACACTAGAAGTTTTTGGGGTATTTTTCTATATTTGCAATGTACTTTCCATCAGCCTGATGTCTATAAGAAACACACAAACACCAACATATCTGTGCATTTCAAGAAGCTTAGAATATTTTTTTGCTAAATCAGTAAACCTCTATCTGACTGATTGCAGGTAGCAATAAGAATCACTTATCTTTCGATTTCTACTGTGATTTTAAAGCCCTGAACAATGGAATCTGTATTTTCTACTTACTGCATGAAACACTATGTGCATTTTTCATTTTGCCAACATCTCATGTGTAAAGAAAGGCATCAGGCACCTTGCTCTTGGCCAGATGGCAAAAATGCATATTTGGCCATTTTCCTACTTTTTGGGTTGCTGGTGTTATTTTGTGTTCTGTTTCCCTTCTACTTATTTGTTCTTGAATATGGTCCCCTGTGCCCTTGCTTTGCCATAAAATTGCCTTAACTCTAAAGCAACAGCAGTGTTCATGCTGTAGTGGTTTGACACTGTTTTCTCTCAGCAGGCTTCCCAGCACCTGGTGTAATATCCATAATCTAAATCTTATTTTCCTCCACTGTTGAAGTATTTTTTATTTTTGGAATGTAAGTGTCAACAGATGTGATTGAAGATAATGAGATATGGTACCACTGTGAGATTACACTTGGGAGGCTGGCGGGGGGAAATTGTGCAGAATAGATGGCCCTTGCAAATGTATGCTGGTTATCTATCTGTAATCAGGTTGATTTTCAGTATACTGTCTAGATTAGATGGATAGACTTTTTTTTGTGAATTAAATCTTTAAAAGTTAAGAAAACCACTCAGATATAACCTAGAAGTTATATAGATGGAAAAAATTAGAAATTACTTTATCTCCAACAAATACATCATGTTATGTTTGATGCAACACACCTTCAATATACTAAATACAACACAAGTAACTTGTTCAGCAGTTTGAGAAGTCTTGTGTTGATTTGAAAAATGAAAAACAAATTCTCATTACTTACATTCCTATGTAAATGAGTTTCTATACAGGTTTCCTCATGAAAAAGGAAATAAGAGCTTGTAATTCTTTGCTAGTGCTGGAAGCAAGTACAATTGATTAGGAGTGCAAGATAGTTTAGATTTTTTTAGCTTATTAGTTCAAGACTAGAGGGTGTTGTCATGTTGTCATTGCTGTTGGCATGCATCACACAAATGTTGAGATTTTGCTTTGACAAAGATGTAGCTACTTGAGCTGAACTGTAGTTGAAAGAAGAGAGCACAAATGGAAATACTGTGTGATCTCAGCCTTTATTTTGTGGTATATTTACACAGTGAGTTGCAATTCATTATAAATGTGACCTCAAAAGCTATCTTTAGAAGTGAAAAATGCAGTTTAGAATTTGATCTTCAGTAGACAGTGAAAGTAGAAAAGGTGTGATGATATTTTTCAGATATTTTCTGATGCAATTTGTTCCTATCAGACATTAAAGGACTTTCAGGTGTGCTATAAGTACTTTTACTTTTGTTGAAGGCAGTGGCTGCATCTGGAGGAAATTACTTTGAAAACTGTTTTACATGTTTGACACACAGCCAAGAGAATTTGTGATATGATGAAAGTGTTATGTTCAGTGCAGGACACAACCTACAAACACACACTGAGAATCTGAATAGACACTGAGAAGTATTTCCCACTGTGAAGTATTTCCAACCAATTGTTTCTTTTACAGCATTTATTTTTGTTATTGCACATGGCTGTTTTAATTTAGTAAAGAAATATAATTTTTATTTTCATATAAAGAATTAAATTAGAACATAAGGACATAAGCTCTAGCTCATAACTCTTCAGCTTAACATGTACTGTCACAGTATTACCAAGCAGTAAATCACATGATAAAATCTCACAACATAAGAAACTGTATGTATTCTTTTCTCTAGCTTTTTTCCTATGTGTTTCTGTGGTAGAATAATTTTATTTTCCAACATCAATTACACAATATTTTTCATTAGCCACATCTTCTACTTCTTCTAAGTCAACCTGGGAATGGAAATAGAGGAAGAAACTTAAAAAGACAGGGCATTTTCCAATGCAGAGATTCCCAAGACAACATAATACCAAAGTCCTGTTGGAATGAGGATTTACTTATGTACATAGACTTGCTCAAATGTAAGGTTTCAGACAGCATGGGTCAGAGAAGGCACAATGCATGACCTCTGTACAGATTTTACATCGAGTACCATTTCGATCTCTTATCAAATGGAGGCATTTTCACAGTCAAATCCAGATAATGCTTTTAGTTTTGACTTTATTTCAGAGTATTTTTCCAAGCTGCACAGTATCTGCCTCTGTGCGTTTAAGCATCTATGGGTGGGAAATCTGTGGGGTCATTTGTCAAAAAACACACTTCAAAATGGTTTTGTTTTGGAACACAGGAAAGTCCACCATTTAATCTGAAACAGCTGTAGGCTGAAGATATTTTCTCCTACTCTCTAAGTATTGCAGGAGAGTTATTCCACATTCCTGCAAACACCCACTCCTTAATATTAATAAGATTACTCTTAGTAGAGATATGGTAAAATTAAATATGTTCAACACAATTCAAAGATTCAGTGTCTGTTAAAGCTATTTCACTGAATCAATTGGCTTAACATATCAAAGAAAATATAAAATAGATAACTGTGTCAGTTTTACAAAGCATGAATGTCCTGCATCATGCTTATTAAGTATTATACAGCAGGATTTCTTCTTCTTAGACATTAGAAAATCGTAAGAAAATGCAGAAAATTCATTATATGAGGTAGCACAGAAAATATACCTACAGCTGGGAAGTGCTCTGATCTGACAATGACATCTCATTTATAAGCTGGGAAAATCTTAGCAGATCTAACATTTTCCAAGCAAGTAGAAAGAATTTTGATATTGCCCATTCAGCCATCAGGCAGCCCTTGCAATTAAAATTATGATAGTGACATAAAGCATCACACTTTTTAGACATGGAGTCAAGAAAACAATTCAGGTATTGAAGAAAACATCCTCCAGAAGTATGGACAGCACCAGGGAGATAGTCATAAATAAACTGTACAAAATAAGATATGCTGCTCAGGAAAGCTGCTTGTAAGGCATTATAATGAGCCAGAGTCATGGTATTTGCGCAGTAAAACAGGAAGGGAAATTCACTTGAGAAAATGGAAAGTCTGAAAAAGATTCATTGGCACAAAAAAAATGATCATTAAGATGTAACATACATAAGCAAATTAGAGGACCTAAAAAATCATCACAGTTTTCATTTAGCAAGCCTCATGTGGTAAACAACAGACTCTCAATGCTTTTTCCTCTTTAGAAACTTGAAATTGGATCAAACATTTGAGAATTTTAGTACAGATCTGAGCAGTTTCATTTCTCCCCAGTGTCAGTGGGAGTTAATGCGTCTCAGTGTCATGAAGGTTTGTAGCAATAAATTACTGCAGAGTACTAATCCAGTATCAGACTCTTTGGTACAGTAAAATTTGGTACTCTAAAACCTTAAAATCTTTGCAGAAACCATAACAGATACATTTCTTTTTAAATTACATTCTATTTATCACCTGAAATATTGCATCTAGGTCTGGAGCCCAAAACACAAGGAAATGTGGACCTGTTAGAGCTAGTCTAGAGGAGGACCAAAAGATGACCAAAGAGCTGGAACACCTCTTTTGCAAAAACATTTTGGAAGCCGTATTTGTTCAGCTTGGACAAGAGAACGCTCCAGAGAGATCTTTTTGAGGCCTTTCAGTACTTATAGGGGGCTTATAAAAAAAAAGAGAGTGACTTTTTACACTGACACATAATTTTAGGACAAGGAGGAAAATTTCTAAACTGAAAGAAATTTGTGTTAGGTATTAGGAAGAAGTTCTTTACTCAGAGGGCAGTGAGGCACAGGAACAGGTTGCCCAGACAAGTTGTGGATTATCCATCTCTGGAACCATTTAAGGCCAGGTTGGATGAGGCTTTGGACATGGTATAATGGGTGTCAACCCTGCTTATGGAGCTGGGATTGAAATTAAAGGATCTTTAAGGTCCCTTCCAATCTAAGTCATTCCTCTACTAAGGAATAAACATACAAACTTTTAAAAGTTGTTATTATAAAATTTTCTCATTCTATTAATTGTAAATAATTTATATAAATAATATAATCTCAACTATTTAAAATAATATATAATGAGTTACATTTTTAGTCAAATTCTGCTACTTAAAACTACCACTTGGAATTTCTATTGTGCAAGTCATCCAAGGATATGAAAATGCTTTATAAATGTGAATTAATTAAATCCACATTGGTCTCATGTGGAAGTGATGGAAAAAAGGAGTCATTTAATATGTGACTAAAATGCAAACACCTTCATGGGGTATGTGCCAGCTCTTTAAAACTTCATAACATCATTAGACAGTAGATTAAGATAAAAAGTGATTAATATTCAACTAAAACTACAGAATTAATGTGTTTATGTGGAAACTGCTTACCTGA
Source organism: Vidua chalybeata (assembly GCF_026979565.1). NCBI lineage: Eukaryota > Metazoa > Chordata > Aves > Passeriformes > Viduidae > Vidua > Vidua chalybeata. The sequence continues at coordinate 43,884,714 of NC_071531.1, read as the reverse complement.
TTTAATCAAAGCACTAAAAATTAGTCATAAAATTTTATGTATAGCATTTATTCTTTTCTTTGTTCCTCCTGCCTCTGGGTAGGCAACCAATTTGCAGAAGGAAATCCATCTGAATTTCTACCTCTTCTTATTGCTAATATTTACTAAGTTACATTATAACTAACACATCCAATTATTATAAGGTGATAGTAATGAAAACATCTTCTTTCTAGTCTTTGTGTTGCATCCTGGGATTGGGTTTTAGGGGTTCTTATTTGTGTTATCTAGCCAAGTCCTGTGTATCCCGTGCATTCCCCATGTCTCACCCCCCCACACGGTTACTCGCTCCAGGCTGCCTGCCATTGGAGCCTCCGCCATCACTCCTGTGACCACTCCCCGTCCAGTCCTGGCAGTTCGGTGTCGGTTACCCCGATCCCGCAACCCCGTTCGCCCTGGGGCACCGTGTCCGCCCCCCCTGCGCCCTCCTTGGTCAATGTAGTCGACGTCACTGCCACGGCACGTGCCCCATTGGCCAGGGGGCATTCCTACTCCCCTTGCCCCGCCCCTGATAAAACCCCGCCTCTCCCCGGTCCCAGCGCCATTTCCCCCATGTGGAGTGGGAAGCGCGGGTCGCAACCCCCCACCGCAGCTCTCAGTGACAATAAAGCCTTCCTGCCTTCCTCAAGGGTGATCTGGACATTCCTTCACTCTTTACCTCGAACCCGTAGCACGGACAACAGAACCCAGCAGACCCTGACCCGAGTGCCGGTGCCAGCGGCAAGCGGGAGAGAAGTGGCGAACCTGGAGGTCCGGGGGGAGGCGGTGCCAGAGGGCGTCGGAGCTGCCCCAGACTGGGGAGAAAGGGAGAATGCCGCATCTTTGTATTTAAAATAGTCTACAGAAGGTTCATTCCTTCATGAAAAGGCTTTCTTCATTTCTGTATTAATGCTACCTAGCTATAGCTATTTTGTCTACCAATCATACAGCAGAATGATTAATATGTTAATTAATCTCTGATATAAAGAAAAAATGAAAGACCCAACAGAACTGTTTGCTTATAGACAAGGTAAAAATGTCTTTCATTTTAGACAGCAACTCAGTAACAGCAGTTGTAAAAGTAGAGACTTTCAAGACATTATAAGGGCATTATATGCACTAATGGATGAAATAAAGAGGCGTATGGAACACAACTTGATGAATGTGTAGAACAGCTAAACTAGTTTGAAAGCTTAAGAATAGTAGAGAATTAAAAAATTGTCTTCCTGAAAACATAGTATGTGGTGGATTCTTTTGAGAGAAGAACACCTTTGAAAATTATATTCTGCATCTGGGACACAAGTAAGTCCATAGATTGACCAGACTTGCCTATGATTTTTTTGCAAAAATTAGCCTGTTTGCATTTAAGTCATATGATTTCAATCCCTTATTAATATCTTAATGTTTAAATTACATAGTGTCCTGAATTCTTTTCCAAACCCTCATAAAACCCAGATTTTCTTTTCTGTAGCATTCTTGTCCCTCTTTTATTGTCTTAGCACTGACAAGCAAGCAAACATAACTCTGCTTTGTGTTCCTTCTACTCATTCAATTTAATTAATCTCACAAGACTGCAGCTTTGAAGCATTCATTTTTCTGTAATTAACAGTAATTATTTCAGTTGTAAATTAAGGAATTAAAGCCTCAAACTACCAAAAATTCTGTTGGAATTTAACATAAACTAGAAGGCAGAAAAGAAACTCCTGAAATATATTTAAGACATGCTCAAAATCTATCGATTCTTATGTCAACAGAAGTGAAGATTAAGAAGAATGAAAATTTGCTTTGTGTTTTGTCAAGTTTCAAAAAGCCAGTACAACAGACCTAGAGACGGGACGAAGAAAAAACGACAACAATTAATAATCCAATTTTGTATTATTAATATGACAGTGAACTGAAATAAAACACATAGTATTTGAATAACTTGAAAATACTTGGAAAATAATGATCTCAATAAAGGATAAAAATAGTTAAGAAAAATAATTTTCTGGACAAAAGCAACAGAAAATATTATTAATTTTGAGTGCTTAAATTTTTTGTCTCCACCTCAGACCTAAGCACTTCTTTGTCTGTTATCACCATGAATATTTTGCTTTTATTAAAAAATCAAAAAAGTATATATATTACATCTGATATCACAGTGTAAGCATACACACAAGGAATAACAGTAGACCATCTATGCAGTATTTCAGACCAGTACCAGCCACTTCAACTATATAAAAAGAAACCAAAACTTCAACTATATAAAAATTTTCTTAAATTTTGCATCCCTTCATGGGATGGGATGTTCTTTCATGCACTCGCTAATGTCACACACACACAAACATGCACACATTTGATCCAAGTTAAAGCTCTGCCTCTTTAACTGGCAGAGCATTAATGATTAACTGGTTGAGAGCATTAATGGCCATGGAGAGGGAATGGTTGTGACAGTACACAGGACCTCTAGTTCCTGTTGGGTAGAAAAAGGTGGACTTAAATAGGCTGTAATTCTCCACTTCTCTTGGCATCTTAAAGGGATGGGTGTAGCAGACAGATTTATTGTTCTCTATTATCCAACAATGCTGCATTTTGTGATTTTTTTTTTTTTTTTTTGAAGGATGAGGTAGTGGCCAGTGGGTGTTTCATTTGAGCCTGCATCTAGAAACAACAAAATAACTTTGGCACGTCCATGTTAAAAAATTCATAAGATGCGCCGGGGAAGGAGTAGTGAAGTGAGACCTCAGCTGAAAAATTAGTTGTGTTAGGTTTCCCTCTAAGGGGAGAAAAGAACTGAAGGCTCTCCTCAGAGGATGATTCATCTTACTGACCCAATCAAAATCCTGATATGTCCAAAAGGCAGAAAATACTATGTATATGGAATCAAAACCTCAGTCAGTCCAATTAACATTTTATACAGAAAGACCTTGCTTCAGATTCCATCAGGCCACTACTGCTACAGGGCTTACACTGCCCCAGGGGTGGAGGAGATAGAACCAAAAATCAAAATTCTATTTAGTTTTTATTATAGATGGAGAATAGGATAATGCCACAGCTATGCTAAGTTAGATGAAATTAATCTAATGTAAAGTGTTTCAAAACCTGGGGGAAGGAGTGTGTTTGAGATATTTGTTCATTTATTTAATACTTCTGTTTAAATTTAATATATTACATTTAATATGTCATTTCTATTAAGTACCATGAAGATTAGATAAGATATTTCCATTTTCAAAGGAAAATTGAATTTAGTATAGCTCCACAATTTGGGCCATATGGAAAATAGAAACAATGAGTGTTTTTAGTCCTTGAAACTAGGAAGATTTTATTCAGTATCTTCGGTGTGAGCAAGTATTTTAAAGAAACACCGTAAAATTTATTAAAAAATTTTAACTGGTATAGCTCAGAGCCTAGTATACGTGTTTGTCACATTTTTTTAATGCCCCCTCCTGACCATTGAATGCTTAACCAAGCAAATTTAGTATTCCGTTATCACACATTTGGTATGGAGTAGTATTATATATACAGAACCTTCCCTTGGCAAGCGGGTTTTGATTTTGGTCCTCTCGTAGGCTGTGACAGGTGGAGACAGATACTGAGAGCAACACATGAGCATCTCAGGCTCCCTCCAGCAGACTCTCCTGAGCTCTCCTTGCTCTGTTGCTAAGGAAACAGGACAAGCGTGTAGCTGCCGCTCCTCTCTCTGAAAACCACAACACCTAAAATGTGATTAAGAACTGTCTGTTTTCATGTTGAGGAGTCATAAGTTTTAAAGCTTCCAGCCCAGGTTGCTCTGTAGCATAATGGAGAAAGGAATAAATTGAAGAGTGGGGGAAAATTCTTACTAAAAATGTCTCAAGCAAGCTGCTGCTCTTTTAGTTTAGAGCTATGTATAAATACAGCTATTTATAATCTGCTGCTGCAATCATTATGTCAGTATATTCAGTGCAAAACTCTTTGCAAATAGTACTGTGACTCAGAAGATACAGAATATTTTTCAAGGGCAAGCACTGTACAGCTTGGATCTCCCCTATATCTTTGAGAGTTTTGTGACTCTGAGTCATTGGTCTCCAAGCTTGCAATTAAGAAGGGCATAAATAATGCTATGGCCTATTATTATTGATACTTAGAATACATTATAAATTAAAATCTCCTCATAATGTCACAATACCAATCCAGAACTTTCCTTGCCTCACATAGCTCATGATTATGAAAAGATGTAACAAGGCACTTAGGTTGATATGTATACATATATATATATATTTGCAACTGGAAAGAAAGGACACAGTAAAGCTGAGGCTCTTGCTTAAGTTCATTGTTTCAGACATCAATAGGACTTTTCTTAAAAAGAAAGAAACATGTACAGCTTTATGGTAATCACAGCTTTCTAAATATAACACCAAACAACATTAAAACAAGAGAGCACTGAAGATATAGATTTCTTCATAGTTCTTAAAGTTTAGTGTGACAGAGGTTTTCGTGTTGCCATATACAAAGTCTGAATCATTGTACACATGTATAGTAGGCACAAACTATGCTGTGTTAATATATTGCAGTCTGTGAAGTTCAATAAAAGTCTAACACCAATTAATGATTTTGTTCTGTATATTATTTTCTATGCAGATGATGCAGCAGTTTCCTCACATCCATAAAATAAACTAACTTTGAATGTTGTGCTATTTTTCTAACAGATCAAACAAGTATTTTAATGAAGATGAATGAAAGATTTTTTTCTCCTGTTTTTGCAAATTTGCTTTTTCAAATATTAATTCTGATTAATTCTTAAAGTTACAAAAGCATTTCTTCAAGTATGGCTTTATAGTCAATATATCTAAGGAATTACTGTCATTTAAAACAATCCTGTTAAAATTATAGAGCAAAAGCCAAAAATTAAATAGACCCGGCAGATAAAAAAAGCCCTCCTATAATGAATGCTTGAAAAAATGAGTGAAGGAAAGCATTCTTGTCCTGAACACTATTTTTCTCTTTCTTCTACACATAAAATAATGCAAATCCAAAGTGTCTTGCACACTGAAATGGCATAGTTAAATATACTGTTAAATCCAGACTTTTTATTCCCCCTAATCTTAGTCTTACTTTGGGCTAATATGCTTCTCTTATAATCTCTTAAAACATTTTCCATGGGAGCCAAACCTCCTTGGAACTCAGTGAAGTATAGAGAATGTCTCAAACTGCATCTGGTCTTTTGTACAACTTCGGAGTAGGCAAGGTCAATAGTAGAAAGGTTTTATATATTTATTAATTGTCTCAAATTATTCTTCTGAATATACAGACATACCACTGGTTATGGTAATCACACCAAAGCCAAAACATAGGAGACAAAGACATTGCAACATAAGCTGGTGTGCAGCCAGTAGCACTGGTTCACTTCTGAGTGTACAAATCATTATTTGTTAAAGAGTACAGCAGTAGAAGTGTTTCCTCTACATGTTAGGAAGTTCCAATAGATGACATGTGGGTCTAATAATTCAAAGATTAGTGGGTTTCCAGGCATTTCTTGGCAGTTTGTGTTTCAGATCTCAACAATTTTACATCCATCAGTATGTAATATCATGTAATTTTCCAGGCTAGATATCTTTTGATTAAATTGACATAGTGGTTTTACTGTATTTTCAGACAGAGATGCATTGCTTTGACTTGCTGATTATGTAGCCGCTGATAAAAAAGTTCCACTTCAGCAGTTTCAGAATCAATAGCAAGAAATGCAACTGCAGGCCATATGCGTGCTCCTTACTTTATTACTTTCCTTTTTGGTGTTATTGCAGTCTGGGGACTCCCTAGATATCTAACATGGTACTTTTTGATCTTTTAAAAATGTCAAACTGCTGCCAGGACACTGTTTGAATGGATTTACTCTCATCACTTCAGAGGAAAAGCAATAGCAAAAGAAAACCTGGAGAGAAAGCATTTTCCCCTTACTGATTTTGACCTCAAAGGTGCATGCAGCACACATCTCTTTTCCATGGAAAGTATCAGCCAGAATACTCACTGATTGCTCTTACTTTTTAATGTATACTGAATAGCAAAAAATTAAATTAGTTTTCCTGAGAAATTGTTCGCATTTCGCAGACATATCTTCAGTTTCTTGTGTTGCAACATAAAACCTTTGCTTGTGCCTAGCAGTGAAATCATATCCACAGATGTTGCAGAATCAAAAAAAAAAAAAAAATTCAAAACCACCTTCACCTCCTCTTGAAGATTTCTTTACATAGTTACATAAATTGATTGCATAATCCAGTTGCTGTCAACTTCAGTCTAGGTCTTGTCAGAAACATTTCTCAAAGTACCTACTCTGATGGAGTCTTTCTTTTTTTTTCTCCCCCTTTCTTCTTAGATGATACTGTCACTCTCAGTAAGCCTTGATAACCCCTTTAATTTTAAATAAACTGTAAAGACATAGATATTGAGGGAGAACAGTTACCAGGAAAGAAGAGAAAAAAATTAAACTCTAATATTTAAATCTTAAATAATATAAATTACTTGTGCCGTTTTTTCAGACTACCAGTGATGTATAAAACAAAAATACTCTTAATAAGATCTGAAATGTAAGATCCATTCTGAGAGATGTTGATAAATATCCTGTTTCTCACTCATTTCTCAAGATCCTGTGAATCTCCTCATATTTATCAAACATTTAAACTCCTAGTTATTGGGAAAAAATATCCCTCTATAGATGACAAAAAAAAAAAAAAAAAAGAAAAGTAGTACTTGATCAAGCAAGGCAAAACATTTTTATTTTAGGGAAAAAAATGAATATGCAGAGATACACATTAAAACTTCATTGTGCAGGTAATTTTGTCTGTGGCACTGATCAGTTTCTAGGCAATGTCACCACCCACAGGTAGGGGCTGTGATGTTTATTATAAGTTCTTGTCAGGCTGAACAAAGAAAAATACTGGATACATATCAGGGAATCTTCTGATTTTATTATAGAGTTACCATAACTCCAGTGATCAGCCCATTATTTAGACTGAGAAGGTGCTAAATAATAAGATTTAAAATGTAGATAGACTTCCATAAAACTTTCACAAACAATCCCTAAATTTTGTATAGTACACTCCACTTAGTAATTTCTCGATTCCCACAACAAATCCCTCAGTGGGGCTGGCTCACAATACACCATTACACAAGCTCTCCA